>NC_000067.6:24866510-25466510 GCF_000001635.26 Mus musculus
ACATGGTTAGTTAGCATGGACATTTCACCTGGCCTTTCATGGGCTGTTTTAGACATCCAGACAACAAAGACAGTTAGATTATTCCTTGAGGAAGAAATCAAGTAAGGAAATGAGCTCTTTGAGGTTGGAAGACTAATCGGCCGGCATGCCTGTCCTAGGTAATTTCATTAAGACAGGCCACTTTTTCTGCACAATTTTAATTCAGTCACATTCTCCAAGATATTTCTTCTGGCTTTGACATTTCCTGAGAGTAATTTGAAAGAGTGGAGGCATAATCAAGGAAATGAAATATTTCAACTTCTCTACTAACTATAAAACCGTGGAGGGATAAATGCCAAGGCTGAAACCTTGCAGGAAGGCTTTCTGTTCCCAGTAGAGAAAGCGCCACCAAATGATGACAGGGAGAGCGAGGATGAAGGCGATGTCAGCCAATCACGGTCAAATCACAAAACTGAGCACAAGGTTAGGAACATGGTGAGCCCCGATGCTTAACTTCAGGGTTGAGTTTGCATGTATTCCTTGTCATGTAATGCAACAAGAATTTCATCTAGGATCTGGGCGGAATATGTCTGGAGGCAGCTGGATCCTGTAAAATGACTCCTTTTAATTTGATGATTCTTTGTATGTTGACAGCTTGTGTCAAATAACCAGTCTGGAGCATAAGAAATGGCAGGGAAAAGAGGAAGTTCAGCAAAGCTGAAAAGGACGAGAAAAAGCCAGGCTTGTCTCTGAGATCAGGGGGATAGTTTTTTAAAGCCATTGTGTTGAATTCGAGTTGCTAGATTATATTTTAAACAATGCCCTCCCTCTCTCTCTGCTTTCGGCTCCAATTCCTAGATTATTCCCTTACTCCTTCTGTTTTTTTTCCTCTCCTCTCCTCTCCTCTCCTCTCCTCTCCTCTCCTCTCCTCTCCTCTCCTCTCCTCTCCTCTCCTCTCCTTCCTTCCTTCCCCACTGAAAGAGCCATGGTTTATACCTCGTCAGTGCTCAGCGGTGACCTGTTGGACTGATCTGGGGTGCATTTTGCTTGGAGTCACACTGTCTTTGTTTGATGAATGATGCAGACACCTGTTTCCAATCCTCTTCTCTCTGTTCTCCCCTCTTCCAAATGCAGGCACCTTCCTCCAAGACTGTGCTTAGCAATGGTACCGTGGTTCAAATCAATCCCTCATGAGCAGTGTTTTCAAACTCTAGATCCTGGCCAATTCAGGTCTGGAATCAGTTTGATGGATTGCAACTGGTATTTAAGAATGGGGTAGAAGACAATACATGATATTCGCATGCATTGCAGAGTGGAACTATTACTTGCTTAACTGCATTGCTTCAATTAAACATGTGTATGCACACTTTGATAAGGATGATCTAAACCTTCTGTTGAGGGCTAGTGGGGATTCATTGGCGAGTTCTGTGAGAGTCTTTGGGTTTGTGGCCATAGGCTACACTATTGAATGAGTCCAAGTGTGATTTCAGATGTTCTGATTTGTATTCGCCTTTCAATTGGATTTCTTTCTGTTTTGAAAGCCTTGTCCTTTGGGCAGGTTTATAAGCTCCTGATATACGTCCAGTAAATTCTCTTCTTGCCCTTGCATTTCACAGTTGAACTCTTGTGATTTCTAAACTATGCTGAGACACATTGTTAAGCCTTGAATACTGATACTGGGAGAGATCTGAAATGGGGAAGGGTAATCAAAAGCTGATGTCTAAGTTAGGGTTTTACAGCTGCTAAGAGACACTATAACCAAGGCAACTCAAAAATGACATTTAATTGGGGCTGGCTTACAGTTTTAGTAGTTTAGTCCATTATCATCATGGTGGGAAGCATGGTATCATCCAGGCAATCATGGTGTTGGAGGACCCAAGACATCTTGATTGAAAGGCATTCAGGAGAAGGACTGACTTCCAGGCAGCTAGGAGGGGGTTTCAAAGTCCACCCACACTGTGACACACTTCCTCCAACAAGGCCACACTTCCTAATAGTGCCACTCCCTGCGACAAGCATATTCACATCACCAGAGAGGGTGACACAAAACAAAATTCCCACCATTGGTCTCACCCCTGAAAAGGTAAAGAAAAGCAAGGGGAGTTCACTAATTAAGGTCAAAGATGTCCTCGAATGAAGGCAATATTCTGATTACTGGTAACACCATTTCTTAGTTAATGAAACTCAGTATGGCATGCCATCCATAACTAAGGTTCAGAAAGAGCCTGCTGTTACTACTGGTGATTAAAACTGGATTTTGTGGAGTAAACTGATCAGATAAGATGGTTTCAAGCATGAAAACGTGCCTCTTTGCTGTTTCAACCAATTTAGTAAATAATGCTATGGTTTAGGATCCAATCAAGGCCCTGTATAGTAGTGCTCTGTTTCTTTATAAAAACACAGATGTGATACAAGCTAACATTCTTCATAGGGCATATTGACAACTAAATATGCATCTATACAAGTGACAATGACTACGGCATCTACTACTTGAAAGGGAGACTTGACAACTAAATATACATTCATAGAAGAGACCGCTACGCAGTGAGAAGCTCTTCATGATGCTCTGACGTGAAGCAATCTCTAAGGTAAGACCATGTAGAAAAAGCAAGCCCTACAATGTGCCTCTTGTGGTTAATAGAGAGATCATGTATTTGTTTACTTACATTTAAAAATATCTGGTGTGAAACACAGGAAACTGATGCTCTTGTCAAAGGAAAGTACCTGGGGCCACTAATATCTGTTTTTTTTTTTTTTCCTGCTACTTCCAGACAGTTTGAATTTTTCCAGAATCTATACTTAAATATAAAAATTACTTTAAAAAATATTTTTATTAGGTATTTTCTTCATTTACATTTCAAATGCTAACCCAAAACTCCCCCATACCCTTCCCCACCCCTTCCACTCCCACTTCTTGGCCTTGCCTTTTTTTTTTTTTTTTTTTTTTTTTTTTTTTTTTATTTTTATTTTTTTTTTATTTATTTATTTATTTTTTTTTGCCTTTTTTTTTTTTTAGTGTAAGAAAAAAATACATTTGCTTTATTTGGTCTATATGATAAGAAAATTGCTTTTTACAATGGCAAGCTTTAGCTCCTATTTCTTTCCTTTTCTCTTTCCCTCTCCCTCCCCACTGCTTCCCCACTCTCTCTCTTCTCTCTCTCTCTCTCTCTCTCTCAATATATGTGTGTGTGAAAATAAATGCACATATAGAATGTATATATGCATAATTCTTTTCTTTGTATTTGTTTTTATCTCCTTTATCCCAAACATTAACACACTGAGAATGAAAGTCTGTCAACACTCTTCCCTGGGAGAGTGTGGGAACAAGGTGAGCAGTTAGCCTTGACGATTGCTAAAACATAAGACACTCCCGGGCTGCCGATTCCTCAAGGTAAGCTTTGGTCCCTGTTACTTAAACCAAATGTGTCTGTCTTGGCACATTGCCAGTGGTTGGCAGCATCGGCTTCATTATTTTACATACAATGCGGTCACTTGTGTTTCCTCAGCACTCAGTATTCAGACAATGAATTACACACTAGAAAACTGAAAGCGTAAAGCACCCCAGTGACTCGGGGTCTGTCATGCTCATCGCTGCGTCTGAGACCGACTGCGCCGTGCTGCCCAGAAGATCAGTGGGACTCCATCTTTGCTCCTGTCACTCTCTCATCAAGCCAATGGCTGTGAAAGTCTAGGGTGCATCCTATATTTATGAAAGAAATGAAAAAAATCTGATGCTGTGTACTGATTTTTCAAATCACCATTACTTACTGTGGTAAAAACACTTAGGCTGTAGTCTCTCAGAAACCTCAAGAGAAAAGAAAACAGATTCACAACATTTAACCAATTAATTAATATATACACATATTAAATATTACTAATATTTAATTATATAATATTAATTATAACATTTAATTATATTAATATTAATAATATTGAATAATCAAAATATGCACGTCCATCATTTCTATTTTTCTCATTTTCTTTGTAGCTTTCAGCACCCAGAGTAAAAGCAAATCTGACATAGCTTTCTATTTTGATTTTGAAAGTATTATTTAGTGTGTTGTGTTTGCGTATTTGTTCAACAGTGATAAACATTGCCATATTTGTTCATAGCGTGTTTCCAGAGTATGTGTTTCATGGACTCAGTGGGTGCACTATTGATAGTTTATATGCACAGACTTTTACTACTAGATGTCTGATTGTGGGTTAAAATCAGTATAAGCCATCAGGCTCAACACTATGATATCTAAGCCATTTTATGAATGTTAAAGACGTGTCAGTTTTCACCTGATCGATTTGCAAGCCATCGGCTTAATGAGGGGACATTTAAAGGCATGCCACTTAGCAGCAGTGGTAATTGTTGTAATGGAATGTTGGCACCTGATACCCCTTGCTCTTCTCCCCACCCACTTATGGGTTTACCCATAATGAAGGTCCCTGAGTGACCGTGGATATGCAGTTTAACCACCCGAAATCCCTTCCTCCTCACCCTCTCATAGCCAATCCTTTTCTTTTACAGCTAACAACCCTGGTATCTGTTCTAATATGACCTATAGATTTGGGAATATAAAATATATCGTTATGGTGTGAGGATCCAGGAAAGAACAGGAAAAAGTCTCTGTGTTATTGGAAATGAGGGAAACTTTAGGCTGAAGGAACTGGAGGCTTGAAATAACGAGGGTGGATTGGGGAGGAAGGAGGCCATTTCAGAGTAACAGATGTCTGAACATGAAAATAGATCCTGGATTTGGCAAGAATTCATAAAATGCTTCAGACATAACCTCTCCTGTCCAAGTTTACATTATCCTCCCTTGTTTAGCAGTCAGTTAACTTTGGTCAGTTTCAGTAATAATATAGCTCTTTGAGGCAATGATCTGGCAAGGAAACTGATTTAACTCAGAACATAGGTATTAACTTTTATGCAGAAATATCCTTAGGCCTTAATTTAGCTATAAGATTATTTTTAATAATTCAAGCAAATGAAAATTTCAAGTTAGAAATCACTGATAGTTTTCTTAAAATATACTTTCCATTTCTTGGTAATAATATACACTCAACTGTATTTGTGCAAGTTGAGAGTGCTTTAGCTGTTTCTTCTTAATTGGCCTCTGGCTTGCTGGTAAGTTACTATACAGAATATAGAAATAATTCCACCAGAAATGTATTTACAGAGATTTGTTTGTTCATCTCCCCAAGCAAACTCCTACCTGAATAAGATTAGATTGTTTTACTAGCCAATCTTCTAAGGATGTTTCCTGAATCAATAAGGTACAGTGACTTCAGAGATCCCACCCATGAATTCTTAACTGTCATGAAATAGAACTTCCTTCAATTTTGTCTTTGATGGCAGCATACTTTCTTGCTATTGTACATATGCACATGTGCAGTGACCAGGTTACAGTGGCCTAAGTTATAATATTTAGTTTTTAAGATGCTGTGCAAGTGTATGAATGTACTACCACCTTATTTCCAGTTCCACAGTTTGACATTTTCTTGGCCAGTGGGATGTAAGGCAGTGTGCACATAGAGCTGGCTGGCAGCAAGACAAGGAGCTGTATCTCCAGGGGTCCCTCCACCCATCACCAGGATGCACAGTGATGATGTCCTGGTGCTTTCTTCTACCACTGGGCCTTTAGTAGATCGAGTTTAGTAGGTGCATCTTTGGCTTCCTTCCTTCCTTTCTCTCTCTCTCTCTCTCTCTCTCTCTCTCTCTCTCTCTCTCTCTCCCTCCCTCCCTCCCCCTCCCTCCCTCCCTCCCTCCCTCCCTCCCTCCCTCCCTCCCTCCCTCCCTCTCTCTCTCTCTCTCTCTTTCTTTCTTTCTTTCTTTCTTTCTTTCTTTCTTTCTTTCTTTCTTTCTTCTTTCTTTTATTTTTCCTTTTTCTTTTCCAGTTTACAGTGAGTTCATTTGGACATATCTCCATTACAAATGGAGGAGGGGCTGTATAGAGATACACAGCGATGTCTAGAGAGTGAAATAAGTATTTCAAGGAAAAGCAGAGGCATTAGAGTGAAAGGAGGGACTGTGTTTATATCTCATTGAACAAAGCTTAAACTTTCCAGTTGTCAGTTTATACCTACCTATAAATAGGGAGAATAATGAGATCTTCAGCAAAGATAGAATTAAATGAATTGTGTGTAATTTGTGCTTTCTTCTTTGGTCAACTTATCTCCCTGGACAGTGTTGCATTGTAGCACCTTGGTACTTTATTTCTTGATTATTAATTGTGCTATTTATATAATGTTAATAACTTCTTATATTTGTTAGAAAAATGAAGTGGATGCTCACAGTCATCTATAAGATGGAACACAGGGCCCCCAATGGAGAAGCTAGAGAAAGTACCCAAGGAGTTGAAGCGGTCTGCAACCCTATAGGTGGAACAACAATATGAACTAACCAGTACCCTCAGAGCTTATATCTCTAGCTGCATATGTAGCAGAAGATGGCCTAGTCAGCCATCATAGGGAAGAGAGGCCCATAGGTCTTGCAAACTTTATATGCCCCAGTACAGGGGAATGCCAGGGCCAAGAAGCGGGAGTAGGTGGGTAGGGGAGCAGGGCAGAGGGAGGGTATAGGGAACTTTTGGGATAGCATTTAAAATGTATATGAAGAAAATATCTAATAAAAAATAATGTAAAAATGACTCCCAGTTCATGGTCTTGTTTTTATGTGTATTAAGTATTCTTTAAAAATTATTTTTCTGTGCGTGTTTATGTGTGCATGTGTGCTCACATGTGTAACATTGCATATATATCTGCATCTGCATGCTTATGGAGACCTGAAGTTGGCATCTGGTGTTTTTCTTGAGTGCTCTCCACCTCATATACTCAGGCAAGGATTTTCCCTAAGCTGTGAACTCACCCTTTTGTTTGTCCAACCAGGTGGCTTGCTACAGGGTTCTCTGCTCCTCCTTCCCCTGTACTGGCTTAGACTCAGGCCACTGCGACTGCTGTGCTCTTTGTTGTTGAGAACTTCATGAGCAAACCCAGAATTTACGTAATTTCAACCCCTGTGTCTCTCCTTCCAACTCCTCTCATGTGTCTCCCCACTCCCCCTCAAATCCCCAACCTCTTCTACTGGTCTTTTAAAGCATCAGTTCTGTGGATCTGTGCTCTGGCAAGCACTCTTTCCTGAGCCATTTTCCAGCCCCTGACGATCATGTCTGAAGGATAGCGCTTCCCTCCCAGACTGTTTCCTCAGGTGTGCTTAGATAGGGAGGTAGCTGCTCCTCCACAGCATTTCTTGACTTTTTTCTCCCTGCTTCAACTTCAGTGGCTGCTATTTAATTTGCAGGATAGTTTGCCTATGAGATTAGATGACATCTCAAATGTGTGTTCTTCCAAGTAGTTAGTTTTACCCAGTCACATTAATTGGATAGCGTTCCTATTTTGTCAAGATTTCACTGTTATACGTTATGTTCTTAGTTTCCTAAAATTAGCTTTTAAGTAATTTTTCCTCTCTACATTGATCTCTTCGACTTCTATCAGCTCATGTGTGTGTGTGTGTGTGTGTGTGTGTGTGTGTGTGTGTGTGTGTGTCAGAGGGCAATGCCAGGTTGTCTTTATTAGATCTTTCTATACCTTATTCTTCGAGAGAGCATCTCTCACGGAACATGGAGCTCACTGTTTCAGATAGACTTGCTGGCTTCCGGCTCCAGGATTGAGGGATTCCAGGTGCCAGCTGCCGATTGAAACTCTTTGTGCAGTGCTGAAGACTGACCTGTGTCCTCCTCCTTCTGCAGTAAACACTTGGCAGGTTGAACCATTTCCCCCATCACTTTCTGTCAATTCTTTACTGTTTAATAATTTTTTTTCCTGTATTTATAGATGCCTTTACTATCTGGAAGGACTAGTCCTTCATTAGACAGATTCAAAAATTTTCAAGATCTTTCCTCTTCTTTATAGCTATGCTTGCTTTAAAATCTGTATGATATTTTGAGTCATTTTACCAGCAAGCTTTGAAAACTTAGTATATGACAGATGTACAAAGAACGTAGTGGGAAAAATTGTCCCTCCTAAACCTGATTTCAGGATTCATGTTTCAAAGGCAAAGGACTGCGTGGTCCAAAATTCCAGGTCTTGAGAAAGCCTCATTTTTGTCTGAATTATAGTTATAATCATGAACTATGTGAATCTAGGTAAACTTTTTCCATGCCTCAGATTCCTTATTCTTCACATGGATATAATAACCATTAGAAGCACTTTATTGTTTAGGTCAGTAGTTTTTTTCATTAAATATTTTCTTTATTTAGATTTCAAATGTTATCCCCTTTCCTGGTCTCCTTCTGAAAGCCTCCTCCCCTTATCTCCTTCCCCCTCTCCCTGCTCACCAACCCATCCACTCCCACTTCCTGGCCCTGGCATTCCCCTATACTGGGTCATTGAGCCTTCATAGGACCAAGGACCTCTCCTCCCATTGATGACCAACTAGGCCATCCTCTGCTACATATGTAGCTGGAGCCATGAGTCCCACTATGTGTATACTCTTTGGTTGGTAGTTTAGTCCCTGGGAACTCTAGGAGCTGGTTAGTTCATATTGATGTTCTTCCTATGGAGCTGTAAATCCCTTCAACTCCTTGGGTCCTTTCTCTAGCTCCTTCATTGGGGACCCTGTACTCTGTCCAAAGGATGGCTGTGAGCATCTCCTTCTGTATTTGTCAGGTACTGGCAGGGCCTCTCAGGGGACAGCTATATCAGGATCCTGCCAGCAAGCACTTGTTGAAATCCACAATAGTGTCTGGGTTTTGTGATTGTATATGGGATGAGTCCCCAGGTGGGGGAGTCTCTGGCTGGTCATGACAGGCAGATAAATCAATAGAATAGAATTGAAGATCCAGAAATAAGCCCACTCACCTATGGCCACTTGATCTTTGACAAAGGAGCTAAAATCATCCAGTGGAAAAAAGACAGCATTTTCAACATGGTGCTGGCTCAACTGGTGGATAGCATGTAGAAGAATGCAAATCGATCCATTCTTATCTCCTAGTACAAAGCTCAAGTCTAAGTGAATCAAGGACCTCCACATAAAACCAGAGACACTGAAACTTAGGGAGGAGAAAGTGGGGAAGATCCTCAAAGATATGGACACAGGGGAAAAATTTCCGAACAGAACACCAATGTCTTGTGCTGTAAGATCAAGAATCAACAAATGGGACCTCATAAAATTGCAAAGCTTCTGTAAGGCAAGGGACATTGTCAATAGGATAAAAAGGCAACCAACAGATTGGGTAAAGATCTTTACCAACCCTAAATCTGAGCACTGTTCCTAGCACAAAATTATCGAGTGTTTTTAATGCAAATCTAGGAGGTAAAATATGGAGTCTGCATTTATTTGACTAAGAGTAAATACATTTTCCTCTGATATGCTTTAACATAATATTTAGGTTTATTTGAAAAGTCTACAGCTATGTTTTGGCCATTTAAACTGCTATTTTCTCTCTGTGTCTCTTTTTATTTTGGTATGTAAGAGCTTTGGGGGCACTTAAGAATGTTTTGTCTTTTATATCTCTGTGGCAAGAATTTATTTTCCCCTGAGTTCTTCCCTTGTCACAGCTTATATATTCTTTTTAACTGATACAGAGATTTCAGGTTGCTCTTTAGAAACTTTGGGGGGGGGGGGGCTTGTGTTAATGACCTCTAACTTCTCTGTTGAATAATGGTTTGGGAATCTCCTGTGTGATATTGAGGAAAGAGCATAAGAGAGCGAGAGTTAGAAATAAGTTATTTGAGATCCTGGGATGTGTGTGTGTGTGTGAGAGAGAGAGAGAGAGAGAGAGAGAGAGAGAGAGAGAGAGAGAGAGAGACAGAGACAGACAGAGAGAGACAGAGACAGAGACAGAGACAGAGACAGAGACAGAGACAGAGAGAAAAAGCACAAACCAAGTGCCCACCCTCGGCCCCAAAGTGAGTACTACTACCAAGAGCAAATATGTGATGTAGAGATGGAAACGATGGAGTGAGAAGCAGCGAGACAGGAGCAAAAGCAACACTGAGTGGTTTGTCTCTGAGGAGATCTGGGTCTATGGCTCTGATGCATGTGGGGTCTGCACTGATGATATCTGTGGCCTGTGTTACCACTGAAGGCCATCTGGATGTCAGTGGTCTGGGCTGCTGAATGAGACCATGTTGATGTCTGGTGGCTGTACTGGTGCTGACAAATTGATCTGAGTAGCCTGTGTTGTCACCTGAGGTCCTGGTGACACCATGGTCCAGGCTGCCACTGAGAGTCATGTCTGGGTCCCTGGTCCTGCTATGGCTGGGGCCTCTATAGATGTTCATGGCCTGAGTTACTGTAACCTAAGGTTTTGTGGATGTCTGAAGACCATGCTGCCACCTGAGGACATACTGTTCTAAATGGTCTGCACTGCCACCTGAGGCCATGGTGACATCCAGGCCTATGCTGCTGCAGCGGACTGTGTCTGCGATTCTATGCATCCAGGGTCTGTTTTGATAGCCCAGATTCAGGTTATCAAAGGCCCTGTAGACATCAGTGGTCAGGGCTCCTACCTGAGGCCATGCTGATGTCTGAAAACTGCTAAACTGGCCCTGCTCCTCACCTGAGCAGCATAGGAGAGCTGGGTCTGGTGGCACTGGTGCTGAAGAACTGGGTAGTGTGAATTTGTGAGAGCTGCCCTTGCCCCTCACTGGCTGCCTTACTCAAGAGAACTGGCCCAGCACATTGCCTGGGCAAAACAGGAGAACTGGCAATCTGACCAACTCAGCTACCACCCAGGACCAGATCCAGGCTCTGACTTGGCACAACTCAACATCTACCTCATCTGTGAAATGCTGGAGTGCAAGAAGAGGCCAGTCCTGTAGATTCAAAGCTGCAGGGTTTCCATGACACAGGGCAACAAAAGGATATTTGAAAGGAGTCTCAGTGAAGATCTAGTATTGATGGTTTAACAGAAGCCAAAGGCCTCAAAACAGACCAATGACTCATTGCAACAAACATTTGTAGGTAAAGAAGTATGGTCAAAGGGTATACTGTATTGTTGTTTTAGTGTTAGTTATTTTAATTTTCATTGTTTTAGTTTTCTTTTGTTGGGGAGGTTGCAAGGGAGGATATGAAGAGACAGGAAATTGAGTGAGGTTGGGGTGCATGTCATGAAATACACAAAGAATCAAAGAAGAACAAGAGGAAGAGGAAGAGGAGACAGAGGAGGAAGAGAATGAGGAGAAGGAGAAGGAGGAGGAAGAGCAGGAGAAGGAGAAGGAGAAGGAGAAGAAGAGAAGAGGAGGAGGAGGAGGAGGAGGAAGAGGAAGAGGAAGAGGAAGAGGAAGAGGAAGAGGAAGAGGAAGAGGAAGAGGAAGAGGAGGAAGAAGAAGAAGAAGAAGAAGAAGAAGAAGAAGAAGAAGAAGAAGAAGAAGAAGAAGAAGAAGAAGAAGAAGAAGAAGAAGAAGAAGAAGAAGAAAAAAACTCAAGGCAGTTCACCTGGAGATTAAAGTAATGGAATCAGAGGAAGACCATTATTGTTCTGTCAGTCATTGTGACAAGCTTGGTAATGTCTAGTTCTAGTTGAAGCTGTCTGGTTGGTGACTCTCTAGGCCATGAGATATAACCTCTTTCTATTACGTCTTGATCATTAGAAATAATTTCTGCATTGACATTCAGGATCAAAGACTTTAGGAAAAAGTAAAAATTCCCCTTTCAGGTGTTTATCTGTGTATCACATAATTTATGTTATCATTAGAGATGATGAAAGAACAACATAATGCCTCTATTTATCCAAGAAACAATCTTTTCAGTGCCTAGTCCTATGGTGCTCTAGACAATGCATGTGGTGTGTATTGATTGCCACACTGAGGGGAATATTGGAAGGAAAAATGTGGAACACTTGAACACTTTTTTCTGTATTATTGAGCAAGTATATCAAAGATAGATGCATACTGTTTATTCAGAAATCACACCTGGCTTCTTGTTTCTACTCTACTACTCTTGCTGTGAGCTTGAAGCACTTATTTTTCTTAATCCATGAAATCTCTCCTCTTAGAACTGCTTCATGGAACTTTATTTGTGCGTATGTTTCTGCATCTTTTGGCTATGATATTTTATAAAAATAACATTTAACTTAATGAAAGTTATACACATTAAAAAATAATCTTAGGAGATTTGAAAATAATGAGCTCCAAGAAGAAAATGAATACATTATTATCTCATTTTCTCTGGTAGTACCTTAGACTGTGGAATGGTCTTTCATATGTTCTTTTTATAAGATAATTAATGAGTTTCTAATTTGAATATTTGCACTACTTCCAGGATTTTGCTTTTACAATAGGTATTGGGAATAACATAATTATACATGAAAATTCTCCACACTCAATGGCTAATTTTGAGGGCAAAAGATGAAGAATGAAATTTTGGGTTAAAGACTAGGCATATTTTATGGTCATTTATAGCAGCTTATATGGTGTTTAATGCCAACAGTGGACAAGCATCTCCTTTCCTATGCCCCTCATTAACTTTGACTATTAAATTTTAATGTCCCTACCAACTTCTGGATAAAATACATAACTCCATTGGGGGTTCAATTTACATTTATTTCCTAGTAGCATAACTAAAATGTTTCTAGTTATTAATATATTTATTATTTTTTAATAGGTAGTTTAATTTTGTGACATTAGAGTCTATCTAACATTTATGAATGTTCATCGTATAATGAGGACTTTAATCTTTTAGTGTAATATACTGAATATTAATTAAGACAAAAGTGCTCTGCATCTTAAGTATAGGAGTGTATATATTCATATGTCACATGTGTAAATTTATATACATACACATAAAGATATGTGATTATGATATATATGATGAATATGATGAATATAATGATATATATATTATACTTACACTTGATATTTAAATATGTATGTTTACAGGCATTGTTCATTTCACAGTAAGATGGGTTACCTATATGTTATTTCATTTTAGGGTTTTAGATAAGATATAACCAAAAGGCACATTAACTTTCTGTGAGTTTTTAAAACTGTGTTTAAATGGTACCATTACAAATGTTTATTAAAAATTTAAGCTTTATTTATTTTGTGCATGTGTGTGAGTTCTTGCATGCATGTATGTGCACCGTGTGCCTGCCCTGTATCCACATAGGCCAGAAGAGAGTATTAACTTCCCTGGAATGCATATACAGATGGTTTTGAGCCACCCACTGTGGGTACAGGAGCAGCAGTTACAGGAGCATCCCTCTAGCACCATTTATTCGATTTTTATGTAAGCCTTGGATTCTTTCCCTGTGAGCGTGCATGAGTGCTAATGACTATGTTTTCCCAGTGTTGCTTCACATACTCTTTTCAATGAATAAAAACTGTCTTAAAGAAAACTGTTTTGAACATCAATTGCTTATGTGCTAAGATAAGAATCGACAAGTAGGACCTCATAAAATTGCAAAACTTCTATAAGGCAAAGACATTGTCAATAGACAAAATGGCAACCAACAGATTGGGAAAAGATCTTTACCAATCCTAAATCCTAAAGGGAGCTAGTATCCAATATATACAAAGAACTCAAGAAGGTATACTCCAGAGAACCAAATAAACCTATTTAAAAATGAGGAACAGAGATAAACAGAGAATTCTCAACTGAGGAAATTCAAAGGGCTCAAAAACACCTAAAGAAATGTTCAACATCCTTAGTCATTAGGGAAATGCAAATCAAAACAACCCTGAGATACCACCTCACACCAGTCAGAATGGCTAAGATAAAAAACTCAGGTGACTCGAAAAATGGAAAAAAAAAAAAAACGCAGGTGACAGCAGATGCTGGTGAGTATGTGGAGAAAGAGGAACACTCCTCCATTGCTGGTGGGGTTGCAAGGTGGCACAATCACTCTGGAAATCAGTCTAGTGGTTCCTCAGAAAATTGGCTATATTTATATATCTAGGGACCCAGCTATACCACTCCTGGGCATATACCCAGAAGATGCTCCAGCATGTAATAAGGACACATGCTCCACTGCCTTTATAGCAGCCTTATTTATAATTGCTGGAAGTTGGAAGCATTCCCCTGTCATGAATCCTGTATTTTGTGGCTAATAACTTCTTATACTAAACAAGTACACACTATGCATGTCCTTTTGGGTCTGGCTAACCTCACTCATGATGATATTCTCAAATTATATCCATTTGCCTGCAAAATTCATGATTTCTTTGTTTGTAATAGCTGAATACTATTCCATTGTGTGGATGTACCACTTTTTTTTTTTTTTTTTTTTTACCCATTCTTTAGTTGAGGGACATCTATGCTGTTTCCAGTTTCTGGCTATTATGAATAAAGCTGCTATGAACATAATTGAGCAAGAGCCCCTGTGGTGTAGTGGGGCATGTTTTGGGTATATATTCAGGAATGTTATAGCTGGTTCTTGAGGTAGAAGTATTCCCAGTTTTCTAAGAAACTACCAAATTGATTTCTAAATTACTTGTACAAGTTTGCACTCCCACCAGCAATGGAGGAGTGTTCCCCTTGCTCCATATCCTTGACAGCTTGTGCTATCACTTGAGTTTTTTATCTTAGCCATTCTGGTAGATGCAAGATGGAATCTCAGGGTTGTTTTGATTTGCATTTCCCTGATGTTTAAGAATTTTGAACATTTCCTTAAGTGCTTCTTGGCCATTCGAGATTCCTTCTTCTTGTTAATTTAGCTTATATACTCATATCAAAGCACTAGGAACTAAGAAACACAAGTACATAATGTGGTGCTTTGTCTCCCTAGGTTTGCGTTACCTCACCCAATAGAATATGTTCTAGTTCATCCATTCACCTGCATATTTCATGATTTAATTTTTCCTTAAATTGAGCACAATTCCATTGTGTATATATGCCTCATCACTATTTTCCATTCATCAACGAAAGGACATTATGTTATTTGTGCTTCCTAGCTGTTGTGAATAGAAAGGCAATACACATGGCTAAGCAAGTGTCTTTGGATCAGGATGTTGAGTCCTTAGACATATGCAAAGTCATGGTAAATTTGGGTCACACAGTAAATCTGCATCAAGCTTTTTGAGAATTCTCCGTACTGAGAGACTAGCTGCACCAGTTTGCATTCCCACCAATACTGAATGATTGCTACCCATTTCCCTGTATTCTTTTTTTTTTTCATTTTCAACAATTTATATTACTTTTAAAAATAAATTTCACTAGTGCATGGTTTTACAATGGGAGAGAATGCAACAGAGTGGTACAAAGACACACCGTGCTTATTCTTTTTTTCCATTTTTTATTAGGTATTTAGCTCATTTACATTTCCAATGCTATACCAAAAGTCCCCCATACCCACCCCCCCCCACTCCCCTACCCACTCACTCCCCCTTTTTGGCCCTGGCGTTCCCCTGTACTGGGGCATATAAAGTTTGTAAGTCCAATGGGCCTCTCTTTGCAGTGATGGCCGACTAGGCCATCTTTTGATACATATGCAGCTAGAGACAAGAGCTCCGGGGTACTGGTTAGTTCATATTGTTGTTCCACCTATAGGGTTGCAGTTCCCTTTAGTTCCTTGGGTGCTTTCTCTAGTTCCTCCATTGGGGGCCCTGTGGTCCATTCAATAGCTGACTATGAGCATCCACTTCTGTGTTTGCTAGGCCCTGGCATAGTCTCACAAGAGATAGCTGTATCTGGGTCCTTTCAGCAAAATCTTGCTAGTGTATGCAATGGTGTCAGCGTTTGGAAGCTGATCATGGGATGGATCTCTGGATATGGCAATCACTAGATGGTCCATCCTTTCGTCACACTTCCAAATTTTGTCTCTGTAACTCCTTCCATGAGTGTTTTGTTTCCCATTCCAAGAAGGGGCAAAGCATCCACACTTTGGTCTTCGTTCTCTTGAGTTTAATGTGTTTAGCAAATTGTATCTTATATCTTGGGTATCCTAAGTTTCTGGGCTAATATCCACTTATCAGTGAGTACATATTGTGAGAGTTCCTTTGTGATTGGGTTACCTCACTCAGGATGATGCCCTCCAGGTCCATCCATTTGCCTAGGAATTTCATAAATTCATTCTTTTTAATAGCTGAGTAGTACTCCATTGTGTAGATGTACCACATTTTCTGTATCCATTCCTCTGTTAAATGGTGCTGGCACAACTGGCTGTTATCATGTAGAAGAATGCGAATTGATCCATTCCTATCCTCTTGTACTAAGGTCAAATCTAAGTGGATTAAGGAAATCCATATAAAACCAGAGACACTGAAACTTATAGAGGAGAAAGTAGGGAAAAGCCTCAAAGATATGGGTACAGGGGAAAAATTCCTGAATAGAACAGCAATGGCTTGTGCTGTAAGATCGAGAATTGACAAATGGGACCTCATAAAATTGCAAAGCTTCTGCAAGGCAAAAGACACCGTCAATAAGACAAAAAGGCCACCAACAGATTGGGAAATGACCTTTACCTATCCCAAATCAGACAGGGGACTAATATCCAACATATATAAAGAACTCAAGAACGTAGACTCTATAAAATCAAATAACCCCATTAAAAAAATGGGGCTCAGAACTGAACAAAGATTTCTCACTGGAGGAATACAGAATGGCAGAGAAGCACCTGAAAAAATGTTCAACATTCTTAATCATCAGGGAAATGCAAATCAAAACAACCCTGAGATTCCACCTCACACCAGTCAGAATGGCTAAGATCAAAAATTCAGGTGACCTCAGATGCTGGCGAGGATGTGGAGAAAGAGGAACGCTCCTCCATTGTTGCTGGGATTGCAAGCTTGTACAACCACTCTGGAAATCATTCTGGCAGTTCCTCAGAAAATTGGACATAGTACTACCAGAAGATCCAGCAATACCTCTTCTGGGCATATATCCAGAAGATGCCCCAACCGGTAAGAAGGACACATGCTCCACTATGTTCATAGCAGCCTTATTTATAATAGCCAGAAGCTGGAAAGAACCCAGATGACCCTCAACAGAGGAATGGATACAGAAAATGTGGTACATTTCCCTGCATTCTTGTCAGCATTTGTTTTTGGTTGTCTTCTTGATCTTAGTCATTCTGAGTGGGGTCAGATAAAATCTCAAAGTAGTTTTAATGTGCATTTCTCTAATTGCTAAGGACATTGAAAACTTTTTTGAGATCTTTCTTGGCCACCTTATTTCTTTGAGAGTTCTTTGTTTAGATCCATGTCACTTCTAGTTTAGAGTCCTATCTCTATGACAAAATCTCAAGGCCAAAAACAACTTAGACAAGAAATTTTATCTTACAGCTTTAGCCCATCATTGAGAGAAGTCAGGGAAAGTATTCAAGGAATAGAAGCAGAGACCTCAGAGGAATGGTGCTTGCTGTTTTGCTCTCTGTGGTTTGCTCAGCTTATTTTCTTGTACAACCCAGGTCCATCTGTCCAGGGATGACACTGCCAACAGTAGGCTAGTCCCCTCACAAGTTATTGGTTGAGAAAATATTTCACAGACTTGCTAACCAACAATCTGGTGGAGACCTTTTTTTTCAACTGAGGTTTTTTTCTTGCTAAGAAGACTCCAGCTTGTGTCAAGTTGACACAAAGTTAACCAACAGACTAGCTAATTTTAAAAATTGGGTCACTTGTTTTCTTGACTCTTTCATTTTTGATTCATTATATATTCTGGACATTCATCTTTTGTCAAATGTATAGCTGGCAAAGATTCTTTTCCACTCTGGGCTTCCTCTTTACTTGATTACTTGTTTCTTTTGCTGTACAAAAGCTTTTGTGTTATTTGAGAACCTACTTGTCAATGTTTAGGCTTAATTCCTGGGCAAATAGAGGTTAGTTCAGAATGCATTTCTGTATTCCTATATCCTGCAGGGCACTGGCTGTGTTTCGCTAGAGCATTTTCAGCCTTTCATGTTTCACGCTGAGGATTTTTGTGTTTTGGTTTTCTTTCATATATATTTGGCATTGATTTTTCTGCAAGGGTGATAAATATAATTTCATTCTTGTAAACATGGATAGCCTGTTATCTCAGCACTATTTATTGAAGATGCTGTCTTTTTGCCATTGTGTGTTTCTGACATATTTGTCAAATATATGATGGCAGTAGTTATGAAAATGCATTAGGGACTCAGGACTTGGAGGAATTAACCTGCAACTGATCCGAAAGCTTCCTGCCTGAGGAGAGGCTCTCACGGTAACCAGAAGGTGTTAAGCAAATTGCCAAGGGAGAGGAGCAATTGGTGATCCTACCTAGTTGTAAAGCCTACGGATCTCCATGATAACCATGATAACTGGCAAGATAACCACAATGGTGAAACTGTGACACTTTTAGCTGAGGGATTACCAACACTGTTTAATTGAACTTGAGACCTGATTAACTGGAGCAAATCATTCCTGTTACTGTAAACCTAGCCATGGCTAGAGAGGTCGTACACTTGAAAAGAGACTCAGCTACTGCCGTTTTACTAAACAAATATAACACCTATTTTAAAAATATTTATATTCACAAAGAAGTTTAGTTTTCATCGCTCATCAAAGAAGCTTAATTTTACAGTATATGGAGACAAAGATCTACAACTTAACAAAATGGAGAACAAGGGACTATGAGCTGCCAAATCCTAACTAATACATCTACAATGCAATCATTAAACCCAAGGCACAGGAGTATTCAGGGAATAAGGAACAGAAAAATTAGAAGACCCAGAGGCCCAGGAGACCTATAGGTAGATTGTATCCCCTAGACACAGCATGGAGAGTGCACCCATGAACTCTCAACAGCTTATGAGAAAAAGATCAGCATAATGAGAACACCAGTTGTCATTCCAATAGTGACAGGTGAAAAACCATGAGGTAGTTCTCTCAGATGAGGAGTTACAGCAATTGACCAGCAATTGCTGAGTATCAGTCTCCTCCAGGGATGATATTCTAATGATTACATATGGGTTTACATCTATCTGTCTGTCTATCTATCTATCTATCTATCTATCTATCTATCTATCTATCATCTATCTATCTATCTATCTATCTATCTATCTATCTATCTCTGTCTACAGGACTGACCACTTGGGATCGGATGACTTATGTGAGTGTTAATCCCCGAAGAAGCCTGAAATATACATAGATGTACACATTTATACAGCTATAACAATAATCATTTTTAAAAAGTGATCATGAATTTGTGAGGGGATGATGGTGGCAGTGAGTTAGCTGCTGTGAGATTCTTTTAAAAACGTTGAATGTTAAAAGACCCAACACCCTTTGATGTGACAGAAGAAAGGTCTCTTGTCTTTCTGCTCACTTAGCCTCCCCACTGCTGTGGAGTTAATCTACTTTGTTGCTGCTGCTGCTGATTTCTCCATGGACATCAAGACAAACTTCTCCAGACTTCTATATGGACTAAGTTCCAATTGCTCTCCAAAAACCTTTCAGGGCCATTTTGTGTACCCATGAGGTACCCATACTTAAGGACTGAGGTTCTCAGTTTCTCAGATGTGGTTCAGTTATTGTTGGTATTTTAACATAAACTCGCAAATTCTTTATATATACTATACTATATATATATTCCATTCCTCTAGAGAACCTTGACTAATACAATCATTTTTCGAATGCAAGAAGACATCATCAGTATTAATATCGAGTATGTGTTGTATAGCCATACAGTGCCAGGTACTGATACAAATTCTTTCAGTACATTGTCATATTGTCATTTAATCCTCAGAAACTTCTATAAAGCAGGTTATTTTTTGTGTGCCCATTTTAAAAATAATGTAACTTGAGGCCAGGTAAGACAGGCTTATTTAAGTAGATAAACCACAATGCCCAACCAAACGAGAAATTGTATTTTTTAAGAAAAATTTTCATGTTTGTTACTTTTGTCAACTAGCTCAAATTTTAAATGTGTGAGATAACAGTATGGAAGTAAAGATAAAATAGCTTGTGCCAAAGGCAGAACTGGGCTTCCATTTGTGACTTTGCACGTCTAAGGTGTACTACTCATTTATGTCACCCCACTGCAGGGATAACACTTTGATCACTATTGCTGTTTATTCTGGATCTTTCTTTGGGTCATGGGTTATATGTGGTGTATATGTTATTAAATTGAACTCGCTCACCAATTTCTTCTTACATTATAGAAATAATTAATAAGAAAAAGTAGATTCACCTGCCACCTCTTCGCCCACCTTGATCCGACCTTCTAATTCTGAACCATACAGGTTATCTTCCCGCCCCTCACCTATCTTCCTTGCTCTTTTAGTCCTCTGGAGCACCCCACGCTGCCCTAAACAGTCTGCTGTTCCCATTGAACCACCATTCTCCTGCCACCTCTTCAACCATCTTCATCAGATCCTGAACCATATAAACCTGCTGATCTGAGCCGGGCGTGGTGGTGCACGCCTTTAATCAGAGCACTCGGGAGGGAGAGGCAGGTGGATTTCTGAGTTCGAGGCCAGCCTGGTCTACAAAGTGAGTTCCAGGACAGCCAGGGCTATACAGAGAAACCCTGTCTCGGGGAAAAAACAAAAAAACAAAAACAAAACAAAACAAACAAACAAAAAAAAAAAAAAAACAAAAAACAAAAAGAAACCTGCTGATCTGGAACCATACTGCCAAAAGTTAGCCATCAGCGGCCTGCTGTACCAGGACCATTGAAGTTAACCCACCTGCCAGTACCTACTACAACAGGAACATTCAGGAAACAAAATCATCCAGATGACTCAGGGTCTTGGAAAAAGCACAATCAACAAAAGTCCAGGCAATATGACACCTTCAGAGCACAGCTACTGTACTACAGCCCTGGGTATCCTAACACAACCGAAGCACAAGAAAATGGCCTTAAATCCAATCGTATAAGGATGGCAGAGGCCTTTAAAGAGGAAATGAATAAATCTCTTAAAGAAATACAGGAAAATACAGTCAAACAGGTAGAGATCTTTTAAAAGGAAACAAATCTCTTAAAGACATACAAGAAAATACAATTAAACAGGTGAAGGAAATAAATAAAACTGTTCAAGACATGAAAATGGAAATAAAAGCAATAAGGAAAACACAAACTGAGGGAATTCTGGCGCTGGAAAACCTAGGGAAAAGAATAGGAACAACAGATGCAAATATCACGAACAAAATACAGGACATGGATGAGAGAATCTCAGATGCTGAAGATACAATAGAAGAAATTGATACATCAGTCAAAAAAAAAATCTAAATCTAGAAAATTCCTGACACAAAACATCCACGAAATATGTAATACCATGAAAAGACCTAACCTAAGAATAATAGGAATAGAAGAAGTTGAAGAGTCCCAGCTCCAAGGACCGGAAAATATTTTCAACAAAATCTTAGGAAAAACTCTTTCCCAACCTAGAGAGAGGTGCCTATAAACACACAAGAAGCTTATAGCTATGGGCCAAAAAAGAAAATACTCCCACCACATAATAATCAAAACAGAAAAAAAAGTAAACCCTACAGAACAAAGAAAGAATGTTAAAACTGGAAAGGGAAAAAGGCCAGGTTACATACAAAGGAAGACCTACCAGAATTACACCCAACTTCTCAAAAGAGACCCTAAAGGCTAGAAAGGCCTGCACAGATAGTCTTGCAACCTCTAAAAATCCACAGATACCAACCTAGATTAATATACCCAGGAAACCCCTCAATTATCATAGATGGAGAAAACAAGATATTTCAAGACAAATAAAAATTTAAACAATATCTATCCACAAATCAAGCACCTACAGAAAATACTACAAGGAAAACTCCAACCCAAGGAAGACAACTACATCCAAAACAAAACAACAAACCACAGAAAGAAGTAACTCAGAAAAACAAGGAAAGTACACACACACACACACACACACACACACACACACACACACTAACACTAACACTACCAACATATAAATAACAACAAGTAATAATCATTGATAATAAATATTTCTCAACATCAGTGGACTCAATTTTCCAATAAAAAATAGAGGCTAACAGAATGGATAAAAAAAAAAAAAAAAAAAAAAACCAGGATTCATCAGAATCCATCATTGTGCTGCATACAAAAAAACATACCTCAACAATAAAGATAGATATTACCTCAGAGTAACAGACTAGATCAAAGTTTTTCAAGCAAACAGACACAAGAAATAAGCTGGAGTAGCCGTTCTAATATCTAATAAAATAGACTTTCAACTAAAATTAATCAAAAGAGACAGGAAAGGACACTTCATACTCATCAGAGGAAAAATCTACCTAGATGATATGTTGTTTCTGAACACCTATGTCTCAAACACAAAGGCACCCACATTTGTAAGTGCAAACATTGCTAAAGCACTGTACTGGTACAGGAGCAGTCTGATTGGCCAATGGAATTGAATTGAAATCCCTGAAATAAGCCCACATACCTATGGAACAAGTCCACAATATACAATGAAATAGAGTAAACATCTTCAACAAATGGTGCTGATTTAATTGGACGTCTGAATGTAGGAAAATGCAAGTAGATCTGTATCTATCACCCTTGCACAAAACTCAAGTCTAAGTGGATGAAACACCTCAACATAAAACAGAATGTACTAAATCTAATAAAACAGAAAGTGAGGAATAGCCTTGAACTCATTGGTATAGTAGACAACTTCCTGAACAGAACATCAATGACTCAGGCTCTAAAATCAACAAATGATAAATGGAACCTTATGAAACTGAAAATCTTCTATAAGTCAAAGAACACTGTCATTACGACAAAATGGCAGTCTACAGTTTAGCAAAGGATCTTCACCATCTCTATATCTGATAGAGGGTTGATATCCAAAATTTATAAAGAACTCAAGAACTTTGACACCAACAGCCCAAATAACTCAATTAAAAACTGGTTTACAGGGCTGGCTCAATGGCTCAATGGGTAAGAGCACTGACTGCTCTTCTGAAGATCCTAAGTTCAAATCCCAGCAACCACCCGTAATGAGATCTGACACCTCTTCTGGTGTGTCTGAAAGTCAGCTATAGTGGACTTATGTAAAATAATAAATAAACCTTTGGGCCAGAGCAAATGCAAATCAAAATAACTCTGAGGCTCCATCTTACACTAGTCAGTGTGGCTAAGATAAAAAAAAAAAAATCAAGAGATAGCATATGCTGGCGAGGATGTGGAGCAAAGAGAAACATTTCTCCATTGCTGATCTGAGTGCAAACTTGTACAACTACTTTGGAAATCAATTTGGTGGTTTCTCAGAAAACTGGGAATAGTTCTATCTTAAGACTCAGTGAAAGCACTCCTGGGCATATACCCAAAAGATGCTCCACCATCCCACAAAGACACTCACTCACTTTGTTCATAGAAGGAGCTTATTTGTAATAGCCAGAAACAGGTAACAACTTAGATATCCCTTTACTGAAGAATGGTTAAAGAAAATGTGGTACATCTACACAATGGAATAGTATTCAGGTATTAAAAACAAAAACATCATGAATTTTGCAGGCAAATGGATGGGATTTGAGAATATCATCCTGAGTGAGGTAACGCAGACCCAAGGGGACATGCATGGTATGTGCTCACTTATAAATGGATATTAAACATAAAATACAGGATACCTACATTACACTCCAGAGTCAAGGAAGCTAAATAAGAAGGAAGGCCCAAGCAAGTAAGCTTGAATCTAACTTAGAAGGGAAAATAAAACAGTTATAGGAGGCAGATGGAGGGAGGGAACTGAGTGGGAGGAAGGATGGGGAGGGGAGTAGGGTGGTAGTTCAGAATCAGGTGTGGGAAAAGACAGAGGAGATGACCAGAAGGTTATGAGAATGAATGGAAATCTGCAAGTGACAGGAATGAGGAGGTGGCGGGGTGGGGGTGGGGGTGGGGGTGGGCGTGGATCTTGAGGACATGTAGGGACACCAACCATCCATAAAACTTTCAACTCAAAATTTATCCTGTCTACAAGAAATTCAGGGACAGGGGATGGAACAGAGACTGAGGGAATGGCCAACCAATTACTGCCTCAACTTGAGGCCCATTCCATGGGCAAGCACCAATCCCTGATACTGTTACACTTGAAGACAGGAGCCTAGCAAGGCTGTCCTCTGAGAGGCTCCACCCAACAAGCAGACACAGAAGAATTCAGAGAATGATGGCCAAACAGTGCGTGGAGCTTAGGGTCTCTTATGGAAGAGTTGTCTGGGGTTGGGGGAGGAAGGATTGAGGGCCCTGAAGGAGATAAGAACCTACAGGAAGACCAACAGTCTCTTGGAACTCTTAATACTGAACCACCAACCAAAGAGTATACAGAGGCCTGACATACACTCTCCTCCACCCCTACACACATGTAGCGGATGTGCAGCTTGGCCGTCACGTGGTTCCTGAACAATGGAAGCTGGGGATTATCCCAAAACCTGCTGCCCATATGTGGGATATGTTCTACTAGCTGGGCTGCCTCGTCTGGCCTCAGTGGGAGAGAATCCACCTAACCCTGCAAAACTTGATGTGCCAGGGTGAGAGGGATACCCAGGGGGCCCCATCTGCTCAGAGGAGAAGATGAAAGGGGGAGAAGGATGTGGGAGGGGATGACTGGGAGGCAGACAGTGAGTGGAATATAAAGTGAATAAATACAAAAAAATTAAAAAGAAGAAAAAGTAGACATTTATGAAGGAGGGGAGAAAGAGAGCCATTATGGATACAGTTGACGTATAACAGCTTAGACAGGGTATTGAAGATGAGCTTTAGAAAACAAATATTGTACAGATAAGAACCAGGCAGCTTCATAAAGAAGTCATTTCTTACTTCCTCTCTAAACACTCTAGTGCATTTCATTAGTGGAGTGCTTCATGTGGCATATAAGAATTTGTGATTTTTTTTCATTTTATTTATCTTTTATTTTTTTATTTTATTGCCACCTCCTTCGTGTCTAAAAGCCTCCTTTGAGCAGATTTGCCTACGCCCTTTCCTCTGTGACCCTGGCCACAGGGATGTGTTTCTCCTTCCTACATGCATACATTGTTACTGTGACCGGTCTCTGCATTTCAACTGCACTTTAATTGGGATATTTCTCCTGAATCTTTAAGCTTGTCAGTTTTGCACTGTCTTGCTCATGACATCCAGCAGAGACATCAGTCCCCTCAGCTCCCTCCTCACAGAGTTGACATGGTTGAAGTGCTCTACAGGCAAGAAGAGCTTTTATCCCAGAAATAGAGAGAAACTTCATGAACTGGAGGGCTGGTGTGTGACCTGCCAAACAGAAAATGGGATTGACTAAACTGGGACATTGCTGCCTCCTCCTGATGCACTAAAATAGAACATATTCAGCCAACCCCACTTGTAGTCTGGTGTTTGAGTGCTCCTGTGATACCAGCTACATGATGGCATGGAATAAAATCTGAACGACAGCTAAGATTACATGAATCTCATGTGTGTGTGAAGTTCCTTTAAAGAGATAGTTACCGTAATGTTATTATCTCCTAAAAGGGGTCATTATTGATGATCTGTTTTATGTTTTAAAAGCATTCCTCTCTCAATTTTTCATAAAAGATATCTTCTGACTCAATTAGTGCAAGTAGCCAAACACATAATAAACATCATGTTCTTTTGTGATTTAAACTTTCCATTGACCTTCTGTCCTTTCTTCTTTCCTCCCTCCCTCCCTCCCTCCCTCCCTCCCTCCCTCCCTCCCTCCCTCCCTCCCTCCCTCCCTCCCTCCCTCTCTCTTCCTCCTCCCCCCGCCCCCCCCACATGTGTGCAGGTAGGTGCACTTACTGACACTGTCACACATGGAGGCCAAAGGTTGATGTCTTTCTCGGTTGCTTCTCCATATTCCTTTTTTTGAGAAACCATGTCCTAGCAACTCACTGGTTTGGCTAGGCTGCTTGACCAGCAAGTCCTAGGGATTTGCCTGTGAGTGCAACAATCCAAACTCAACTCTTCATGTTCACACAGCAAGCACATTTGCCTCACTGAGCCACCCCTCATCTGCTGATGTTTGTTTATTCTTTCTAAAAAAATTTTTTATTAGGTATTTTCCTCATTTACATTTGCAATGCTATCCCAAAAGTACCCCATACCCTCCACCCAACTCCCCTACCCACCCACTCCCACTTCTTGGCCCTGGCGTTCCCCATTACTGAGGCACATAAAGTTTGCACTACCAATGGACCTCTCTTTCCACTGATGGCCGACTAGGCCATCTTCTGATACATATGCAGCTAGAGACACGAGCTCCGGGGGTTACTGGTTAGTTCATATTGTTGTTCCACCTATAGGGTTGCAGATCCCTTTAGCTCCTTGGGTACTTTCTCTAGCTCCTCCATTGGGGACCCTGTGATCCACCCAATAGCTGACTGTGAGCATCCACTTCTGTGTTTGCTAGGCCCCAGCATAGACTCACAAGAGACAGTTTTATCAGGGTCCTTTCAGCAAAATCTTGCTGGTGTATGCAATGGTGTCAGTGTTTGGAGGCTGATTATGAGATGGATCCCGGGATATGGCAGTCCATAAATGGTCCATCCTTTTGTCTCAGCTCCAAACTTTGTCTCTGTAATTCCTTCCATGGGTGTTTTGTTCCCAATTCTAAGAAGAGGCAAAGTGGACTTTGGACTTTGTTCTTGAGTTTTATGTGTTTCGCAAATTGTATCTTATATCTTGGGTATTCTAAGTTTCTGGGCTAATATCTACTTATCAGTGAGTACATATCATGTGAGTTCTTTTGTGATTGGGTTACCTCACTCAGGATGATGCCCTCCAGGTCCATCTATTTGCCTAGAAATTTCATAAATTCATTCTTTTTAATAGCTGAGTAGTACTCCATTGTGTAAATGTACCACATTTTCTATATCCATTCCTCTGTTGAGGGGCATCTGGGTTCTTTCCAGCTTCTGGCTATTATAAATAAGGCTGCTATGAACATAGTGGAGCATGTGTCCTTCTTATCAGTTGGAACATCTTCTGAATATATACCCAGGAGAGGTATTGCTTGATCCTTCGGTAGTACTATGTCCAATTTTCTGAGGAACCACCAGACTGACTTCCAGAGTGGTTGTACAAGCTTGCAATCCCACCAACAATGGAGGAGTGTTCCTTTTTCTCCACATCCTCACCAGCATCTGCTGTCACCTGAATTTTTCATCTTAGCCATTCTGACTGGTGTGAGATGGAATCTCAGGGTTGTTTTGATTTGCATTTCCCAGATGATTAAGGATGCTGACCATTTTTTCAGGTGCTTCTCAGCCATTCGGTATTCCTCAGGTGAGAATTCTTTGTTTAGCTCTGAGCGCCATTTTTTAATGGGGTTATTTGATTTTCTGGAGTCCACCTTCTTCAGTTCTTTATATATATTGGATATTAGTCCCCTATCTGATTTAGGATAGGTAAAGATCCTTTCCCAATCTTTTGGTGGACTTTTTGTCTTATTGACAGTGTCTTTTGCCTTACAGAAGCTTTGCAATTTTATGAGGTCCCATTTGTCAATTCTCAATCTTACAGCACAAGCCATTGCTGTTCTATTCTGGAATTTTTCCCCTGTGCCCATATCTTTGAGTCTTTTCCGAACTTTCTCCTGTATAAGTTTCACTGTCTCTGGTTTTATGTGGAGTTCCTTGATCCAGTTAGATTTGACCTTAGTACAAGGAGATAGGAATGGATCAATTCGCATTCTTCTACATGATAACCGCCAGTTGTGCCAGCACCATTTGTTGAAACTGTTGTCTTTTTTCCCCTGGATGGTTTTAGCTTCCTTGTCAAAGATCAAGTGATCATAGGTGTGTGGATTCATTTCTGGGTCTTCAATTCTATTCCATTGGTCTACTTGTCTGTCACTATACCAGTACCATGCAGGTTTATCACTACTGCTCGGGAGTACAGCTTTAGGTCAGGCATGGTGATTCCACTAGAGGTTGTTTTAGCCTTGAGAAGAGTTTTTGCTATCCTAGGTTTTTTCTTATTCCAGATGAATTTGCAGATTTCTCTTTCTAATTCTTTGAAGAACTGAGTTGGAATTTTGATGGGGATTGCATTGAATCTGTAGGTTGCTTTTGAGATAGCCATTTTTACTATATTGATCCTGCCAATCCATGAGCATAGGAGAACTTTCCATCTTCTGAGATCTTCTTTAATTTCTTTCTTCAGACACTTGAAGTTTTTATCATACAGATCTTTCACTTCCTTAGTTAGAGTCACGCCAAAGTATTTTATATTATTTGTGACTATTGAGAAGGGTGTTGTTTCCCTAATTTCTTTCTCAGCCCGTTTATTCTTTGTGTAGAGAAAGGCCATTGACTTGTTTGAGTTAATTTTATATCCAGCTACTTCACCGAAGCTGTTTATCAGGTTTAGGAGTTCTCTGGTGGAATTTTTAGGGTCACTTATATATACTATCATATCATCTGCAAAAAGTGATATTTTGACTTCTTCCTTTCCAATTTTTATCCCCTTATCTCCTTTTGTTGTCAAATTGCTCTGGCTAGGACTTCAAGTACAATGTTGAATAGGTAGGGAGAAAGTGGGCAGCCTTGACTAGTCCCTGATTTAGTGGCATTGCTTAAAGCTTCTCACCATTTACTTTGATGTTGGCTACTGGTTTGCTGTAGATTGCTTTTATTATGTTTAGGTATGGGCCTTGAATTCCTGATCTTTCTAAAACTTTTATCCTGAATGGGTGTTGGATTTTGTCAAATGCTTTCTCTGAGTCTAACGAGATGATCACATGGTTTTTGTCTTTGAGTTCGTTTATATAGTGGATTACATTGATGGATTTCTGTATATTAATCCATCCCTGCATCCCTGGAATGAAATCTACTTGGTCAGGATGGATGATTGCTTTAATATGTTCTTGGATTCAGTTAGTGAGAATTTTATTGAGTATCTTTACATTGATATTCATAAGGGAAATTGGTCTGAAGTTCTCTATCTTTGTTGGATTTTTCTGTGGTTTATGTATCAGAGTAATTGTGGCTTCATAGAATGCATTGCGTAGAGTACCTTCTGCTTCTATTTTTGGAATACTTTGTGCAGAACTGGAATTAGATCTTCTTTGAAGGTCTGATAGAACTCTGCACTAAACCCATGTGGTCCTGGGCTTTTTTTGGTTGGGAGACTATTAATGACTGCTTCTATTTCTTTAGGTGATATGGGACTGTTTAGATGGTCAACTTGATCCTGACTCAACTTTGGTACCTGGTATCTGTCCAGAAATTTGTCCATTTCGTCCAGGTTTTCCAGTTTTGTTGAGTATAGCCTTTTGTAGAAGGATCTGATAGTATTTTGGATTTCTTCAGGATCTGTTGTTATGTCTCCCTTTTTATTTCTGATTTTGTTAATTAGGATGCTGCCCCTGTGCCCTCAAGTGAGTCTGGCTAAAGTTTTATCTATCTTGTTGATTTTTTCAAAGAACCAGGTCCCCATTTGTTTTATTCTTTGAATAGTTCTTGTTTCCACTTGGTTGATTTCGCCCTTGAGTTTGATTATTTCCTGCTGTCTACTCCTCTTGGGCGAATTTGCTTCCTTTTGTTCTAAAGCTATTATTATGTGAGGTGCAATGTGTGCTTTGAGCTTTACTAAAGTTTCTTTAATGAATGTGGCTGACCTTGCATTTGGAGCATAGATATTCAGAATTGGTAGTTCATCTTGGAGCATTTTACCTTTGATGAGTATGAAGTGCCCCTCCTTGTCTTTTTTGATGACTTTGGGTTCGAAGTCCATTTTATTCGATATTAGAATGGCTACTCCAGCTTGTTTCTTTAGACCATTTGCTTGGAAAATTGTTTCTCAGCCTTTCATTCTGAGGTAGTGTCTGTCTTTTTCCCTGAGATGGGTTTCTTGTAAGCAGCAAAATGTTGGGTCCTGTTTGTGTAACCAGTCTGTTAGTCTATGTCTTTTTATTGGGGAATTGAGTCCATTGATATTAAGAGATATTAAGGAAAAGTAATTGTTGCTTCCTTTTATTTTTTGTTGTTAGAGTTGGCATTCTGTTATTGAGGCTGTCTTCTTTTTGGCTTGTTGAAGGATTACTTTCTTTCTTTTTCTAGGGTGTGGTTTCTGTCCTTGTATTGGTTTTTTCTGTTATTATCCTTTGAAGGCCTGGATTCGTGGAAAGATAATGTGTGAATTTGGTTTTGTTGTGGAATACTTTGGTTTCTCCATCTATGGTAATTGAGAGTTTGGCTGGGTCTTGTAGCCTGGGCTGGCATTTGTGTTCTCTTACTGTCTGTATAACATCTGTCCACACTCTTCTGGCTTTCATTGTCTCTGGTCAAAAGTCTGGTGTAATTCTGAGAGGCCTGCCTTTATATGTTACTTGACCTTTTTCCCTTACTGCTTTTAATATTCTATCTTTATTTAGTGCATTTTTTGTTCTGATTATTATGTGTTGGGAGGAATTTCTTTTCTGGTCCAGTCTATTTGGAGTTCTGTAGGCTTCTTATATGTTCAAGGGCATCTCTTTCTTTAGGTTTGGGAAGTTTTCTTCAATAATCTTGTTGAAGATGTTTGCTGGTCCTTTGAGTTGAAAATCTTCATTCTCATCCACTCCTCTTATCCGTAGGTTCGGTCTTCTCATTGTGTCCTGGATTTCGTGGATGTTTTGAGTTAGGATCTTTTTGCATTTTGCATTTTCTTTGATTGTTGTGCTGATGTTCTCTATGGAATCTTCTGCACCTGAGATTCTCTCTTTCATCTCTTGTATTCTGTTGCTGATGTTCACATCTATGGTTCCAGATTTCTTTCCAAGGGTTTCTATCTCCAGCCTTGCCTTACTTTGAGTTTTCTTTATTGTGTCTACTTCCATTTTTAGGTCTTGTATGGTTTTTTTCATTTCCATCTCCTGTGTGGATACGTTTACCTGTTTTTCTTTAAGGACTTCTATCTGTTTGGTTGTGTTTTCCTGTTTTTCTTTAAGGACTTGCAACTCTTTAGCAGTGTTCTCCTCATTTCTTTTTTTTTTTTTTTTTACTCTTGATATTTTTATTTTAAACTGACACTTATCAATTATACATAGTTAGAGGTTATGGTGCAATATTTTTTAACATTTTTATATTTGGCATATCTATCACCAAAGACCTTTATAATTTCTTTGTGTTGGGAATACTCATTATCCTGTCTTCTATATATTTTGAAATATCCAATTAAGTTATCATCTTATTACATAGAGAAACTTTCTTTTTTTTCTTTCCATTTTTTATTAGGTATTTAGCTCATTTACATTTCCAATGTTATACCAAAAGTCCCCCATACCCACCCACCCCCACTCCCCTAAAGTCCTTCTTGATGTTCCCTACCATCATCATGAGATATGCTTTTAAATCCAGGTCTAGCTTTTCGGGTGTGTTAGGGTGCCCAGGACTGTGTGAGGTGGGAGTGCTGCGTTCTGATGATGGTGAGCAGTCTTAGTTTTTGTTAGTAAGATTCTTACATTTGCCTTTCACTATCTGGTATTCTCTGGAGTCAGTTGTTATAGTTGTCTCTGGTTAGAGCTTGTTCCTCCTGTGATTCTGTTAGCCTCTATCAGCAGACCTGGGAGACTAGTTCTCTCCTGAGTTTCAGTGGTCAGAGCACTCTCTGCAGGCAAGCTCTCCTCTTGCAGGGAAGGTACCCAGATATCTGGTGTTGGAACCTTCCTCCTGGCAGAAGTTGTGTTCCACTCACGAGAGGTCTTAAGATTGTGTGGAGAGTCCTCTAGGGACCTTCAGCGTGTCAGCCGACTATGTGCCCAAGGTTACCCGGTGCTGACACTGACTGGAAGGGACATGTGACCCTGGTCAGGCTGGTTTTCTGTTTCTTTAATTAATGCTGTCTCAGGTCCCGCTAGATTGGATTGGAACAGAAGTTGTCTTCCACTCACCAGAGGTCCTAAGATCATGTGGAGAGTCCTCTAGGGACCTTGGGGTGTCAGCTGACTCTGTCCCCAAGGTCTGTTTGTTTATTCTTACAAAGGGCATTGGTGCACAGAAAAAGAGCGGAGGATGCAGCAGACAGTTGCCAATCCATTATCTATAACAGGATTATCCAGACAACCTAACAATGAATTAGGCAGAAAATAGGAAAATTATAACTTACCCGTGTGTGTGTGTGTGTGTGTGTGTGTGTGTATGCGTGTGTGTATGCGTGTGTATGGTGTATACCAGCAGAACATAACAAGAGTCTTGACATGTTACTCTCCACTGTAGTTTTCGAGGCAGGCTTTCTCCCTAAATCTGAAGCTTGCCATTTTGATTAGGCTGGTTAGCATGTGAGCTTTTGAAATCTGCCATTATCCTTGCCAAACCATGGCTGTATTTTATGTGGTTTCTCGAGATTTACTTGATGTTAATCTATACTCTCTAGTACAAGAAAGTAAATATGTCACAGACTGGAATGAATATCATAGCCATTGACATCCTCTACTTTGAAGTGATGCTCATATGTTTAGTTATAGTATCAATTATCATAAGGCTAAACAGTATAGAGCAAAATAGAAATTTTACTTTGGAATTTCTTTTGATATTTCACATAAAAATCTGGCAAATTTTAATCCTGTTTTTATTATACCCCCTTTCCCTGCTAGATAGAACCCATTACTTATATTTTCTCTTCCATGGCTTTTTGTTCTGGCATAACATATATTGCAGTGTAACGTATACCACTGTGTCTTTGAAAAGATTATTACTGTATTGAAGAATATGTGTTACATATCTGAAGAGAAAAGGATCCTGGTCAGATGCGGTAGTACACACCTATAATCTTAGCTACTTGAGAGGTGAAGGCCTACTTGGACTACTGATTATGTTCAAGGACAGCTTGGGTTACTTAGAAGAAATTTTATCTTTAGAACCCTTCCCTCAAACCAAGACAAACTAAATACTCCAAACCACAGCCACAGCATCTACAACAATACCACCACAATAGATTGATCCAACAGAGGCTACAAGGGAGTTATATTCTTGTGGGAAGACAGAATGAAACTTAAAGCAAGGCAAGATGAGAGGAAGAACTATTAAAAAAAAAAGGTGAGGGTGGGAGAAAAGAAAATATAAACATAAACAATCTGCTCTGAAGACATTTCCAGCTTCCACTAGTATATTATGGTGATTTTTTTGAAGTGGTATTTCATGTTATTGGAAATTTTGGTGACTCCCCTTTAAATCTTAACTTTGGTCTTGAGCTACTTCTTTTGTTGTTTCCATTCACACACACACACACACACACACACACACACACACACACACACCACTAATGTACAATTTTATGAGAATTATAGGATTGAACCACTTCGATGAATACTAGACATATGATTAAAGGAAACTTCGCACATAGTATGAAGATAATGCAAGCTATTTAAGGCACTGAAAAGGGACCATAGTTGGAGTCAACAAAGAATCAAATGTCCCAGGTAGATTATTGCTGTTACCACTGATTCTCCTGGATTGAGGAGGATGATAAACTATCACCTGGCCTTCCAATGAAGGTAATTGTTAAATCTAATGGTTACTTTGGAGAATAGGATAGCAATTCTTTGGTAAAAATTGATGCTTCTATTCTGGCACTGGTCTGGGACTAGGAATTTAGTGGCTGTGTGACAGCTTCTTTGCTGGGAGATCTATTTATTAGCCCTAGAATTAGGAAGTAGCTGAAGGAACTAGGGATTATCTATCTATGTCTCTATATATACCTATGTATCTATCTATCTATCTATCTATGAATCTATGTATCTATCTATCTATGGAAGGATGGCTGTATCTATCTGTCATCTATCTGTCTGTCTATCTCCCTGTCTATCCTATCCATCCATCCATCCATTCATATATCTATCATCTATCTGCCTGTCTATCCCATTTCTGCCTATCATCTATCTGTCTGTCTATCTATCTATCTATCTATCTATCCATCATATATTTGTTTTGGGGTAGAACAGTTCTGGGAAGAGAGTACAGACAATTACTTTTATTTAGTCACAAGATAATATGATTTGGTTAACCATGGAAGAAATAAATGATAAAATTGTCAAGCCTGCAGTAGTAGGTAATTTGTATAAAACAGTTGGGGTCTTGTTTAAGATGCCATCACACTCCAAGATAAACACCAGCATTTCTTATCTCCAGGTTATTCTCCTACTTACTGTTGGTGAAGTTGCCTCCATCTGTCCTAGACTCTTATTACTAAATTTAAATATTGAAGTCTTAATGGCCAGCACTTTAGAATACAACATTATTTGCTAGTAATGTCTTTCCAAGTAATTAAATTAAGATCAAGTTGACAGAGTTGGCCCTAATCCATATGATTGTATTCTTATAAATAGTAGAAAATTTGAAACAGGGACAAAGGCACAGGGGAGTAGTGTGTGGGAGTGAGGCTGAGATCAGGATGGGTCTTCTTCATGGCAAGGAATGGCAAAGATGACCAGCAACAAACTCAGGCCAGGCAAGAGGCATGGAGTAGGTTCTCTACCTAGCCTCTAGAGGAACAAAGTAGGCCAAATGTTGACCTCAGACATCTGGATTTCAGAAGTCTATGAAGATATGTCTGTTGTTTAAGCTACTCAGTGTGTGTGACTGTTTTTATGACAGCCATAGCAAATCCACAAAGTCAGGAAGAAGCAGTGTTTTCCCAGGTGGCTGATACGTGAGAGATACATTACTCATTAGTTCCCATCTACTGAAAGAAGAGCATTAGGACCTAAGTTCAAATCCCTGTGCCCCATGTATAAAGCTGGTTACAATGGCAAGCAACTGAAATCTCGGTGATGGGGAACTGGACATAAGAGAGTCCATGGGGCTTCCTGGCAGGCTCCAGGCTCAGTGAGAGGCTCTATTTCAAGAAAATAGGGTGAAAAGCAATTGAGAAAGAAACCAGATATCAATCTCAGCCCTACATATGAGTGAGTGTACACATATACACCTGTGCCTGTGTGCATTCACTACAAACTAAATGCATTCTAATTTATTCTACTTATAGTGTTATAATTTTAGAGTGCATAAATAGGTAACATTTGTGGTATATTGGCAGAGTTTTACATGTTTACCCCAGAGAGCTTTTATTAGAGATTCTTAGAACTCTCTAATGAGTTAAATGCTCTAATGATCCCCAAGGCTCCTATGTTTGAGGCTCAGTTGCCAGCAGGTGGCGGTATTGGGAGGGGATTAAGCCAAACAGATGAGGGCCCTCATTTGAGAAAGTCAGGTCCTTGAAGTAGGCCTTGGAATGGTAGATTTTCCTCTTAATTTTCTCAGCATTGTGTCATAGTCATGGAAAGCTGACTACCACAGGGCCTTCATAGGAAACATTCTTCTTGTGACGGAGAGACTCATCAGTTCATAAGTATACTATTTTTTTTTTCTTTCAGAACATTGTTATTACATAATCTTCCTGAGATAGCTAAAGGTCAATCTTTAGGACTTCTTTTTGCATTGATAGATATCATTTTGGGTTTCCCCTTGCAGAGAAATATAAATGTCAGAATGAGGCCGAGCCATTATGCAGTTAATCTAGAAGAAAAAGTGTCAAACTCATTCAGATTATAGTGACATTTATAACTATGAAATAGGGGTGACCCTGTCACTCTTGAGGGGAACTAGTAATGGGGACACTTCTGCGTCTAATGAATGCAATTTCTCAACATACAATATTTGTGGCATATTTAATTCACAAAGTTCTTCATCTTTAGATTTTCCCAGAGCTTAAATTTGGTGATAGCTGCTTCTATCTCCTGACTTTGGAATTCAGTGTTGTGTCAGGACCTGACCTTCAGCACCATGGAGAGTGTGATATTGAAAAAGAGATGTGACAGCCTTCAAATGATCTACAAGTGTGAAAACTGCTGCTTACCTTTATGTTGACTTTGACTACACATCCTTTTCTCTACATAATAATAATGTTTCCAATAATAATTTTTCATTTCTGAAAATAGCATCCCACATACTATTAAAATACAAAATTACTATTAAAAGTAAAGTTTTGAAAGAATCACCGAAAATCGAATTAGGTGTAAAGACAGGAGATGAAGAAGAGAGGAAGGGGATGCAGAGAGGAGGGACTAGGGAATGAGTTCATTCAAATTGAGGATGTTTGAGGAAGCCTTATGACACCCACTAGCTTGTAATACATTTTGTTAAAATATTCAAACAGAGGCACCCCATGTGGAGAATAATGATCCTGCCAGAAGGTATGGTGTATTAAATGAAGATCTCAGTGGCAAACATGGGTCACCTCTCTACAAGCTACTGGTCAGGAAGGCATAGGAGATATCCAAAAATTATAAGCTACTGCCATTCTTCCTGGTTGCTCATCAAATCTATACAGTAAGAACCTGTTGCTGAGGATGCCATATGGTTTGATTATAGAGAGATCAGTCTTGAATGGACAGGAAACTCTCTCGGTTGGCTCATCTTCATAGGACTAGAGGGCATTGTGCAGGATGCTGGGGGGAGGTCATCACTGATTTTGCCCATTCTGGTCCCTGTGTGCTACAATATTAACTACCTTGGCAAAATGTGCCCATTATTGCAATAGGGGCAAGACTGTTTGTTGGGGTAACCAATTGTTCTCTTGATTGAATTTGAGGCCTGCCCCATAGGAAATGTGTATGTGTATGCATATATGTATGTACATGATGTATATGACTGATATTATAAACAGAATCAAACCTGTGTCTGAAAGACCTGGAGGGAACTGATGCTGTCTTGCTAAAAGAATCATATTGTCAAACTGCCTTCTAAATATTTGTTTATATCCATAGAGTTGTGCTGCTCTTAGCATTGGTCAGAGAAGCTTAGCAATGTGGATAGTAGTTAATGCAAACATTAGGTTCTCAGCCATACTTAGGAATTCTACATCACCTCTCCTTCAAGACTCAGGAAAGATTGTGAATGAGGGGACAGAAAGAATATAAAAGAAGGAGAATGGGAGGTGGGTAGAGGAGAGATGTCAAATGCTGTCTTCTAAGCATGCCATAGTGATTACATCCATACATTTACAGTAGCTGTGGTTATCCGCAGAAGATCAAGTCACTGGAAACTCTAACTTGGATGGGGCCTACTTAGCCCTGACCTCTAGCTGGGGAACTACTGGAAGCTAATAGCGATTGAGAAATGGAGAGTTACATTTTTTTGGGACAGATAGCCACTGGTAGGATGTCCATGACATCTAACGGCAATGGGTAGTACTAGTTAGACTCAGTGGGTTAAAAATAATAACAATTTAAAAAGAAGATATGAAGTTGAAAGGCAAATAAGGGGTAATGGGGGTATGCTCAAGAAACATTGTATACGTAAGTGAAATTTTAACGAAGTCGCTAAAAGTATTTTTTTTAATGATTCATGTAGAATATAACCCAGGAATACAAATTCACAAGATATTCCTTAAGTGCACTCTGCTTAAATTCTTTTCTTTGGTATGGAAGCAACTTCAGATAGATTCTTAGGCTTCTTGTTCTATGGTTCTGAGACTGGAGATTGAGTTAATTTCTGCGGATGCTTCATTTGAATTCTATAATATGTCCCAACAAACCTCCTTACTTTTAAAGAAAAATCTCTTTTAAGTTATAATTTAAACTCATCTTTCTTTTTATACAGTAATCACATCACAGAAAAATCTGGAAATAACCCTTTCACAAAAGTTCTGTATTTTGATAAAAGCAGTTGTCACCCTGATATCTTCAATTCTGAAGACTAAATAATTTCAGTTGCTTTATTCTTTCTTGTAGGTTGTATAATCATCCTACCCAGTATTGTACTATGTTTCTTCCAGCAACCTTAAAAAATTACCCACATTTCTTCTGAAATTTGTAAACTGGAATTATGCCTATAGAAGAAGGGACCCATTGCCTAATCTCATTGGATTAATTCCTTTAGATAAGAGGTTTAAGAGACACTAGTACTGATACATAGTATACTCATGGTCTTTTATTATCTCCCACTTCAATAAAAAGCTATCCTCATGTTCATCCAGGAATTTCCATAGCTTGTATTATGTTTGGTTTAGGACTCAAAGAATCAGAAATACCCAGTAGAATTGTCTATGGGTTTTTTTTTTTTGGGGGGGGGGGTTACAATGAATGCTATATTTTGATCTTTGTTGGAGAATTCTAAGTTGTTATTGTATTTAAGTGAAGACTGCCTCAATAAATGCATAGTCTTTATTTGTAAAGAAGACAGATACTTTTAGGCTCATGTGGTCTTGTGTTACAAAGATAGCTTTTGTGTAAGTTGGAGATAATCAGTTGTTTTATATATAAGAAAGGTTTCCAGACTAACATCCTTTTCAAATTATTTGTAGTCTGTTCATTTTATGTACACTTTTTTTGGGGGGGGTGCATTTAGGATATTAGCATATATATGTTATATATACCTTAATTATGTAGTATTATGTATATTTCAAAATATGAATATGGAATATGTTGTATACTCTATAGAATGGAATAGAACTTTCTGGATTCCCATTGATTTGCCACACTGTACCATGTCACAAATAGAATGGGCATATGTATCCGTTAAATTTGGCTACATGCATTTAAGATACAAAGAAAGAAGATGTGATTTTTTGCTTTTTCTGTTTAGGCTTTTTCATATTTTTCTTATTAAGTGAACTCAGTAAGCCATGCGGAACATTGTAAGACACATGAATCTAAATGTGCAGTATCTCATTTCTCTCCAAACTCACTTTTTCTAAAACAAGCTTACATTTAAGAAAGTTTTTTTTTAATGAAGGAGGAATGATAGCTTAACAGATGGCAGACGGTCGCTTGTTCTGGGCTTTTGAAATAGCATCCACTGTCCTGTAAAGTGTCCATAGAGGGAGGGGCCAGAGAGAAGATGAATAATATTTCTTATTAGCATGTTAGAACATGGGCACCCAAGCTGATTGACAATGTAGCAGAGTACCACTAAACATTCAAAGAGGAAAATAAGTTATTTTGCAGCAATGAATAATAACTAATTATTTGTGCAGCCAGAAAATATAGAAAAGTCAGAAAAAGGAGGGGGCTTAGCATATGGCAAGCATTCAACACAACAGCAAGCCTGCCAGTGGACCTCGCTAACTTCTCATTAATATTTCCATCTAGGAGCAAACTTCTGATTCAAGTGCTGTGAAAAGATGCAAACTTAAAAGAAGAATGAGCTGCAGGTTTGCAAGGGCAAGAAGACTAATGGCACTCGCAATCCTGTGAGTTTCTAGTTAGTTAAAGGATTAACCAAATACAAGCAAACAAAGATGTGTCCTGTGGGTTATGCAAGATGCTATGAGGGGAAAATAGAGAGCAGTATAGCTGCTACAGAAACATAGGCAGTGGTGAGAGGACAGTGTTGTCATCACTGGCTTCTTCCAGGAGATGATACTTGTAATAAGTCACGGAGTCCAAGAGGTTGTTGCTCAGAGAGCATTCCAGTCAGAAGGAAGAATCTTAGGATTTGAAAAAGTGAATGGTCTGAGCTCTTTGTGACATTAAGGAAGGCCCTATAGACCACAAAGCAGGCTCAAATAGACAAGTTGTTGTTACACAAGTTTCTTGGTGACTGAATTTAGATGTTTTTATTTCATCCCATGCAAAATGGGACATAAGTGGAGTATTTTTAGTAGGAGTAGGGTGTCAGAGATTTATATTTTCACAAAATCATTTTAGCTATTGTATTGAAAATGGATAGGTCAAAGGAGACACAGGATTATAAGTAGAACAATTTTTTTTTAGAAAAGGATGAGAATAGGTTTTACTATAGCAATGGAAGTTGTGATGCAGAGAAGATAATAGATTCAAGATAAGCTTGTAGATGAATTGACAAGATGGGAAGATGGATCTGATGAATGTTGAAGAAAGACAGAATAAAAAGTAGTTCTAGTTGGAGACTGGGCAAATGGCAATGCCATTCATGGCAATGTGGAAGATAAATGAGATAAAGTTTGTTCTGTAGTGTTAGTGATCCCCTCCAAAACAGACAGGAGCTGATCTGATGCAACTCACAGCAGGGTCTTTATTCAATTCAAGATAGTTTGGGACCCTCCAATACAATGTCATCATGCAGGATGGTTTTGGTGGTTGGGGAGCCATGAATAAATTATTGGAACAAGGCTTTATAGTAAGCAGCAAGGACGGGAGAGTTAAGTGTGCAAACATCTAATTGGAAAGCTACTGTGGCCTTTAACGTAATTGGGTGGTGCTGGGAATTATATCATAAACTTGATTTCTGCTCTCCTCTGCATTAGTGGCCATTAGGCAGGGGGTAATCTGGTGGTGCAGGTTTGTTGGGGAAATAATGTGGAGACACTGGTCTTGTTGAGGGTTTAACTTGGAGACACTGGCCTTGTTGTGGATTAGACTAGAGACCGGAGCTAGGCTCAGGTTTTTTTGGAATGGGGGGGGGGGCAACTTGGAAATTAATGCTAGATACCAGTCTGTTATTTCACCCAAGTTCAAACTTAGGACAGGCTCTCTAAAGTGGAGTCTGAACTTAACAGATTTGGCCTCTCAGTTCATATGGTCTTGACAAAAGCCAACAACTACCTCCGCAAGAGGGCTAGAGAACTCATCAAAGATGAGTTGCAACTCTGGTCCTAAGAATGCAGAATCTACACCAGGACCAGAACTCAGGCTAGTTCTTGAATAGACATAAGGTTGTAAAGGATCCAACAGATAACTAAGTTCTGGACATTAAGCAACATGGAGACCATGGAGACCTGGAATGATAGAAAAATTTTAGAGCCCATAGAGGTCTGGCTGGAACCTTCATGTCTGCTCTTGTTTGCTTTCTATTGATGAGTTAAACATGACCAAAAGCAACTTGAGGAGGAAAGGGCCGATTTGTCTTACATGTCTAGCTCACAGTTCCTCACTGCTGGAAGTCAAGGTAGGAAGTCAAGCAGAGCAAGAACCTGGAGGAACTTTGCTTACTGGCTTTCTTTCTTGATTTGCTCAGTTTGCTTTCCAGAACCATTTGCCAAGAAATGGTACTGCTCACAGTGGGTAGGGCCCTTCCACATCAATCATCAGTCAAAACATTGGCCCACAAACTTGTTCATAGGCCAATCTAATGGAGGTGATTCCTTAGCTGGACACCTCTTTCCAGATAACTTCAAATTGTGTCCCAATCCCTCCACTGGAAGTCTTGCTTGGTTATAGGAGATGGTCAGTTCAGGATCCATATTCTCCATTGCTAGAAGTCTTAGCTAGGGTCACCCTCATAGTTTCCTGGGAGTTTTCACTGCTCTGGGCTTTTACCTTGTCCCCAAGATTTATCCCTCCCCCATTTCCAGTTATCTCTCCTAGTATTCTCTTCCTTCATTTTTCCTTAACTTGATCCCTCCTGTTTCCATGTGCACACCTCCATCAAGACACTTCCTGCTATTCACCCATGATGTCTATCTCCTTCACAGGGAGATTCTACAATATCCCTTGAGCCCATCTTGTTACTGCACTTCTCTGGGTCTATGGATTATAGCACACATAATATTCACTTATAAGTGAATATATGCCATGAGTATCTTTCTGGGTCTGGGTCACCTCATTCAGGAAGAAGAGAAGAACAGGTAAAATTGATAACATTGTGACCACTGTTGTTGATATCATACTTTCACAGGAATTTTTGACTAAGAGAGAAATGTAAGTTTGTGAATACCATGTTTTATTTATGGAGAAGAGAGTGACAAAGAATGAATTCCTGTTCTTAGAAAAGTTCACTTCAGTTATCTAAAGGCCAAGAGACTGAATGCTAAATAGCTTTACTACTGAACTGTATAACTCTTGAGGGGAATAACTACAGTGATTACTATGATCTATGTAACACACACACACACACACACACATGCACACACAGAGAGAGAGAGAGCTTGTAGTGAGATTCATTTTATATAAAGCATGCTAAGATAATCTTTATTGACTGGAAAGAAAATACAGTAATATTTTCTAGATGACTTAGACCATCATCACGTTTGTTAGAAATTTACAAAACTCAAGTAGCAGGAAAGGCTTTCTCTGCCCTGGGCTCCCTTTGTAAATGTTGTATATTTTGTAAACTTTGGATCCTTTATGATTAAATCGTGAACCCTCAAGGCAGGAAAGTGGCCAGCCAGAGGGCCTCCGGCAGCCAGACTACCACCCCAAACTGTCCTAACTATCATAATTGTCACAAAGGGCATCTCCAGAACCTCCCCCAGATTATTCTAATTTCAGGTGAAAAGAATGAATTTATGAAATTCCTAGCCAAATGGATGGACCTGGAGGGTATCATCCTGAGTGAGGTAACACATTCACAAAGGAACTCACACAATATGTACTCACTGATAAGTGGATATTAGCCCAAAATCTAGGATACCCAAGATATAAGATACAATTTCCTAAACACATGAAACTCAAGAAAAATGAAGACTGAAGTGTGGACACTATGCCCCTCCTTAGAAGTGGGAACAAAACACCCATGGAAGGAGTTTCAGAGACAAAGTTGGGAGCTGAGATGAAAGGATGGTCCATGTAGAGACTGCCATATCCAGGGATCCACCCCATAATCAGCATCCAAACGCTGACACCATTGCATACACTAGCAAGATTTTATCGAAAGGACCCAGATGTAGCTGTCTCTTGTGAGACTATGCCGGGGCCTAGCAAACACAGAAGTGGATGCTCACAGTCAGCTGATGGATGGATCACAGGGCTCCCAATGGAGGAGCTAGAGAAAGTACCCAAGGAGCTAAAGGGATCTGCAACCCTATAGGTGGAACAACATTATGAACTAACCAGTACCCCGGAGCTCTTGACTCTAGCTGCATATGTATCAAAAGATGGCCTAGTTGGCCATCACTGGAAAGAGAGGCCCATTGGACACGCAAACTTTATATGCCCCAGTACAGGGGAATGCCAGGGCCAAAAAGGGGGAGTGGGTGGGTAGGGGAGTGGGGGTGGGTGGCTATGGGGGACTTTTGGTATAGCATTGGAAATGTAAATGAGCTAAATACCTAATAAAAAATGGAAAAAAAAAAAAGACTGAACAAAAGCTACCAGTTCCCTGAATAGGAAAAACCACCAGTTCCCGAAGTGCCCACAGAAATACACCAGTCCTTAAACACAAAAACCCACCAAACCTCCAAGCTCAGGACTTGAAACCCCACCAATCCTCACACTAGAAAGCGCCAACCCCAAGAACCCCTGTATAAGCACTGGGCTTTGTCTAATTCACTGCTGCTGCCTGTTTCCTCTTGGGAGAATAGGCAGCCACAGCTGGATTCATCCCTCTACACCTCCAATAAATCTTTCATGAGATTTGCTGCCTGCTGACTTTCTCATCAGAAGAAATTAAGAAACAATGAAGAGAAGAAGAGAAGAGAAGGAGTGAGGCTGAGCCCTCAGCTCAGCTGGGAACACCCTTCCCTTGGGAGCTGCAACACCTCTGCTGAGGAGACTTCCTTTCAGAGATGTGTGGTTCCTAAGCTCCCATGTCCCAGGATGCCCTTCCACTGGGACACTGCCCCACCTCAGAGCTGTGTGGTTCTTGGGCTTTCAAGTCCCAGGACATCCAGAACACCTTTCCATCTGAGTAGATGGCCTTCACAGCATTCACTCTTGTACTTAACTGCAATGTGAAACCCTCCTCCAAGGAGGTATGGGCAGTTAGCCCCTTTAGCTTTTTACAAGAGGGTCATCAGCAGGCCTGTATTCTTTCCTTTGTTTGCTATTACTGCTCCTTGATTCCCTGGTTCCTGCCTACTGCTAAAAAAAATGTTTCATGTGTTTATTCCTCATAGAACTCATCAGACTGAATCAATGTCTTGGGGGATTTAATGAGTATGAACCCATACATTTTAAGATGTGTAAATCTGTGTTTTCTCTTTTACATTTATTTACTGCCTTTCCTTTCTTCCTTCTTCCTTCCTTCCTTCCTTCCTTCCTTCCTTCCTTCCTTCCTTTCTTTCTTTCTTTCTTTCTTTCTTTCTTTCTTTCTTTCTTTCTTTCTTTCTTTCTTTTTTTCTTTCTTTCTTTCTTTCTTTCTGTGGGCAACTATATATTCATTATGTTTGGAAAGCAAAGTGAAAGAGAAACCCCTACAGAAAGAAGACTGGGAAAAACCTAGAGTTCCTGGTGATGAACAGGAAGTTCTCTACTGTTTAAATCACAGAATGAGGGAAGGGGCTTAATAGATCATTTCATTTGATTCCCTATGGGCCTTCTTGAACTTCTCAAAGTTCTTCAAAACGAAACACAGCATAAGCATTATGGATCTCTGTGACAATTTTCCGATATCGAAGTACTCTGCCTCGTCCAGATTTTGCACCAGTTGCCAATAATCACTCACATGGGGATGCTTGGATGCTTTGGTCATTGACTTGCCTTTCTTTGAGAAGTACTCAAGGATTTCTCAATGGAAGTTGTTGATGTATCATAATGTGAAATACTGGCCACCAAGGTCTGGTTGCCCCCACGAATGAGGAGATCCTCAGATATACCATATGATGTTATATAACCTTGCTCCTTGATTTAAAAGTATTGATTGAATAAAATGCCTACAGCTTATAGCTGGCTATAGGGGTAGAAGAGAGATAGGCGGAGCATTCAGTTGCCAGGCATGGAGTCTGAGCAGAGATCATAAGAGGAAAGGGAAAATGAAGAAAGAGGACACCACAGGGTAGGTGAATCATGAGAAAAGACCATGAGGGCTGGAGTAAGAGCAGTCCAGGCAGAACACAGCAAGTCATATCTTGGATTATTGATAGGGATAAAATACATAAAACAGCTTAGAGGGCTGATATCTGCCCAGCTTTTGTGTTGCTAAGGCATACCATGAATATAAAGGTTTTGTGTTTTTTATCTGGGAACTAAATTATCTAAGGTTGGATAGAAGCCCGCCCCCCCCCCATTAATATTTACTACAATAGGAAGCCTTCCTGTCTTTCACTCAAACACCTTCTCCTGGACAGCCACTCCAAAGTGATTCTCTTCCTCTGTTGGAGGTGTCAGTAGCTGCAACTAGATTAGGTTGCTCAACGACATTTATTGCTCTCAGGCTTTAGGCACTGCAAGAGGACCACAATCTCCTTGCTGCCATTCACTGGGTCATAGAAAGGATCTTTGTCTTTATCTTCCCCTTTCTTTATTTTCATTCTTCTCTTTCTTTTTCTGTTCTTTTTTTTCATACACACATACTTTGTTTTTCTCCTTGACTGGATGCCCAATACAGCCTTTAGAATGTTCTGGTTGGGTTCATTGAGAGCTGGCTCCTTTTAGAATGCATCCAAGGGAAATAGCACCCAATCAGGTTCTCTGTCTTTCTACACAGGTTTCAAGAAACACATACAACTTAGCTTAGGCTCCAGGCTAGGCCCTGCATGTGGCCATGGCCAGAGCCGAAAGCTGAGTGCTACATGAGGAGCCTGGAGTGGACAGCAGGAAGGAAAGCAGAAATAAACAATTCTTGAGTGACTAGAAAATCAAAGCAGGAGAAACACACACACACACACTCACACACACACACCCGTACACACACCCTACAAATGTTAGCAAAATAACAGCAATCAAGAAACACTGCTCATTGATATTTCTCAACTTAATTCCTTTAATAAAATGATTGACTGAAATGATACAAAAACAGGATCCAACCTTCTTTTTTTTTATTCTTTTTTATTAGATATTTTCTTTATTTACATTTCAAATGCTATCCCGAAAGTTCCCTATACCCTACCCCTCCCCTGCTCCCCTACCCACCCACTCCCACTTCTTGGCCCTGACATTCACCTGTACTGAAGCATATAAAGTTTACAATACCAAGGGGCCTTTCTTCCCAGTGATGGCCGACTAGGCCATCTTCTGCCACATATGCAGCTAGAGACATGAGCTCTGGGGGTACTGGTTAGTTCATATTGTTGTTCTACCTATAGGGTTGTAGACCCCTTCAGCTCTTTGGGTACATTCTCTAGCTCCTCCATTGGGGGGGCCCTGTGTTCCATCCAATAGCTGACTGTGAGCATCCACTTCTGTATTTGCCAGGCACTGTCATAGCCTCATACGAGACAGCTATATCTGGGTCCCTTCAGCAAAATATTGCAGGCATATGCAATAGTGTCTGGGTTTGGTGGTTGATTATAGGATGGATCCCCAGGTTCTATTGCATCCAGGAATACACAATAACATCAACAATACACATTGGATCACAGTAAAAGAACAAAAAAGATATTCCAAACAAATGAACCCAAGAAACAAGTTAGTATAGTCATTTTAATATCTGACTAAATAGACTTTAAACCAAAAACAATCAGAAGAGATAGGGAAGGACATTTTTACTCAACCAAAAAGCAAACCAAAGAAAGCCAAAAAACAAAAAGCACTTCTATAGCTTAAGCCACATATTGACCCTCATACACTGATAGTGTGAGTCTTCAATACCCAACTTTCACCAATAGCTCATCCAGACAAAAACTAAACAGAGAAATACTGGAGGTAATTGACATCATAAACTACATGGGCCAAATCAACATTTACAGAAAATTGTACTCTGATATCTAAACCATATAAAGACCAACAAAGAGAGAGAATTATAGACCAATTTGCATTAAGAACACAGTTGTAAAACTACTCAGTAAAATACTTGAAAACCAAATGCAAGAACACATCAAAAAGATCCACCCCAATCAAGTCAGCTTCATCCCAGAGATGGAGCGATGGTTCAATATATAAAAATTAGTAAGGTAATCCGCCATTTAAACAAACTGAAAGAAAAACAAAGAAACACATGATAATCTCATTATATGGAGGAAAAGCCTTCGACAAAATCCAACATCCCTTTATGATAAAGTGCAGGAGAGATTAGGGATACCAGGGACATACCTAAACCTAATAAAGGCAGTGTACAGCAAGCCAACAGCCAGAATAGAATTAAATGGAGAGATACTCAAGGTAATTCTACTAAAATCAGGAACAAGATAAGGTTGTCCATTCTCTGCATACCTATTCAATATAGATACTTGAAGTCTTAGCCAGAACAATAAGACAACTGACAGAGACCAAAGGGATACAGATTGAAAAGGAAGAAGTCAAAAGTATCTTTATTTACATATGAGATGATACTATCATATCAAACTAAACTTGCACCGGAAAAACTCCTCCAGCTGACAAACACTTTCAGCAAAATAGCTGAATACAAGGTTAACTCACGAAATCAGGAAGCCTCCTACAACACAACTGAAAAACAGAAAGAAATCAGGCAACAACACCTTTCTAAATAGCCTCAAACAATATAAAGTATCTTGGGGTAACTAACAAAGCAAGTGTATGATACAAACTTTAAAACAATGAAGAAAGAAACTGAAGAAAATGTAAAAATGCAGAAAGAGCTCCCATGCACATGGATCAGTAGACTTGACATAGAATGACCAACCTAATAAAAGCAATCTACAGATTCAGTGTAATCCCTGTCAAAAGTTTCACCATTTCAAGTTGAACTACAAAGTTAAAGTAATAAAAACAGCACGGCATTCGCACAAAAACCAGACACATTGATCAAAATAAAATTGAAGACATAGACATAAATCCACACATGTATGGACATCTTATTTTTGATAAAGAAGCCAGAAATACACACTGGAAAAAAGACAGCATCTTTAAGAAATGGTGCTGCTCAAACTGGAAGGCTGCATGTACAAAATGATCCTTATGTATCACCCTGCACTAAACTCAAGTCCAAGTATATCAAAGACCTCGTCATAAAACCAGGTACACTGAACCTGATAGAAGAGAAAGTGGGGAATAGCCTTGAACTCATTGGCACAGGAAAAGATTTTCTGAGCAGAAGACTGAGGGTCCAGGTACCACAATAAACAATAATAATTAATAAATGGGACTTCATAAAATGAAAAAAAAGCTGTGCAGCAAAGGTTGCTGTCATTCCGACATAGCAGCAGCCTACAGAATGGGGGAAAGTTTACCAAAACTCCTACAGCTGACAAACACTTTCAGCAAAGTGTTTGTCACTCCATATCCAACAAAGGATTAATATCCAAAAAATACAAAAACCTCAAAGAACTAGATATCAAGAAAATAAATAGCCCAGTTAATAAAAGAGGTACAGCTCTAAACAGATAATTCTCAAAAGACAAATTTCAAATGGCTAAGTCACACTTAAAGAAATGGTCAACATTCCTAGTCACAAGGGAAATGCAAACCTAAACCACTTTGATATTCTATCTTACACCTGCCAGCCTGGCTAAGATCAGTAACACAAGTGACAGCTCATGTTGGTGAATCAGTGCAGCAAGGGGACACTCCTTTATTGATGGTGTGAGTCTAAGGTTGTACAGCCAATATGGAGATCAGTATGGCAGCTCTTTGGGAAGATGAGACCTCAAAATCCACCTACACCACTATACTGGCTGGTTTTGTGTGTCAACTTGACACAGGCTGGAGTTATCACAGAGAAAGGAGCTTTAATTGGGGTAGTGCCTCCATGAGATCCAGCTATAAGGCATTTTCTCAATTAGTAATCAAGGGGAGAGGTCCTTTTGTGGGTGGGACCATCTCTGGGCTGGTAGTCTTGGGTTCTATAAGAAAGCAAGCTGAGCAAGCCAGTGGAAGCAAGCTAGTAAGTAACATCCCTCCATGGCCTCTGCATCAACTCCTGCATCCTGACCTGCTTGAGTTCCAGGCCTGACATCCTTTGGTGATAAACAGTAGCGTGGAAGTGTAAGCCGAATAAACCCTTTCCTCCCCAACTTGCTTCTTGGTCATGATGTTTGTGCAGGAATAGAAACCCTGACTAAGACAACCACTCTTGGGCATACACTCAAAAGACCTTTTATCCTACTATAGAGACATATGTTCAAACATGTTCTTTGCTATTCTATTCAAAATAGCCAGAAATTCGAAGCAACCTAGTTGTCCCTCAACCGAAGAATATATAAAGTGTGGTACATTTATTTACACAATGGAGTCTTACATAGCTGCTAAAAAAATAACATCATCAATTTTTCAGGCAAATGGATGAAACTAGAAAAAAATACCCTGAGTGAGATATTCCAGATCCAAAAAGAGAAATATGGTATGTATTTACTTATATGTGCATATTAGCTATAAATTCAGTGATAAGATACAATCTGTAGAACCACAGATATTGAGTATCAGAGTAAAGGACAATAGCAGGCAGATAGATCTCGTTAGGGAAGGGAAATAGAATAGTTATAAATGGATGAGAGAGTTAAATCCAGGAATCAGGAGGGTAGGAGAGAGGGCTTTGATTGAGGAAGTTCAGTTACAGGTAAAAGTAAGGGCCATTGGAGGGGTAGTATGGAAACCTAATACAGTAGAAGCGTCCTAAGTACATATACATAAATAAATGTAATCTAAATCAAATCATCAAATAACAGAGGAGGCAGAGTCCTCTCTTGCCACCAAGTGAAACTTCAAGACCTAAGAAAGTTTTACATCTGAGTTGTTAATCACACAGGGTTTCTATGGGAATATCTAAATATCCCAAGCCATAGTGAAGACTATAGGTCACGCTCCACAAACAGACAGGAAGCTTTCATTGCTGAGAACAACACCTACACAATTCATTGAACGTGGAGAAGTCGAGCTGGTGTCACATAGAGCCTTCATCCCTACATTCTAGCATCTTTGGTACAGGAAAGTACTTTTCGGGCTACCAAGAGAGAAACAAACACCAACCCAGTCCCAAACACTAATGGCAACCTGCCATTCTCATAGACCAGTCAGTAGAGAGGCTTCCTCTGCGGCAGATGGAAGCACATACATAGAACCACAGCCAGACATTATATGGAGAATGAGAGACCTTGGAGCTTGCAGTCCTAAATGAGTTGAAAATGTTGGGTATGGTTGGTTCAAGTTACTTTCCAATCCTAAAGATTATTACTGCTCAAGACATCTTTGACTCTAACATATGATGTTTAAACTCCAGGAGAGTTGGTCCATGTGTCCCTGTGGGTCTTTGGTGTTAATGTTCACAACTTTGCAAGAATGACAATTCATTAGAGGAGAGATGGCCAACAATGACCCATGGGGAGATGGGAGGTGAGAGCTGGCTAGACTTACAATGTGTGTGTCTAAGTGATTTTACCCCGAAATTTCATAAGATGAGTAGGGGGATTGAGGATTGAAAGCAAGAGTCTCCCACATGGACAATTTGTCTCCTACTGAAGGATGAGGAACAGCTTTGTTTACTGCACGTTTGGGGAGAAGTGAAATCAGAACTGGGTAAGTTCTAGAGGCCTGCCCTTAGGTTTTTAAGAGGAGAAGCTGTGCTCTGATCCCAGGTTTGGGTTTCAAATTAAGAGTATTTTAGTCATCAGAGCAAATTGGTGCCCACTCACCTTAGACGTCAATCATGCCTTAAACCACATACACTGCCTCACAATAGTAATAATAATAAACAACAATAATAACAGCAATATTGAGTATTGACTTACAAAATCTTGCTGCAATATAGCTGATCAAATGCTATATTATCCAGCTCTGTATTTACTTCAGTTTGCTGGTGTTTCCTTTCTTATTTTTCTGCATAAAAGTATAAAGTTTTAAAACTTTACAATGTTTATAATTAATTTCTAACTATATAAAGCAATGATTTAAATATAATGTCTGACACACTTATACTGCTTTACATAATTTCAAAAATATTTTCATATGTTAAAAGTTCATATTTTAAAGCAATCATACCACGGCTATGCTACATTGGTACATGACCTAGATAATTTAGACCCTTATGCTCTTATATGGGCTTTTACGCATTATTTGTTGTTAGTTTTGTACTCTCTGACCCATCATTTTACATCTGAGTTTCAGTTTCTTCATTTGCAAGATGAAGATAATACTGGTGCCCACATCGTCAGGTTATCATGACACAGTCAGTATGATTCATGACAACGAGCGACACATAATAGATGGCTGTGAAAATTCTTTTTCTTCTTAAAATTTTAGTAAGGTCTTATTTTCACCAAAGGAAGCCTCCGGAGGTCAAGAACCACATTTATATGGGCGTTTCAGGAAAGTGTTCTACATTATACAAAGTACCGAAGGCTCTGATCAATGCCATTTAAGTGTGTCATCTTGAAAGATCAAGTAGAATAGGTTTTGAAAACAGGAGCTTTCTGCTTTCACAGGCAAGTTGAGTTGGTAGAACACAAAGTAGAGATAAACTCAAAGATCCCATAGAGGAATTTAGGAGCCTTTCAATGGTCTGATGTCTGTTTTCTGGAAATGATTGTCCTGCCTTATCCAAACATACCCATTGTTATTTAGTGGTAAAACTGGATTTCTGTGATTACTAGCATGTTATTGCTTAGCATCCAAAGGACCACTCTGTTTGGGAGGAGAGGTTTTCTGATGACCTAATGGTAAGGGGCCCTCGCCTTTAGCTGGGCAGCACGGAGACTATTGAGCATGGAAGGCTATCTGCAGCTCTTTAGATGCTTGTATCCCCATCTCTCCCTTGCACAAGAGCCCTTCTGCACATATAGACACACCTTTTGATTCTCATATATACAAGAAGCCGGAATCATTGGGATAAGCACAAGTAAACCGGCACAATCCTTTGCAGTTTCTTAGTCCTAAGATATTCTATTATCTTTATGATCCAGTTTTTCTAAAACCATATGCCTGTTACACAAGTTAAATTCCCCACAACATATATACACTTTTAAAAATGATCTCATAGACATTTGAAATTATTGTGACTGGTTCATTGTAGCCACAGCTCAAGTACATATCTGCACCTATAATCTTAAAAAATAGATATATACTCAAATCTTATTTATGTATCAAATCCATACATAAGCAATTTATAATGGCACTGAAGTTGTCTATGTGTACATTACCTATCAACTGTATCTGTCTCTGTTTCACACACAGAAGACCAGAGATTAAATACTAATTGTCATCATCTACTTTATTTCTAAGATTCTCATTATCTCTTGGGGATCCTGGAAAAGGATGAAGAGGACATGCCATGCAGAGATCCCCAGGCCTCTGCATGTTTCTCTTTTCAATTGACTGGTCTCTGCAACTGACTTTCGGAACACAGAATGTGTTCTTCCAATGTTTGTAGTTGATCCCACTACTGAGGCTTTTCTTCTTCCTCTTACAGGTGAGAATAATCTTTAGTTTCTACAGTTTTTTTTTCTTATCTGCATCCTTTATCTTCATTTCTTTCTCTTCTGCTCTTTTGCTGATGCTATTATGATAATTATGGAATTCTTATAAAACTTCAAATATTTGGAAGCTAGTTATATATTATATGATTATTAGATGACCTTCTGGTTACCAATTTGTTGTAGCGTTTCTATGATCAAAAGCAACCTGGGGAGGAAAGGGCTTATTTTAGTTTACAGGTTATAATCCATCGCTGAGAGAAGCTCAGGACAGAAACCTGGAGGCAGGAATTAAAGCAGAGGCCATAGAGGAGTGTGATCTTACTGGTTTGCTCCTAGAGGCTTGATCAGCCTGATTTCTTATACAATCTAGGAACCTCAGGGATATCATTGCCCACAGTGAGCTGGGCTCTTCCACATCCATCATTAATCAGGAAAATATCCCACAGACTTGCTTATAGGCCAATTCTACAGAGGCATTTTCTCAGTTAAGGTTTTTGCTCCTCCAGATACATCCAGGTTTATGTCAAGTTGGGGGAAAAAAAAAAGCTTACCTCTGGGTAAAAACTTGAATTCCCAGCTTGCTGCTGAGAAATTTAGAGAGAGCCAGCAGGCCCTCCTCAAGGAGGCCTTCCTCTTGCTTGCAGCTGTGCACTGGCTATTGCTGTCAATCTTGCTGCAGGGAATAGTCTTTGGGTGAGCTTTGAGATGCCCCAAGGAAGAAACCTATACCCCCAGTGCAGCTGGGTCATTGATGGTATGAAATTACCATATTTCATTGAGACCATTTTTAACTATGAAAAATAAAGCTTATCTTGCAGAAGTCATATGTTTTAATTGTCAATGGGGTGCAGCCAAATAAATGCCAAAATAGTACTTTATATTTAAAATGTTTACAGTGACTAGAATGTTCTCATATGCATTAATACATATTTAAAAATAGAAACACATTAAAAACTAAATAGAATCCAATTATGATTCCATTATTTAGGCTTCTGAATTGTTAAAAACACATGCTCCATTATTAATTTCCAGAATTTAATCTCGTTTCCATGACAATATGATCACCTTTTATATGCCCCTTTTATATTGTGTTCCTTTTGTATAGCATGAACACACATATTGTCGAATATGCTTTCAGAGTCTCATTTTTGTTTGTTATTTTGCTAATTGTTGTTGTTGGTTTTGTTTTGAAACAGGGTCTCATATACTGAAGACTGGACACACTAACTTATAATTTGACCAGGGATAATTTTGGAAACTCCTGGTGTTCTCGCTTCTCCTTTCTCCCACTATACTGTTACTACGGGTGTGTACCTCCATGCATGACTCCAGATAAAACTACTCTTAATATACACCTGTGATTATTTCTCTTCTTAGAAGGACCTTTAGTCTGTCTTCTGAAATTGCCAAATACCATAGGAGACAGTCTCTCTCTCTCTCTCTCTCTCTCTCTCTCTCTCTCTCTCTCTCTCTCTCACACACACACACACACACAGAATGTTGACATTTGAAAATATTCTTTTAATATTTGATACTAGTGAAATCATATCTTTCACTAACAAAATCACCTATTTTTTTTTAATTTACAAAGCCCAAGAGTTAAGGCAATGGTATTTTAATTTTTTTCCTCCCCTTGTTTTAAACCCACAACAGTTATGCCCCCTATGGAGTGCTTCACTGTTATTTCTTGATGGTTGGCATTTTTCTGTTCAGTATTTAAATATAGGAATAAGAATAGCTGGATTTGGGTTTTAGCGAGAAAGATGCAGAGGAATTCTGTGTTAGATGAGAGCTTGTAATCACTCTTAGGAAGGGTCAGTGAAGGTGGACGTTATCATGGTCTCTAGAGAAGAATGCGGGCATCCACTTATCAGGAAGCAAAAAGGAATCATCATGACTTAAACAATTAACCTTTGCAGAGTGACACCCATGTATAGGCCCTGGATTCTTCTTGTGGCTCCTGATTTGTACCCACTTGTGTTACAGTAAGTAGTGAGTATTCCTCTACCAAGATTTATTCCAAACCCATCACTGATCGACAGCGGTGACTCATAAGGGCTTGGTCACACAGCAACGTCATTGGACAGGCAGGCTTAGCGATTTTACTAGCTAGTTTTAATTACATATACCTAAGAAAATGATCAGCAGGTCTAATGCATATCAACATGGAGACTATAGTTAAAATATTAACAAAGGAAGCACGCGTGCACTCCCAGAATGTATTCGAGCAACTATTTGTATCAGGCTCTTTGTGAGCCATACCAGATGGTCAAAGTCAGAGTCATCTCTCAGCTCCGCCAAGGACTGCCAGGTAGATTCGCAGTTATCTATGTGCAAATTTTACTCTGGTAGCAAAGGAACAGAAACCAGCTGCCTTTTCTGCCACAGACTGACTACAGTCAAAACTAGCATCTGGAGATTGTTTCTCTCTTATCATTAAGTCTTCTATTGACAGTCATGTGCAAAATATGTAAGAAAATTAGAAACAGAAAATCTTAAACTGTTCAAAATATTTTATATTTTGGGATATTTAAGCACATTTGTTAAAAATATAAGAGCACCAGCATTTCATAAGCTCATACCAAAGGGTAAATGTATTTACCAACTTTAATAACTGTCACAGAAAAAAAGATTCATCACCTAAGCTGGACATTGTGCTCCGAGTCTGTAATCCTAGCACCCAGGGAGGCTGAGGAAGGAGTGTCAGTCCTGTGTTTAAGGATAAGCTTGGTTCTAAAGGCAGACCCTGAGAAAATCGAAATCAGAGATGGAGAGGTGACTGAGCAATGAAGAGTAGCCTGGTGCTCTTACAATGTCCCCGAGTTACGTCCCTAGCACCCATGTAGGACAGCTCACAACTGTCTGTAACTCCAGTTCCAGGAGCATGGGGACCCCGTTCTAGCACTCAAAGCCTCTGCATTCACATGTGCACACACCACGCACAGATGTCCACACAGACACATAATTTTTTATTTTAGATATTTTCTTTATATACATTTCAAATTTCAAATGTGATCCCGAAAGTTCCCTATACCCTCTCCCTGCTCTGCTCCCCTACCCACCCACTCCCACTTCTTGGCCCTGGCGTTCCCCTGTACTGGGGCATATAAAGTTTGCAAGACCTAGGGGCCTCTCTTTCCAATGATGGCCATCTAGGACATCTTCTGCTACATATGCAACTAGACTCAAGCTCTGGGGATACTGGTTAGTTCATATTGTTGTTCCACCTATAGGGTTGAAGACCCCTTCAGCTCCTTATGTACTTTCTCTAGCTCCTCCATTGGGGGCCCTATGTTCCATCCTATAGATGACTGTGAGCCTCCACTTCTGCATTTGCCAGGCACTGACATAGCCTCATATGAGACAGCTATATTAGGGTCCCTTCAGCAAAATCTTGCTGGCATATGCAATAGTGTTTGGGTTTGGTGACTGATGATGGATTCCCCGGGTGGGGCAGTCTCTAGATAGTCCATCCTTTTGTCTTAGCTCCAAACTTTGTCTCTGTAACTCCTTTCACAGGTATTTTGTTCCCTATTCTAAGGAGGAACGAAGTATCCACCCATTGGTCTTCCCTCTTCTTGATTTTTCTTGTGTTTTGCAAATTATATCTTGGGTGTTCTATGTTTCTGGGCTAATATCCACTTATCAGTGAGTGCATATTTAATGACTTCTTTTTTGATTGGGTTGCCTCACTAAGGATGATATCCTCCAGATACATCCATTTGCCCAAGAATTTCATAAACTTATTGTTTTTAATAGCTGAGTAGTATTCCATTGTGTAAATGTACCACATTTTCTGTATCCATTCCTCTGTTGAGGGACATCTGGGTTCTTTCCAGCTTCTGGCTATTATAAATAAGGCTGCTATTAACATAGTGGATCATGTGTTCTTATTACCAGTTGGAACTTCTTCTGGGTATATGCCCAGGAGAGGTATTGCGGGATCCTCCGGGAGTACTATGTCCAATTTTCTGAAGAACCACCAAACTGATTTCCAAAGTGGTTGTACAAGCTTGTAATCCCCCCATCAATGGAGGAGTGTTCCTCTTTCTCCACATCCTCATCAGCATCTGCTGTCACCTGAATTTTTGATCTTAGCCATTCTGACTGGTATGAAATAGAATCTCAAGGTTGTTTTGATTTGCACTTCCCTGATGATTAAGGACGTTGAACATTTTTTCAGGTGCTTCTCAGCCATTGGGTATTCCTCAGGTGAGAATTCTTTGTTTAGCTCTGTACCCCATTTTTAATGGGGTTATTTGAATTTCTGGAGTCCAGCTTCTTAAGCTCTTTGTATATATTGGATATTAGTTCCCTATCAGATTTAGGATTGGTCAATATCTTTTCCCAATCTGTTGGTGGACTTTTTGTCTTATTGACAGTGTCTTTTGCCTTACAGAAGCTTTGCAATTTTATGAGGTCCCATTTGTCAATTCTTGATCTTACAGCACAAGCCATTGCTGTTCTGTTTAGGAATTTTTCTCCTGTGCCCATATCTTCGAGGCTTTTTCCCACTTTCTCCTCTATTAATTTCAGGGTCTCTGGTTTTAACAGACATATAATTTTAAAAGTAAACCATAGGAAAACCCACAAATTAAAAGAATACTAACAGAAAATAAATCTAGAAAACATTTATTATTGTAAAGTAAAATATAAAATAAGAAAGTTAAAAGAGACACATATTTTGGGACTGGAGAGATGGCTCATCAGTTAAGAGCACTGACTGTTCTCACAGAGGTTCTCACAACCATCCATAATGGAATCTGATGACCTCTTCTGACATGTCTGAAGAGAGGGATGGTATACACACATACACAAAACAAACAAACAAACAAACAAATTCATAAATCTTTTTAAAAATTAAAAAAAAGAAAGGGTGGATAGAAACCTCTCCTTACCTATCATTTTAATAAAAAAAAGACACATATGTTATCATACTGCATTTAGTATATTTGAGCAATAGTAATAAATAAAGTTATTACAATAATTATGCTGAAAGTGGTTTTAATTTAAAATTTATAATATATTTTATAACATACCTATAAAAATATGAATATATTATACCTATGCCTATAAATACCTACAAAATATAGGTATATTTATAATAATCTATAACACTTATAATATATTTTGCACATTCACATGTACATATGTAATAAGTAATACACACATATTGGTATGAAATCACAGAGGACATTGCATAAATTATATGTATATATTATATATGAGAGAACATTATAGCAAAGCTTGGAAACTTGATCCACTGGAGAACTGGAAATCAGTATGAGAGAATATCCGCTGTACATAGATTAACTGAGAGCCAAAGACATATGGGATGGCATGCTTAGATGAGAAAGGTTGCATGGTGCTTCTTTGTCTCATGACTTTTGGAATCTATCACACGATGGAGCCTCTTGGAGTACAGTCTTTAGGATCTATACAGGAAACTAACGGGTAGGGGAGGTACAAAAGGCTCCCTGTCTCTGAGTCCTCAGTTTCCATTCTAACTCTGCCATTCCTTAGTTGTCTAATCTATGCAACTTATTTCTTGGAAACTCACATTCCATAGAAATAATGCCCGGTTTTGCCATTAATTTGCAAGATTTCTGATCTTATATGTGTGAGTTGCCTACCTTCCTACCTGCACACAGTGAGCACTAACCAATGACAGTTTTCTCATGGCGTTTACTTAGTGTTGACAGTTTCATAAGACACAGATGGGGACAATCTAGCTAAGTGTGGTGCCTGTTAGTGTACCAAAGCCCATGCTGGCCTTCAGGCTCACTCAGTGCCTGGGGCTTCTCTCAGAAATTCTCTTCTAGCCCCAACTCTATACTTCCCACTCCACTGGCTTCTCTTCCCCCACAGCTTCTCATTCCTATATAACCCTGACAGTTCAGCCATGCTCTCTCTTGGCAATCTCTCTCTCTCTCTCTCTCTCTCTCTCTCTCTCTCTCTCTGCTCTGGACTCTTTCAAATGCCTCTGGCTGTATTCTCTCTCATTTCTACAATAAGAATCTCCCTTTAACCATACTTTGGAGGGGTCATGTCCTCCCTTTATACAATTGTGAAGCTATATTTCCTGGTAACCATTAGAGGAAATTTAATTTCATTACATAGGAATCACTCTCCCAGCTCCTTTGTTTTATTTTCATTCCAAGGTGATGCAAGCTGGTATTTATTCTGATTCTTGTGGAATAAATGGTGGATATATTTCTCTTTGGTAGGCAGAGTTACAAAGGATTTATATCTGTGAAGGGCTCCAAATCCTTTATGATTTATTTTATCCATGATTTTTGTTCATCTTGCATCTTAAATCCCTTTACTGGACACCATACCCTATTTATTCTCTCTTTGCTATTCATTAACTTATATTGCTTTATCAAAACGTCCTTTCTCTTTCATCTTGCCTCTGCATCTCTGCACCCAACCCTATTGTGTTCAAGACACTACTTTTAGAGCATCTTTTCTTCAGACAGAGCCCTGCTGGCATACAGCGCTGCCCACCTACCAAGAGACCTTGAAAACATCTTTTATAGGCTCTCCAGTTTACCTGCAGGTGCTAAGAAATTCATATTTTTCTCAGCCCTAAGGATCCAAATGCTATTCAGGAAGGCAAGCCTTCAACCAAGCTTCCTGCTTAATTACTGCTGCCGGCTATCTGTCGCAGACACAGTGCTCTGCCTTTGGCTTTTCAAGTACTAACTGGAGTGTAATGGAGACTGGGTAGCAGACGAAGGCAGGGACGGTAGCAGACTGATCAGTTTAGCTTATTTTGAAGTTCTTGGATGTCCTGTTCCCACTCAAGTCTTGGCAATTTCCTGGAAGTATTCTTTCTTGGAGCCATTGATAACATCCTGGGAAACTTCTGTCTGCTTCTCCTGCAGCTCAGGGGCCTATCCTAACCGGAAGATCTCTATTTCTTTTCCTGAAATCAATGTCCTTTTAAAATTTTTTTTTCTGAAGTAGCAGGGATGGAACCCATTTAAAAATGAATCCAAAGACCAAAAATGCCATCACTGGAATCTCAACTCCATGATTCAGTGGGCAGGACAGAGGAAGTGTCTGCAACAACCCATCTGCTTCCTCAGCTGGAAGAATTCAAATTCCCTTTCCAAGTCATATTTGAACAGAATGACCTTGCTTGCTTATTTATTTATTTATTTATTTATTTATTTATTTATTTATTTACAAGGTACTAGTATTACATATTTTTTTAAAATCTCATTTTCAGTACTATATTAGGCTAAATTCTCTAGGAGTAGTTTGGGGGGTCGGGGGGGGGGGAGGAGGGATCGAGAGACCAGCTTGCATTGTTAGATCTAAACTCAGAGCTCCCAAACCTGACTGTACTGCAGAAACATTTGAAGGAGGTGTTTTAGAAGTCTTTTAAGAACCAGAGGAACAGGGAGTTTGCCGCGAGATCATGTCTTCTAGAAATGTCCCATGCTAAGCCTATACAAACTCACCAATATGGCTGCCTAATCATGAGTTGAACAAGGATGACAATAACAGACAGGCCAACATGAACAAGAGAAAGTTCACAAAGCCCCAACCTTACACAAAGAACTGCAGACAATTAAGGAATGCCTATAGTGAGTAAAACAGTCTTCCCCAGGAAAGTGCACACCAACTGCTTATCCAACTAACGGTCAGCTTTGAAAACATACATACAAGGACATTATACAGACAGAGCGGGTTGTGGGTATTTATATATTTAGGAACCACCTCAACACACAATAATTAAACACAAAAGAAACCATGAAATTGGAAAAGAGCAAAGTGGTACATGGGAGAGTTTGGAGGGAAGAAGGGGAAGGGGGGAATTATATAATCTTAAAAACAAAACAAAACCCTAAAACAAAACCAAATCAACAACAAAAATAATAAACAAAAACCAGCAAACAAACAAAAATTATTGAAAACAGGAATTTTTTCCCAGAAGGCTAGACATAAATTCACAGAAATGTGTACGGCGGCGGGAGGAGGTACTTGAGAGTCATGTCCAGATGTTTCAGCCGGCGGCACCTTCAGCAAGTGTTTCTGAACTACGGAGTTTCCTCCAGCTCCAGGGTGAGTCCACGCCTATTTCTTCCTCCTGCCTATACTTGAATAGCTTTCTCTTAGAGTAACCTCCATCCCTGTTCCTGCACGTGCTCCTCATACACGCACACACAGTAGAGAGAAAGCAATGCCAAGGTTAAACTACAAGGAGAAACATGAATAGCAGTGAGCTTTCTTGTGGACACTACGGCAGACATCTCTGAAACCACGGTTCTTAAGCCATTTGGTGTGGGTGACTTGAGATGATATCCTTGCTTCCTCTCTGGCATGCATCTAGCTCCTGTTTAAGCCTTGCTCAGCCCTGTGACTCTGCCTCATCTAACTCAAGGATCTCAGAGGCATTACTATGAGGAAGAAATACTATATCTTATTGAGGGAGATTCCTGAGATATGAGTGTGTTAGGCACCGAGCCTACTGCCTGGCACTCAGGCTCTAAACCCATGATGTTTTCTTAGAGGTTCTATTCCCAGTTTCTGTTCTCCAAATTGCAAAATTGTCTGTTTTCATAAACCTATGTGTTTATTTCTTCCTCTGAATGAAGCCAGTTCCTAACATAGATGGTTACCCAGTTTCTTGATCGTGACAATGATCCACATGGACCAACCAGGCTGTCAAAATGGTGTCGTTGCCTTTTAAAAGGCTGGGTCCTATGTGTTCAGGCTTGACTTCAATTCACTTAAACACCTGATACTCTTGACTCTACCTCCCAAGTGCTGGCATAATAGTTGTGAACAAGCACAGAGTTTTTGGTGGTTTTTAAAAAAATGTTTTTGTTTTCTGCTTGTTTTTAAAATTTATTTATTTGTTTATTTATACCCTTAATGTTGTCCCCCTTCCTAATTCCCCCCTCTCAGATTTCCTCCTCCACTTTGCTTCTGAGAGGCCAGTGTCACCTCTCATCCCATCCCCCAATCCTGGTGCATGAAATCACTGCAAGATTAGGCATCTTCTCACACTGAGGTCAGACAAGGTAGCCCTCTGCTACATATCTGGAGGTGAGGTGGAGGAACTTGACCAGTCCATGTATACTCTTTGATTGATGCCTCAGTCTCTGGGAGCTCCCAGGGGTATCAACAGTGTCAACTAAACACAGATTTTTTTTTTGAAGAATGTTTTTGTTTGTGTGCTTAGCATGAAATGGTGCACATTGGAAGCTACATCTACCTGACTCTGTAAAAGGGAGAGACTGATTGCTTGCCTTTTGCAATCATTTACCAAGTTGCTGATGAGTATCACGATCTGACTTGATGCATATTCACTTACTAACGTCGTGGGTTGCGAGAAGATTTCGTTTGTTATTTTCTTCATCCATGAAGAGAGGGTTCCTGATCAAAGGAATAGCGTTTGCTTCGGAAAAGAATTCATCAGGGCAGAGAAGGCCCAGAAGAAGACAGGGAGGGAAATTGTGTCAGAATAGACACTCTGAAATACCCAGGTGTACTTGGGTAAAGTGTTTAGAGAACCCATGACATCTATTTTAAAATAAGAGGTACAAACTTATTTTTCCTAGTCTCCTCAGAGATAGGTGGTGTTTGAAGGCAAAACAAACAAACAAACAAACAAACAAACAAACAAACGACTTCTGCAGGCAATGGCTTTCTTCCTGGTAGGCAGAGCTGCCTGAAGGCACCAGGCACGAGGCAAAGGAAGGAGTAAGTTTCTCGAACCTACAGACAGACTTCACTTTATGGTATATCCTTTTCTGACGAAGAACAAGTCTTCCAATAAGGACTTCAGAAAACTCATAGCAACTGACAATAAATAAATAAATAAATAAATAAATAAATAAATAAATAAATAAATAAAAGAGGATGGCTTGAACAAAATATTCAGAAACAGTGGGAGAATAAGGTTTGGGGGAACATGGACAGGAACTATTTGACTGAAATAAACAAAAATGTCTTGCGAGCTGCTCTGTTCCCCAGCCATCTGACAAGTTACCGTTGCAGCATGATCTCACTTCTCTCTACAGATAGGTGACTGTCTGCCTCCCCGGGGGAGACTGTCCTCATAGCCACCTCAGATTAGCACGAAGAATTGGGAGCAACCTTCACACGCTCCAAGGAACAAACATCAGTTCCCATATGCCTCTAACTCAATTTTCTCTTCAGCCATGCCTGGCACTTGTCTCTAGGTAGACTTTTGGCTGACACTGAAATCAATTCATTTGTAACAGTGCTCCAGGAGCCCCGCTGTAAGCTAATGGAAGTAGACAGACTACACATCACTATTTAAAAGCTGCAGGCCGGGTTTATACAAATAGACTTATACCTTGTAGATAAATAGGTTGTGCAGCTCCACAGGGGACACGTTGCTGCCTGGATGTTGGTGCAGGAAGTGTTTGGACTCTGACATTCAAGTTCTTGACAAGCCAGCACATTTAGGTTTGCTCCACGAGACAAATATAAATAGTATCTTATTTGCTTTGTCTTTGTTGCTTTAAATATACCTGCCTAATATCCTGTTAAGAGAAGACATGGCTGTGTAGTTTCTAGCCCCATGAAGCATATCATAAATAATAAAGGAAGAAATTGAATGTGGAATTACACATAGAGTTTGTGGCTCTCTAATTTCATGTAGTGAATCCTAACACCCAGTCAAATACTATTAATAGGTAATGAAGATCAGGGGATATACCTGGTTAGTAATGGACTTGCTTAACTTGCAGGAAGCCCTGGTTGAGATTCATAATAAAGGAGGAGGGTCAGAGGTGCAAGGTCATCCTTGCCTACCATAGTAAGTTCAAGGTCAACTTGAGATACCCAAGACCCTGGTGATTTAGTTATAATAGCTCCACTCATAAGAATGGGTTATTGTTTTATTAAAAAATAAATAAATAAAACAATGAAAAGTGGGCATTGTATTGTGTCTTTCCTCTTTCCACTGTTTGAGGAAACAGCCTGCTTCTTCTCTGTAAGTTATCACAGGATGGTAACATCTTCAAAGTGGAGTAGAACCTTTGCCAGAAATCAAATATCATGTCAACTTGGTTATAGGCATAGGAGTCCTCCAGTGGAAGACAAACTTGCACTGTTGGTCCAGTCTGTGGTGCTTCATCATAAATGCAAGATCGAATTAAAACAGAGAGCATGACATGCTTGTTCAGTCCGCTGTACCTGTGGAAATGTGCATTGCCTTGTGATGGCTTAATGTGGCAGCATGTCCTTCGCTTAAATGCCTGTCACACAGAGTTTCAAAATGACTTCCCATTTAAAAGACCTGGGTCAGACCTTCCTTCCTTCCTTCCTTCTTTCCTTCCTTCCTTCCTTCCTTCCTTCCTTCCTTCCTTCCTTCCTTCCTTCCTTCCTTCCTCTCTCTCTCTCTTTCTCTCTTTCTTTCTTTTTTTTTTATAATAGATTTTTTGAAATTAGGTATTTTCTTCATTTAAATTTCAAATGCTATCCCAAAAGTTCCCCATACCCTCCCCTGCCCACTGCCCTAACCAACCACTCCTACATCTTGGCCCAGTCGTTCCCCTGTACTTAGGCATATAAAGTTTGCAAGACCAAGGGGCCTCTCTTTGCAATGATGGCCTACTAGGTCATCTTATGATACATATGCAGCTAGAGACACGAGATAGGGGATACTGATTAGTTCATATTGTTGTTCCACCTATAGGGTTGCAGATCCCTTTAGCTCCTTGGGTACTTTCTCTAACTCCCCCATTGGGGGCCCTGTGATCCACCCAATAGCTGACTGTGAGCATCCACTTCTGTGTTTGCTAGGCCCCAGCATAGTCTCACAAGAGACAGCTATATCAGGGTCCTTTCAGCAAAATCTTGCTTGTGTATGCAATTGTGTCAGTGTTTGGGGGCTGATTATGGGATGGATCCCCAGATGTGGCAGTCTCTAGATGGTCCATCCTTTTGTCTCAGCTCCAAACTTTGTCTCTGTAATTCCTTCCATGGGTATTGTGTTCCCAATTCTAATAAGCTGCAAAGAGTCCACATTTTGGTCTTCGTTCTTCTTGAGTTTCATGTGTTTTGCAAATTGTATCTTGTATCTTGGGTATTCTAAGTTTCTGGGCTAATAATCACTTATAAGAGAGTGCATATCATGTGAGGTCCTTTATGATTGGATTACTTCATTCAGGATGATGCCCTCCAGGTCCATCCATTTGCCTAGGAATTTCATAAATTCATTCTTTTTAATAGCTGCGTAGTACTCCATTATGTAAATGTACCACATTTTCTGTATCCATTCCTCTGTTGAGGGGCATCTGGGTTCTTTCCATCTTCTGGCTATTATAAATAAGGCTGCTATGAACATAAGGGAGCATGTGTCCTTCTTACCAGTTGGAACATCTTCTGGATATATGCCCAGGAGAGATATTGCTGGATCCTCCGGTAGTACTATGTCCAATTTTCTGAGGAACCTCCAGACTGATTTCCAGAGTAGTTGTACAATCTTGCAATCCCCCCAGCAATGGAGGAGTGTTCCTCTTTCTCCACATCCTCATCAGCATCTGCTGACACCTGAATTTTTTATCTTAGCCATTCTGACTGGTGTGCGGTAGAATTTCAGGGTTGTTTTGATTTGCATTTCCCTGATGATTAAGGATGCTGAACATTTTTTCAGGAGCTTCTCAGCCATTTGGTATCCTCAGGTGAGAACTCTTTGTTTAGCTCTGAGCTGCATTTTTTTAATGGGGTTATTTGATTTTCTGGAGTCCACCTTCTTGAGTTCTTTATATATATATATATATATAATATTAGTTCCCTATCTGATTTAGGATAGATAAAGATCCTTTCCCAATCTGTTGGTGGCCTTTTTGTCCTATTGATGGTGTCTTTTGTGTCACAGAAGCTTTGCAATTTTATGAGGTCCCATTTGTCAATTCTTGATCTTACAGCAAAAGCCATTGCTGTTCTATTCAGGAATTTTCCCCCTGTGCCCATATCTTCAAGGCTTTCCCCCACTTTCTCCACTATAAGTTTCAGTGTCTCTGGTTTTATGTGGAGTTCCTTGATCCACTTAGATTTGACCTTAGTACAAGGAGATAAGAATAAATCAACTCGCATTCTTCTACATGATAACCACCAATTGTGCCAGCACAATTTTTTGAAAAAGCTGTCTTTTTACCACTGGATGGTTTTATCTCCCTTGTCAAAAATCAAGTGAGTATAGGTGTGTGGATTCATTTCTGGGTCTTCAATTCTATTCCGTTGGTCTACTTGTCTGTCACTATACCAGTACCATGTAGTTTTTTATCACTATTGCTCTGTAGTACAGGTTTAGGTCAGGCATGCTGATTCCACCAGAGGTTCTTTTATCCTTAAGAAGAGTTTTTGCTATCCTAGGTTTTTTTCTTATTCCAGATGAATTTGCAGATTACCATTTCCAATTCGTTGAAGAATTGAGTTGGAATTTTGATGGGGATTGCATTGAATCTGTAGCTTGCTTTTGGCAAGATAGCCATTTTTACTATATTGATCCTGCCAATCCATGAGCATGGGGGATCTTTCCATCTTCTGATATCTTCTTTAATTTCTTTCTTTAGAGACTTGAAGTTCTTATCATTCAGATCTTTCACTTCCTTAGTTAGAGTCACGCCAAGGTATTTTATATTATTTGTGACTATTGAGAAGGGTGTTGTTTCCCTAATTTCTTTCTCAGCCTGTTTATCCTTTGTGTAGTGAAAGACCATTGACTTGTTTGAGTTAATTTTATATCCAGGTACTTCATTGAACCTGTTTATCAGGATTAGGAGTTCTCTGGTGGAATTTTTAGGGTCAGTTATATATACTATCATATCATCTGCAAAAAGTGATATTTTGACTTCTTCCTTTCCAATTTGTATCTTCTTGATCTCCTTTTGTTGACGAATTGCTCTAGCTAGGGCTTCAAGAACAATGTTGAATAGGTAGGGAGAAAGTGGGCAGCCTTGTCTATTCCCTGATTTTAGTGGGATTGCTTCCAGCTTCTCACCATTTAGTTTGATATTGGCTATTGGTTTGCTGTAGATTGCTTTTATCATGTTTAGGTATGGGCCTTGAATTCCTGATCTTTCCAAGACTTTTATCATGAATGGGTGTTGGATTTTTTTCAAATGTTTTCTTCGCATCTAATGAAATGATCATGTAGTTTTTGTCTTTGAGTTTGTTTATATACTGGATTACATTGATGGATTTCCATATATTAAACCATCCCTGCATCCCTGGAATGAAACCTACTTGGTCAGGATGGATGATTGTTTTGATGTGTTCTTAAGTTCGGTTAGTGAGAATTTTATTGAGTATTTTTCCATTGATATTCATAAGGGAAATTGGTCTGAAGTTCTTTATATTTGTTGGGTCTTTCAGTGGTTTACATATCAGAGTAATTGTGGTTTCATAGAATGAATTGGGTAGAGTACCTTCTGCTTCTATTTTGTGGAATAGTTTGTGAAGAACTGGAATTAGATCTTCTTTGAAGTTCTGATAGAACTCTGCACTAAACCTATTTGGTCCTGGGCTTTTTTTGTTTTTGTTTTTGTTTTTTTTTTTTTTTTTGGTTGGGAGACTATTAATGACTGCTTCTATTTCTTTGGGGGATATAGGACTGCTTAGATCATTAACCTGATCCTGATTTTACTTTGGTACCTGGTATTTGTCTAGAAATTTGACCATTTCATCCAGGTTTTCCAGTTTTGTTGAGCATAGCCTTTTGTAGAAGAATCTGATGGTATTTTGGATTTCTTCAGGATCTGTTGTTATGTCTCCCTTTTCATTTCTGATTTTGTTAATTAGGATGCTGTCCCTGTGCCCTCTAGTGAGTCTGTCTAAGGTTTTATCTATCTTGTTGATTTTTTCAAAGAACCAGCTCCTTTTTTGGTTGATTCTTTGAATAGTTCTTCTTATTTCCACTTGGTTGATTTTGACCCTGAGTTTTATTATTTCCTGCTGTCTACTCCTCTTGGGTGAATTTGCTTCCTTTTGTTCGAGAGCGTTTAGGTGTGTTGTTAAGCTGCTAATGTGTGCACTCTCTAGTTTCTTTTTGGAGGCACTCATAGCTGTGAGTTTTCCTCTTAGAAATGCTTTCATTGTGTCCCATAAGTTTGGGTATGTTGAGGCTTCATTTTCATTAAACTCTAAAAAGTCTTTAATTTCTTTCTTTATTCCTTCCTTGACCAAGGTGTCATTGAGAAGAGTGTTGTTCAGTTTCCAAGTGAATGTTGGCTTTCTATTATTTATGTTGTTATTGAAGATCAGCCTTAGTCCATGGTGATCTGATAGTATACATGGGACAATTTCAATATTTTTGAATCTGTTGAGGCCTGATTTGTGACCAATTATATGGTCAATTTTGGAGAAGATACCATGAGGTGCTGAGAAGAAGGTATATGCTTTTGTTTTAGGATAAAATGTTCTGTAGATATCTGTCAGGTCCATTTGTTTCATAACTTCTGTTAGTTTCACTGTGTCCCTGTTTAGTTACTGTTTCCATGATATTTCCATTGATGAAAGTGGTGCATTGAAGTCTCCACTATTATTGTGTGAGGCACAATGTGTGCTTTGAGCTTTACTAAAGTTTCTTTAATGAATGTGGCTGCTCTTGCGTTTGGAGCATAGATATTCAGAATTGAGAGTTTATCTTGGAAGATTTTACCTTTGATGAGTATGAAGTGCCCCTCCTTGTCTTTTTTGATAACTTTGGGTTGGATGTCGATTTTATTAGATATTAGAATGGCTACTCCAGCTTGTTTCTTCAGGCCATTTGCTTGGAAAATTGTTTTCCAGTCTTTTACTCTGAGGTAGTATCTGTCTTTTTCCCTGAGATGGGTTTCCTGTAAGCAGCAAAATGTTGGGTCCTGTTTGTGTAGCCAGTCTGTGAGTCTATGTCTTTTTATTGGGGAATTGAGTCCATTGATATTAAGAGATATTAAGGAGAAGTAACTGTTGCTTTGCATTTTGTTGTTAGAGTTGGCATTCTGTTCTTGTGGCTGTCTTCTTTTAGGTTTGTTGAAGGTTTACTTTCTTGCTTTTTCTAGGGCATGGGTTCCGTCCTTGTATTGCTATTTTTCTATTATTATCTTTTGAAGGGCTGGATTCGTGGAAAGATAATGTTTGAATTTGGTTTTGTCATGGAATACTTTGGTTTCTCCACCTATGGTAATTGAAAGTTTGGAGGGGTATAGTAGCCTGGACTGGCATTTGTGTTCTCTTAGTGTCTGTATAATATCTGTCCAGGATCTTCTGGCTTTCATAGTCTCTGGTGAAAAATCTGGTGTAATTGTGATAGGCCTGCCTTTATATGTTACTTGACCTTTTTCCCTTACTGCTTTTAATATTCTATCTTTATTTAGTGCATTTGTTGTTCTGATTATTATGTGTCAAGAGGAATTTCTTTACTGGTCCCGTCTATTTGGAGCTTTGTAGGCTTCTTATACATTCATGGGCATCTCTTTATGTTTGGGAAGTTTTCTTCCATAATTTTGTTGAAGATATTTGCTGACCCTTTAAGTTGAAAATCTTCATTCTCATCTACTAATATCCGTAGGTTTGGTCTTCTCATTGTGTCCTGGATTTCCTGGATGTTTTGAGTTAGGATCTTTTTGCATTTTCTTTGATTGTTGTGCCCATGTTCTCTATGGAATCTTCTGCACCTGAGATTCTTTCTTCCATCTCTTGTGTTCTGTTGCTGATGCTCACATCTATGGTTCCAGATTTCTTTCCTAGGGTTTCTATCTCCAGTGTTGCCTCACTTTGGGTTTTCTTTATTGTGTCTACTTTCCTTTTTAGGTCTAGTATGGTTTTGTTCATTTCCATCACCTGTTTGGATGCGTTTTCCTGTTTTTCTTTAAGGACTTCTACCTGTTTGGTTGTGTTTTCCTGTTTTTCTTTAAGGACTTGTAACTCTTTAGCAGTGTTCTCCTGTATTTCTCTAAGTGATTTATTAAAGTCCTTCTTGATGTCCTGTACCATCATCATGAGATATGCGTTTAAATCTGGGTCTAACTTTTTGGGTGTGTTGGGGTGCCCAGGACTGGCTGAGGTGGGAGTGCTGGGTTCTGATGATGGTGAGTGGTTTTTGTTTCTGTTAGTAAGATTCTTATGCTTGCCTTTTGCCATCTGGTAATCTCTGGAGTTAGTTGTTATAGTTGTTTCTGGTTAGAGCTTGTTCCTATCATGATTCTGTTAGCCTCTATCATCACACCTGGAAGACTATTTCTCTCCTGAGTTTTAGTGGTTAGAGCACTCTCTTCAGGCAAGGTCTCCTCTTGCAGGGAAGCTGGACAGATATCTGGCATTCGGACCTGCCTCCTGTCAGAAGACGAAGGCCAGAAACAGGGCTAGTCCCAGAAGCGTTTAGCTTCTGTAGACCACACTCTTACCTGTGCAGACTGGTCTCGGAGGTATCCAGGAAGCAAGATGGCTCCCCCAGCAAAGGTGCTCCAGCAAAGTCCTTCTGGGTGGGGCGGACACCTCTCCTCTGGCAGGGAAGGTGCCCAGATGTCTGGAGCCCGAAATGGGTCTGCCTCAGAAGCTGTGTGGCTTCCGTCTGTCCCAGAACCTGTTAGCTTCTGTAGTCCTCACTCTCACCTGTGCAGACTCCAGACCTTTCTTTTGAAGATTTGTACATTATGATTCCAGCACTAAAAGATGCCTTTGAGTGTAAGCCAGTTAAACCTGTGAGCTCATAAGTGTGTTTAGCTTGATTTTGTCCAAAATCATTCTAATAAGTTAATCTGCTATTTTGTGATCACCTAAAGTATGAGTATATTAGAAGTAAAGTTAAAATGTAAGAAATTCCTAATTCTTCAAAAGTACCCTTTTTAGTGGTTGTAAAGGACTGAGTCACATGACTCAAAGAGTGCAATAAATAGGCCAACATCAGTTAGTCATGTAAATGTTGATTGGTTCTAATTAGGTAGAGGCAAGCAAATGTGCCAGGCTGGAGGAAATCTTGAACTGCTTTGAAGAGTTAGTAAAATGTGGCTAAGCAGAAGAGCAAAGACTGTGTAGTACCACATGTACTAGGTATGTGGGCAAAGCAATGTGGGGGTGGAGTGGGCAAGTGAACACAGTCCATACAAAGATAGGGGCTTGTCCAGAAGCAAAAGTAATGGCAAGTCTGTCACTTAAGATTAAATGGAAGTGACAGAACAATCTCAATTAAGAGGGACTGATTTAATGTGGAATTGTACTTCTGGAAAAACCCAGAGCTACCGTGGTGCAAGGATGCTTAAGAATGAGCCCTTTCCAGCTGTTTTTGGGTGTGGGGTGGGGTGTGATATGTACACTTTAATTAGTTCACCTTTCTCTAAGGTGTATTAATTCAGCTTGGTCAATGAACAGGCATTGAAAGAAGTGTGCTCAGGACTAAACACTGTCACTATAAATACAGAGCTCTAAGCTCGAGTGGATAAGAGATCATTTATTCTGGCAGCAAATATGAATGGCCATACCTGGGAATTCAAACTTAGATCACATCAGACTCCATATTCCAGTGTGGTAATGGCTTTGCAAGGTTTTACTGTAGCAAAACAAAGGAAGTCACAACTCATCATACTCTCCAAATACATGACTGGGAACACTGGGTGGATAGGCTACATCAAAGCAGAATCTATGTTATAGGCTTTGCATGCTGTCTTAAGACATTCATAAATTTTGGGTTGGTAGAGATTGGGAGCCACTGTGGTCTATTAGAATGATATGTTAGGTATAGAGGAGGGTAAGGAATATCTACTAAGCAGGCTAAGATAGGCTGAAGGAGTTTGGCTCTGGATCTGAAGCGTTCCAAGCTCTTCACAGTCACTCATGTTGTAATCTGTCATTCTGCCTCTGGAGAAAGGTCACTGTACGATGTGGCTTCTTCAGGGGAACGTTTTACCTCACAGTATCAGATTTGAATAGTCGGGGGAGAGAAGAAGGGTGATGAGAAACAGGAAAAAAGAGGAAGAGAGGGGTCAAAGATAGACATATCCAAACCACCTTGGAGGGAGAGAGAGAGAGAGAGAGAGAGAGAGAATATCAAAGACAGACACAAGTCATCTTGCTAGGTGAAACCCAATAAAGAGATAGGTAGATAGGTCATTAAAACACCACTGTAGCTTCTTATTCTTGATCCACCAACACCAATCTACATGGCATTGGGTTAAAATGTCACCAGGCAGGAGAGCTGATTTGCTAATTAATGTCTGACTCGTGTGTGCCACATAAAAGAAGATTAGCTTTCAAGCACATCTGACAGGCAGTACATGTCTATCATGTTTGTAAAGGCACTTAGAAACGTGCTGAAGCCTGTGTCTAACCTTGAAAAGGATGGCAGCAAACATCAGCTGTAACTTCAGGACATGGCTTGGTCATGCCTCAACACTTAGGTTCTTACACATTTATTCTAGTTTCACAACATGGAAGGTTTAGATTTCTGACCTGACCTGCCCAACTTTTGCTCTGTCAAATAGGATTCAGCTGTGTTTGAGGTTATCTCCATGCAAGATGTCCTTGCCAGTTTCTAACTGTTGTTCTGTCTAGGAATAGAATATGGTAGTGGGAGGAATAAGCATGCTTCCCTCATTTAAGAAGGCCTCCTGGAATTTAGTACTTAAATCTACTCATATCTCATTGATTATAGCGGCCATATAACGGTTCAAAGGCAAATGAGAAATATAGTCTTCAATCCAGACTCCCTGTACTTCAGTTAAAAACATGGTGTGTTTATTACTACTAATAACCCAGAAAATGACAAGGAATAGCTCTTTGTGTAGGTCTAGATCAGGGATCAGTAAATGTCTTGGACAAAGGACTTGATAGTAAACATTAAGTTTTGCAAGCCATATTGTCTCTGATGTAATTACACAGGTATGTCACTGTAGTGAAAAAGCAGCCACAGCAAGCAGATAATAACAGTTGTCTTCCAATGAAACTTGGTTTACACAACGCAGATACAGAATAAAATCTGATTTTTTTGCCTGTATTTTAAATTTAACGTGATCAGTGGGAATCATTAGGATTTCATAGTCAAACTTCAGGAACAGGGAGCAGGCCAGGGTAGAAGGATTACTGAGCCATTGTTGGGGACAAGTCAGACCTGGCCTGTCACACATTAGACTTGCAAATCTGTGAAAGTTGTTTTGCCTCACAGGCTAACAGTCTCCTAATTTTACTAATGAGGGGATCGAGCAGAAATTCTCTCCAGTTATTTTCAACTTAAAAGACTTGGGGAGTACCAGAAATAAGAAGTCTAATTGGAAACCTTTCAAGGATCCTGGGGTGAAGTACTGGGGAGAAAAAAATGCAAAGAAGATGCCAGGCACATTTTCATGGAGAAATAAGCAGAAGACAAAGATATGGCTAGAGATGAGAAGGTGCTTGCCAGGTCATGACTGGGGTGTAGCAAGGGGGGTTGTAGAATGTGGTGGGCCCCTAGAGTGTTGTAGGCACTGAAAGAGTGGTGTTTGTATCAGTGACAGAAATGCTGGGAGAATCTGTGTTGTGTTTTATAAAAATAGAGAAGGAAAATGTTTGGTAGAGGTGTGGTGTGGTAAGGTGTGGGGAAAGGGGGTGCCTCTGGGGGCCCATGCTGAGGCATCCCTTCCCCCTGAGGGACCAGCCACAGGATGGTATAGTATAGAGGAGAGTTTATTCAGGCTATGAGGAGGGGGTGTTGAGAGGGTAGTAGAGACAGAGAAAGGCAGAGAGAGAAGAGGAGTGGAGGACAGCCATGAGCACTTGGAGAGAGAGTGGGGAGGGGAATGAGGAGAGAGGGGGAGCAGGAGGGAGTGGACAGAGCAAGAAGGGAAAAGAGAGAGGAGGGGTCAAGCAGCCCCTGTTATACTGAGTCAGGCCCACCTGACTGTTGCCAGGTAACTGTGGGGCGGAGCCTAGACAAAAGGCTAACACTGTACCCCATGAAGGTCATGAAGAAGAGTGAAGGGAAGAAGCTAGCTCTTCCCGTTATGGAAAAGGTTGGCAAACTTGTTCCACTAAGGTTTAGACATTATTAATCTACACCTTCCGGCCATGCAGGCATGGACACAGCTCTCCTTTACTCCAATTGGTGGTTTGGAAAAAAAAAAAAAAAAGGTAGCCGGGCAGTGGTGGTGCACGCCTTTAATCCCAGCACTTGGGAGGCAGAGGCAGGCAGATTTCTGAGGTCAAGGCCAGCCTGGTCTACAGAGTGAGTTCCAAGATACCCAGGGCTACACAGAGAAACCTCGTCTTGAAAAAAAACAAAAAACAAAAAAACAAAAGTAGAGACAAGAGGTGAAGCAATGAGCACGGCTTTCTTTCAATCAAATGTTATTTATAGACCCTGGGATTTCAGTGTATGCAATGTTGATATGTCACCAAATACTCATTTTTTTTCCCATTCAAACTTTAAAAGTTATATACAAAGAAAGTACTCTTAACATATGGGCTGTGCAAAATCATGTCAGGCCATATTTAGTACTAGGGACAGTGACTTGCTGGCTCCTACAAGATGCTGGAGTCTGCAGCATTGCCTTTGGGAATCTGGAGTGTGTGATGCTTGCCTCCTCCAGCCTCCTTTCTCTGAGGAGTTAGGATCAGACTGTACTCTTTTCCTTTATAGAAGGGTCTTGCCAGTTGGAGAATCAGAGTAAAAAAAGCTGCCTGAAAGCCAAACAGTATCTGCTTGTGGATCTCCAGTATTCAAAATTAGCTATATACTTGTTGACATACATAAACTACATATTACAAATCTATCTGAATCATGTTTTAGCCTATGAGATATTGAGTTTCTTTGGCTCAGAAATTGGACAGAGGACGAGAAAGCTATTTATCAGACGATAATGGTTGTTTGTTTATTTGTCTCTCTGTTTTATACAGTAGAGTATAAATTGCTCTAGGTTAGGGGCTTACGTGTCCCCAACATCTAGAATGGCCTCAGGTGATGTATCAAAAAAAATTTAGGAGCTGCTATATTTATATTGTTAAATAAGTTTAAAGGTACTATTAACATGCATGCTTAAGATGACCCACAAATATATCCTAAAAATAATCCGGGAGAAGTTGGCAGGAAATGTTGCACATTGTGCTTTGACCAGAACCATTAGCAGCAAATAGCTTAACATCTCTTACAATCATTATCACATCTCACCTATACTGGGTGCTTCTTATGGAGGCAAGCTTTGTTACATTAGCTTCTAACAACAAATGAATGCCACTTAAGACATTTTTCACCGGAAAGAATTGAAGTCCAAGGTCATCGATTACCCACTGCCTCTCACCAAGTGCGTCTTATCTGAGTCCTGTGGTTGCAGTATCCAGACACCTAATAAGGAAAATCAGGACTGAAAATCAGCAGTTCCCAGCACAGCTGTGACTCAGAATCATTTGGGAGACTTTACCGAGCCTCCACACTTCGAATCCAGACCCAAGAGCCGGGTTAACATAATTCCCTGAGGGTGTATTGCCCTCATGTCCCTGAGGCTTTGGTATTTAGTGATCTTGACCTGAAATGAGAACTGCACATCCCAGAGCAAAGAAATCCTGTGAGACTGGGACACACTCATCCAACTCATGGTAGCCATAGCCATCTGAAAACAAACAAACAAACAAACAAACAAACAATCACATTTATTTTTGTTATTGAATTTTTGAACCAAAGCAGCTAAAAAGTGCACTCTGAATTCTTCATTGGGAATGTTTGTTTTGTCACTTCTATGTGACAAGTGTGTGAGTGAAGCCAGTGTGGCAAAAAATCAAGTGTAGACTCTTCAATGGCCAGCTGAAAGCAGGCCTCAGTCTGAGAGCCAGTGATGTTGTGCGTGCATGAACGTGGAGGTGGACTCTTTCCCAGGTAACCTGAGGTGATTCCAGTTTGCCAACTTGGAATGTCTCCTATGAGAGTACATAAGGAGACACAGACAAACTGCACCTGGTTTCCTGACCCATTCAAATTACAAAACACTAAATTCTATTGTTTTAAAATACTGACTGGTTCCATAATAATGGGTAACAAACACACTCTGGTGACGACTGGCATAGATCCCCTCACGACATCTATGAGAAAACAAAATATGTTTCTACTTTGAAAGTAAAACTCTTCCAAACCAGGGAACTGGCAAAGCAACCTAGACCACTGCTTCTCCGTACACAGTCTTCCTTTTCTTTTCTTTTCTTTTCTTTTCTTTTCTTTTCTTTTCTTTTCTTTTCTTTTCTTTTCTTTTCTTTTCTTTTCTTTTCTTTTCTTTCTCCTCTTCTCTTCTCTTCTCTTCTCTTCTCTTCTCTTCTCTTCTCTTCTCTTCTCTTCCCTTCCCTTCCCTTCCCTTCCCTTCCCTTCCCTTCCCCTCCCCTCCCCTCCCCTCCCCTCCCCTCCTCTCCTCTCCTTTCCTCTCCTCTCTTCTTTTCTTTCACAATTATTCATTAGTATTAAAAACATATAATACAAAAAAACCCATATAATACAGCAAGTTTGCAAGAACTGGCTAATAGTATGAATTATTTCAATAACACACACAGCCAGGGTTCTTCAGGTGCCAAATATTGGTAAATTTCTTCCCAATAGTGTTATTCATTTGTTGTTGTTGTTGTTGTTCTGCACTAGTTGGTACTAGTTTGTTTTGACTTTAATATCATTATGTATTTTACCAATAAATCAATGTGAACAATTGGCTATATAACAAAATAATAAATATAAGAACAAAAATGGTGGCTTAATGAATCCAGATTGCAAAAGCTGCTGATCCTCCTTGGATGTGTGTGTGTGTGTACACGTATGTGTGTGTGTGTCTGTGTCTATGTGTTTGTATGTGTCTGTGTGCTTGTGTGTGTGTCTGTGTGTATGAGTGTGTATCTCTGTGTGTCTGTGTCTGTGTGTGTCTGTATGTATGTGTGTTGGTGTTGGGCATGTGTGTGTGTTTGTCTGTGTATGTACTTGTCTACATGGAGTGTCCACAACCATAAAAAGCTATATTTTAATGAAGATTTTAATGTAGTTGCACGTAGAAATTCTTTGTCTCATTTCATACTGGAAGCAATTAAATGAATTCCCCACCTTCATTAGAGGATTTTTAGTCTGGTGATGTTACAATGGAATTTGTCAAAAATTCTAATTATTCATTATTTTTCGTTAGATCTTCCATCTCACAAATCAAACTCTGAGTTTGCCAATTAGCTTTTCCATAGTTTCCTTTGTTACGATGAAAGATTGCTTCCGGTGTGACAAGCTGTGTAGGGAAGGGGAATAGCAAAAATAATTTAATTTTACTTTGAAATTATTTTTTTTGGATTGAAAACCATCTAACTACTTAGAAGGACATAGCCTTAGAAGGACATCTACTAAGAGGGCATTTGCTAAATTATGATGCATTTATGTAACAAAATCCTCTGTAAGCATTTAAACCATACTGTAGAATATGCTTTATGAGTTAGTAATGAGCTTTCGCCTTATATGGACTTTTAATAAATGTAGATATTCATAGTTGGAAACATCCATCCTGTGCCCTTGGTACCCGGCTGATATTGTTTAACAGCCCTCCTCTGTGATCTAGATGTTTCCTACCAGATAGCAGCTCTGAGTGAGTTATTAAGACAGCCTCAGAGGAAAAATCAAAAAGAGTGATTGCTTTTCCACGATGACACAGTGCTTAATAAGGCGATGTTTTTTTCCTTACAGAACTCATTGTTTCAGAGCTCAGCGTAATGAGAGTACACAGGTGGAGAAGGAGACTTGACATCAGTCATTTCAGGCTGGAAGGGCAGGGAACAATCTCTCCTCAGCACCGAGCGAACTGACAGTGTTAGTAAACCTGCTGCACCGGGATGGGATGACTTTTGTTTTTATTTATTTATTTTTTTGTTTTATTTTATTTTATTTTATTTTATTTTATTTTTTCAGATGTACACTACACAGAAAAGCATCCATCAACATGGATCATGGGCTATGGTCTGACCATGTGGAAGGCACTAATAACCTTCATGTTACCTATGGTTATAATGTAAGCCTCTTTTCATTTAGCTCTCAAAAGAAATCTTAATATTCACTCTTGTAACTATATAATTTATGAGTTAGTAAGGCCTTTATTTGGGAAATTTAGAGAATTGCAAGCATATACAGACATGAATAAAAATATACTAAGAATTTCATAATGCAGTGATTGAAAATGATCTGTGTTGGCTCAGGATCCCCAAGACCGTGTTCTTAGCACAGAGGACGTTTATTTGCTGCAAGGAGACAGAGGGTAGAGAATAAGGGACAAAGACAGGAGACAGAGGACTAGGGAGAGGAGATGGGAACAAAGGAGAGAGGGCAGAGGTATTTGACCCAGAGGAGTGGGGGAGGGGGACACAGAACTGCTTCTGGATAGAGAGAAGACAGACAGGGCCCATAGAAAAATGGCAGTTTATAAAGATAAAAGGGGAAACCTTATGTTAGGATGAGGTGTTTAATTTTAATTGGACATTTTAATTAGGTGAACAAAGGGGGGGCTTTTGATTACTGGATTTCAATATTTGATAGATGAACCTTGATAGTCAGTCTCAGGAGCAGGAGGAAGTGGCCACGTAAGGGAATAGTCCATGGTGGGTTGCTTTAGGAATGTCATCTGATGGTTGTTAGCAAGGCAGAAGCGATCAGAAGAAGGGCAAGGCCTGCCTGAGCCATGTTTGCCAGGCTCAGGCTGGTTAGAGTACCTTTAAAGATAACTATTATATTATTTCTTTTGGACTAAATCCATGAATGTATGTAGATATATGCATATGTGTACATATGTATGTGTGTTTCTCTGTGTGTATGTGCTATATGGCATATCCATCTAACATGCAATGTTCTCTACAAATTGAAGCATTTGCCCAGAAATGAGGGAAGCCTCAAAAGTTTCAAGATGTAAACAAATAGGTTTCTAGTCTGGGAAGAACAGAAGCTTTGAGAATTCTTAAGCATGCCTGCTGACCACAGCACAGAATGGAGTGACCAGTTTCCTGGAGTGGAGACTCCACCAGCCAAATGGCACAAAGAAAGAGGTCAGGTGAGGTGTGGCCTGCAAGCTGCAAACAGAGCTGTAGGGTTTCGGGTTGCAGAGAGTCATCACTAATGTTGGGGTGGGTTTTCTGGTGATGCAGGGCCTTTCGAGACACCCCTGCTCCTTGTGAGTAACCCCTACATTCATTCTTTTGCTAGTCACCCCAAACAAAAATACCTCATTCCATCAGATTGAATATTGAGGCAATTGTTATTTTGGTCTATTCTGGGCTCTTTTAGTGGCATGAATAGATTTGAGTGTGTCTTCCTAGTAAAACTGTCATATTACAGTACGTGTATATATGTATATATGCATATGTCTCTGTATTTTTTTGTGTGTCTGCATGTGAAAGTTCTCTAGCCAGCCTGAACAAGGTGTTAAATAACATTTAGCAAGACATATTTCTAGAGCCAGCCACCAAGGTCTGTTACCTTATTTGGCCACTTCCTCCTTTTGAGACTGACTACCAACATCCAGCTCTCCAAGTGTTGACTTCCAGGAATCAAAAACCCCCTTTGGCTCTCCTAATTACTCAATTGAAATTAAACATCCCATTCTAACACAGAGTTTCCCCTCTTATCTTTATAAACTACCATTTTCCTATGGGCCAAGTCTGTCTCCTCTCTATCTGGAGGTTGTCCTTTGTCCCCTCCACTCCAACCCAGTGACAAATACCCTCCCCCTCTTCCTTGTTCCCTCCCCTTGTCCCTCATCTTCTATCTCCTGTCTTTGTTTTTTATTCTCTCCTTTGTCCCTCTGGGGCAAGGAAACCTCCTTTGTGCTGAGATCTTGGTCTTGGGAATCCTGAGCTGAAACCTTACCCTAACAGTTTGTGTATATACATGCCCCCAAATTTGTCATTTTCTATATCAGACAATTTACTGAATCTCCCTGTGTCTTGGTTTCTTAATCTCTAAAATGTGATAATAAGAACATTTTAATAGCATTCCTATGAAGGCTTTTTAAAAATATGGATACATGAAGGAGCATAAAGCAGTGTCACATGATGATGTCTAACATATAAATGTCAGGAGAACTGCAAACTTGAACATTTGCATGAGATAGGCAAGTTGGTCGACAACAAAAACTACTCACAAAAATCAGTGGCATTCGAGACTAGAGAGATGGCTCGGTAGCTCCCAAAGGACCAGGGTCCAGTTTCCATCATCCACATCTGGCGGCTTATGATTCCCCTTAACTTCGGATCTAGAGGAACTGACACAGTCTTTTGGTCTTTACAAGTACTCTCACATACGTGGCATGGAAACAAACACATACATACATAAATAAGTAAAACTAAGTCTTAAAATTTAATCACATTTCTAGGCACCCTCAAAACTGACTAGAATATATGATGCTGAAAATTTATTTGCTAGGCCCCAAGCCCAGGAGTAGGTGGCCAGAACAAAATTGTGGGTGAAGTGGGGGTGGGGGCTTTTGTTTTTGACATTTTTTTTGTCCTATTGATTTTTTTGTTTGCTTTGATTTTTCATTTTTGTTTATTTTTTTGTTTTTGTTGAGAGAGAAGCAGACAGAGAGACAGAGACTGTGAAGTTGGGTAGATAGGAGGGTAGGAAGGAGCTAGGAGGAGTTGGGGAAGAAAAATGATCAAAATGTATGTAGTTTTTTAAAATTAGAAATGTAAAAACTCATTTGATGTAGCAACCCCCACCCAACACCTTCTACAGCATCTAGAAATTAACAATTAGGGTTGTTTTAGAGGAAAAATTACATCTCTGTTGTTTTGTCCATGTTTGTAAATGAACTCAGTCTTATTCTAATAAATCTGTTTTAGTTAGAATAGGTATGGCCCCCATAGATTCATGTGTTTAAATGCTTGGTCATAGGGAGTGGCACTATTAGGGGGTGTGGCTTTGTTGGAGTGGGTGTGGCCTCATTGGAGGAAGTGTGTCACTGGAGGAGGGCTTTGAGATCTCATATGTATGCTCAAGTTCTACCCAGTGGGGGAACACAGTCTCCTTACTGCCTTTGGATCAAAATGTAGAACTCTCACCTCCTACAACACCCTATCTGCCTGCACACTGGCATGCTTCTTACCCTGATAATAATAAACAAAACCTCTCAAACTGTAAGTCAACCCCAATTCAGTGCTCTAATTGGCTTCATCAGAATTGCCTTGGTCAATAATGACAAGCAATGAAACCCAAACAAGGATGAAATCCAAACTACTTTTCTTGGAGATTGATAACAACATTATCCTGCATTCAGATGGAAGAATGGGAGACAGAGAGTATCCTCAGCATCTTAAAGGACAATGATGCAAATGTGACAAGGCTTTTTCCTCCAACAGGATTCCACACTTATCAATGGTCTTTGTTGAACAGTGGACACTGATATTATATCACATGACTAGGGAAAAACTTCATCGATAGGTCTACATTTATTTAAAACTGCCAAGGCATGGGTTTTCATTGTAGTGTTGTGACTGAATCATTCTATAAATGGAAAGAGTAAAATCAGTCCCAGTTTGTACATGTTTACACAAAATGTCAGGTATACTTAAAGACAAAACGCAAAGCACAATTCTAGCTTAGGTGAAATAATTATAGGACAATCTTTTTATGATACCAGGTGAAGAAGGGCTTATTAAATAGAACACAGAATGCACAAATCATAAGCAAAGATATTGATCCGTTTCTCTGTGACAAAAGACCTAAATGTGAAGATAAATCACAGATTTGGAGAAGGTAAAAGATTACTATGGGAAACCCATGAGCTGTGTACACTCCCAGAAAAGCTGCATATGCATCTATCTATCCACCCATCCATTTGTCACCTAGCTACTTACTTAATTGCCTGTGATTCTATGAAGGAAAATCACCAATACACATGGAAATATATTCAGCTTCATTGCTTTTTACGAGCTAGGGGCTATCATGAAGGTGTTATGCTGTCAATTATTTGGATTGAGATATTTTAATATAAAATAACTAAAAATATAGGACTGGACTGTAAAAAAAGGTTAAAGAATAATAACAATAAATATGTAATGCTGAAAAAACTTAAAGAGAATTTATAGAAGTAACAAACAAAGCAACCATTGTTGTAGGTGAAGAGAAAATGTCTTTCTGTCCTGTTCCTAACTCAGAAAACCTAACCAGGAACCTAAGAACAGGTGCAGATAGCCACTAGCTACACAACCTGCCAGAGGACATGTGAGGTTTGGACTAGACATGCAAACCAGGCATGCGGTGGTGTAGCAGTTGACATGCAAGACACTAAGGTGCTATTAGGCTTCATGAACATTGGTAACTGAATATCATGCTGGATTAGAAAAAAGAGCGTGGTAGGTTGGGAAGGAAAGCCTTTTTCTGGTTGGGTTTTGTACTATTTCATGTTGTACACGTCTGTATTTGCTTAGGACTGACCATTTGGGGTTGGATAACACATCAGGGAGCTGGTCTTTGGAGAAGACTGGTTCTTCTTCTCTCAACAACCATTATTATTATTATTATTATCATCATCATCATCATCATCATCATCATTATCATTATTAATTTGTGGCTGCTTGCGTTGGTTAGTATTTTACCAACATGACATAAGCTAGAGTCTCTTGGGAAGAGGAAATGTCAATTGAGAGATCACTTACCTCAGATTGCCTATAGACAAGTTTGGTGGTATTTTCTTGATGAATGAATAGTATGGGAGGGTGTGTCTTAGTTAGAGGTTCTATTACTGCAATGAAACACCACGACCAAAAAGCAAGATGGGGAGTAAATGGTTTAGTTGGCTTACACTTCCTCTTGATTCTCTTCATCATTAAAAGATGTCAGGACAGGAACTCAAACAGGGCACAACCTGGAGGCAGAAGCTGATGTAGAAGCCATAGAGGGGTGCTGCTCACTGGCTTGCACCCCACATCTTGCCCAGCCTGCTTTTATATAGAACCCAAGATGACCATCCCAGGGATGGCCCTACCCATCATGGGCTGGGCCCCCGCCTATCAATCACTATTTAAGAAAATGCCTTACAGGCCTGCCTACAACTTTATTGTATAGAGGAATTGTCTTAATCAAGGTTTCCTTCTCTCAGATGACTTTAGTTTATGTCAGGTTGACATAAAACTATCCAGCACAAGGCCCATCCCACTGGAGGCAATGGCAGCCCTGGGCAGGTGGATCTTAGTGATATAAGAAAGCAAGATGAGAAAATCCTGGAGAGCAAGTCAGCAATTAGTGTTCCTCCGTGACATCTGCTTCAGTTTCTACCTCTAGGTTCCTACATTGAGTTACTGTTCTGATTTGCCTTCATGATTGACTATATTGAGTTTCTTCTGCCCTCACTTTCCCTCATGATTGGCCCCTTTCTTCTCCAAGTTGATTTTGGTCAGAATGTCTTATACAGTAATAGAAAACAAATTAACACACTCTTTATTTAGGGGTGGGGCATTGTGAGATTTCCATCATCCATCTTGGCAAGTTAGCTATTGGTATTACCGTGCAGTTTAGGTGACCATGTTGTTGAGTTTTCATGTATGTAGTTTCTCTGTCATGTATAGATGTGTACATCTCATAACAGATGTACTGGTCCTCTGACTTCTACAAATCTTTGACTTCTTTTTTATGATGCTTCCTGTGTAGGTGGATTTTTGTTTGTTTTGTTTTGTTTTGTTTTGTTTTTTTGTTTTTTCAAGACAGAGATTTTCTTTATAGTCCTGGCTGTCCTGGAACTCATTCTGTAGACCAGGCTGGCCTTGAACTCAGAAATTCGCCTGCCTCTGCCTGCCAAGTGCTGGAATTAAAGGCATGCGCTACCATGCCCGGCCCTGTGTAGGTGTTTTACTGTAGACGTATCAGCTAGAATTGGGAATCCCCACAGTAACATGCTCTCTGCATTGTAACCAGTTATGTCTTCCTGTGTTGTTCTCTGTCTGCTTTAAAAATAATCATGATGAGGGTATGTGCCACATTTATCTGTGGGTAAATGTTTAGAATGGAGTTAGACACTACACTATTTCAGCAAAATGGCAGAAGTAGGTTCTCCTATAATGTCTATGACCTCATCAGCAATGGGTTGTTGTTAGGGTTACAGTGCCAAGCATGAATTTCCTCCTATTTATAAGGTCTTAAGTCCAATAGTTGTTGGTCACCTCCAAGGTACAAATGTCACTGTCATCTTCTCAGAAGTATCTTGCCAGGATGATCACTGTTATGGTACATTGGTTTTACAGCTGGGAAGGCCTACTGATGGCTTTTCTCCTTAGAAGCTATCACTCCTACATGCTCAAGAAGGAGGATTCCAAGTCATTTCCAGTTTTATTCCTCCAAGACCTGTTTCCATAGTGTCTTTTCCAGTAGGGTATTTATTACCTTTAAGTTCTGGGAGGCAACAGCAATGGCCCGTATTATTTTGGCAATTTCTTCATCTCCTTTAACAAATCTCAATAGGAAGGTTCCCATGCCTAGCAACTGTCATATTTGTTATTCTGTGGCTCATAGGGAGAACACTATCACCTCCAGTGGCATGGCTTCTTTCAGCATAAGATATATGTATATTAGATATATATAAAATAATACTCCCCTCTCCTTCCTTGAATATCCCCATTTTAAAATTTTTGTGGGGAAACAAAAATATTTGAGATACAGAGTAAAATTCATGATGGAATTTTTTTCTAAACAGTGATGGATATCTTTATTGAAGAAGACCTTGAAATGCAGCTGTTTCGGTTATTAGTTGAGTGGTATGAAAATCTTAGCAATAGAGAATAATGCAAAAAAGAAACTTCAGGGCAATAGGCTCATTTTAAATGGATGGAATTCTGAGGATCCGTTATGCCTTTGTTGAAGGTCACAGGGCCTAGTGTCCTTATGTGCAAATGTAATGCAGATGGGCATTGGAAATGAGTAGTCTTATTTAATTTTAATTTACTTTACATTTTATTGCAATATCTGCCATGGAAGTCATTCTAAAGGTGATTTTGAAAATATGACCAAACCAAAAATAGAGACCATTATTATAAAGGCTAGCACATTTGCAAGGAGGTCAAAAGCTCTTTCGAAGAATTAATTAAAATTTGTGGCTCTCTGGAGAAGTAAATAAATATTGTTTCTCTTATGGAATAGTAATCTTGACCTATTAAAGTATTATGTTGGTATGAACTTTAGCTAAGAGTCAAATGGTAGGCCATTATGTAGAATGCTTAGAAAACTCAAGATTCTCCATTGTGTTCTCTAGTAAAGTTCCCATATACCTAAATTTTCTGAGTGTTAATAAGTGAAAAAACAATAAATATCAAATAAAGAAAACATGAACAAAGCAATTTAAAAAAAAAACAAATGAAGTTTAGAGCTATGAGTTTAATCTTTATCTATTGGTGTGTGTGTGTGTGTGTGTGTGTGTGTGTGTGTGTGTGTGTGTGGTGTGTTTGTGTGTATTTCCCTGTAGAAGCTCACAGAGGCCAGAAGCCAGCAGTGGGTATCAGAACCCCTAGGGCTGGAGTTAAAGTCCTTTGTGATTTGGTTGACATGCATGCAAGAAAATGAACTCAGGTCCTTATCAGGAGCAGTGTTAACTCTTGAGCCTCCAGCCAGACTGTAATCTTTAAAATAAAGCATTTATTTGACCTGGAAGATTTTGCCTATTTTAGCCACATTCCCTGTTGTATTCTTGATTTTTATTTCTTTGATGATTGTGAATTATGGTTAAGTATCTATAGACACTCACAGTTTACTGTTTGACATATAAAATATATTTAACTGTAAGGAGAAACTTACTCTTGATATATGGAGTTCATTTCCAAGGGAGTGAGTAATATATCCACCCATGTAAATGAATTGCTCATTAAAAGCATGCATATAGTTATGTTCACTGCAAAATGAAAAACATCTCAATGAGGAAATTTAACAATGTACATAAACATTTGGAAAATGGTCTTTTAGAGCATTTTAAAATGTAAATCACCATATTTCAGGGCAGGAGGGTAATTTTTTAGATTCTATAATGTATGCTCCATAATCATTTGATTGTATTGCAACTCAGAAAGATATATGATTAATCTTTTGAAAATTGTAGTGTTTTCAATAAAACAAGAGAAATACATCAATAACACGTTTCAGTGGTGATGCATCTAATTAATGAGGGTGTCCTAAATTTCATGGGCCAGCTGAATTGATTATTAATATAATAAATATTAAATCTTTGGGCTTTGTTTATAGACTTCATACAGGAATTCATTTTTATTAAAAATATGTTACTATTGCTCCAACTAATTTATAAACTACCTATAAAATCCAACGAGTAAATCCAAAGAAAAATCTCCAGTTTTGGAGTGTAATTTAACGACCTTTTTTTTTTCCCTCAGAAATCAATTTAATGGGATATTGCTGGCTCACACTTATCTTTTCCCGAGACTATTATAAAGAAAGAAAACCTATTTGTAGTGGGTACTTCTGGCAATAAGTTTAATTAATATAAAACAGCATTAATTCAACGGTTGGACTATGGAGCTGGCAACATCCATGTCTCCCCCTCCCCTGCCAAAGTCCTCACCCTGGAAGGGTGTGTGTCAGCTACTTCTGAATTGGTGGAATTTCCTGTCAAGCTTTATTGAAGAAAGTTTAATTTCCTTCTTCTTTTTTTTTAATGCCCTTTTCCCATTTATTCAAGATGATTACACCCAAACCTTTTAGGAACTGTAAAACCTCATGGCCACCACCTTAACCACACACTGATGTTACTTGTCATTGATTGTGATGAACAGTTATGATTTTCACCGTGCTGAAGCACGTCTCACTTCTGACCTGAAATTTCTGTTTTTTTGTTGTTTTTTTTTCAATTGCATACAGGAAGTGCAATGGTCACCTGGTGTAACAATTAATATATCTTTCAATTCTCATCTCTCATCTTTTGCATGTGGCAGGAGAATATTAAATTCACTTTTTTAGTGCTTTGCAAGCACCCGATCTGTTTTTTTATCCTCTTCTTGCTTGGCTGATTGACTGATTATCTTCCGCCCTTAAATTTTAGCAATTGTCAGACAAATCAACTCATGGTGAGTGAGAAACTGTCCTTTGGGCAAACTAGGTCCCTTTCCTATGACACTTGTGCACATGTGCTACTTAGGTCTATGATCAGTCTTTTTTTTCTTTCTTAGATATTTTTTATTAAATATTTTCTTTATTTATTTCTAATGTTAACCCCTTTCACAGTCCCCTCCCCCAAGAACTCCCCTATCCCGCCCCCTTCCCCCTGCTTCTATGAGGGAATTCCCCCACCCACCCACTCCTGTCTCCCTGCCCTGGCATTCCCTTATACTGGGGCATTGAGCCATCACAAGACAAAGGACCTCTCCTCCAATTGATGTTTGAAAAGGCCATCCTCTGCTACATATATGGCTGGAGCCATGGGTCCCTCCATGTGTACTGTTTGGCTGGTGGTCCAGTCCCCAGGAGCTCAAGGGGTTCTGGTTGGTTAAAATTGTTGTTCTTCCTATTGGATTGCAAACCCCTTCAGCTTCTTCAGTCCTTTCTCTAACTCCTCCATTGGGACCCGTGCTCAGTCCAATGGTTGGCTGTGAGCATGCACCTCTGTATTTGTCCGGCACTGGCAGAGCCTCTCAGGAGACAGCTATATCAGGCTCCTTTCAGCAAGCACACCTTGACATCCACAGTGTTGTCTGGATTTGGAAACTGTATATAGGACTGATCCTCAGGTGGGACAGTCTCTGGATGACCTTTCCTTCAGTCTCTGTTCCACACTTTGTGCCTGTATTTGCTCCCTTTAGTATTTTGTTCCCCCTTCTAAGAGGGACTGAAGCACTTACTCTTAAACTACAGCACATCGTCAGTTTGAACTGCTTATCAGCTTTCAAATGCACAAACCCATCAACAGAGTGTAAGCTTAAAAAGAGAGCCATCAACCGGTACACTGTCAGTTTGCTGCCTGTTGATACATATGGAGCATGCAAACTGCACACTATGGCTGGTTAACCCAGACACGACCATCTTCACCTGCAAATTCAGTATTTTAGAATGTCGCATATGAGACTACTCACACATGAATCTCGCAGTAGATAGGTAGCTTTCCTGTAGTAACAAATAGTCTTTATTTATGTGCTTATGTTTATTTTCTGTTCGTGGGTGTGGTTCTCCCTCACATATCTTCTTTGACCAGGACTCAGTCTAAGAAAGTAGTTGAGATTTACAGTGTCAATGACTTAATTGCAAAGGATAAAAAGTAAGAGAAATTCAAGAAAACCAGGTACTTCTTTCTTCCTCCAGCACTTAAAATTTTATTTTCTTATTATGTCTTTATCTGTTTTCATTAACAATAAATTGGTATCATTATTATCTCTTGATTTTATGAACTAGTTTAAGAAGCACTGGAGTCTGACACTGCTTACGGTTCATCTCCCAGTGTAAATCCTTGTCACTCAAAAGTTTGGTCTGATGCCTAGCACCTTCAAAAGTGCATTGGAACTTGTGAGAAATACATCTAAGGCCGCAACTGAGACCTGCCAAACACAAATCTTCATTTTAACAGGACCTGGAAGCAATTTTGCAGTGCATTAAAGTTTGAGCAGTAACAATATACAACACATTTTCTCAAATTCGCTCAATTAAAACTCTTGAAGTAACAAAAAACAGGTCAGGAAAATGTCCACCCACAGGAAGCTATATTCATCACATGGGAATGGGTAAAGATAAATAATGCTCCCAGGAAGGAAGCAAGAAGTAAGCCCCATGCTACAATTTATAATCCCGCAGCTTCTGTTCATGCCGTAAAGGTAATTATTTCCATTGTTAGATACACTTACTGGTCTAGTTTTTCTGAGTGATTCCACTTGAGTGAGGAAGCATCTGCCCTCTATTGCATGTCAGGCCTGTTCAGTCAGGTAAAGATACAGCCCACACTCTTCAAAACTCCCTCCAAGGTTGAGGTAAATTTACCACCTGTGCTCTACTTTGCCACCCCAAGATCCAGTGTTTCCTCGTTAGACATTCTCTTCAGCATCTCTCTTATGGTTTTCTACTCCAGGATATCTTAAACTTACCCAGTCATTGTCCTTTTCACCTAAGAGACCTTGATATGACCCCAGGTACACAAAATAGGCATATAAGTCAAGCATATACCAGTGATAAATCATACATAAGTTTAAGTCAATGCTTTGATACAGGTATGCTTTACCACTTACTAAAGACAAAATTTACATACAAAAGTGATGTGTGTGCTTGTTTACTTTTGCAAAAAGATTTAAGTCTTGGAAGTTTACTTGACTCTACAGAGTGTATAGAGAGCATCATCAGTGTTTTATTTTCCAGCCCAATGTTTTTATTTCTGGTTATATATTTGCCAAGATCCCATGGACCTTTGAAGGTGCTGGGCATAAGACCAAATTTTGAGTAAAAAGGATTTAGAGGTAAGCCTTAAGAAGTGTCTGACTCCAGAGTTTCTCGAACTAGTCCATAAAATCAAAAGGGAACAGTGGTAGAAATTTAAATTTAATGAAGCTCAGTAAACACACAATAAGAAAATAAGTGTAGCAGCTAGGAAAAATAAACATTGACCAGCATTCCAACATGTTTTATTTCATAATCAACACTTCTCAGAATACCAAATAAACACACACCAAAAACATGACAAACAATATGTTTCAAGCCATTTCAGATACAGCAGGGCAGGCTGTACTAATTCCAAGCCAAAAGTCATTCAACATTTTAAAAAGTAAAATTCAAGTAGCAACTCAAATGTCAATTTCTAAAGTGATACATTTAACAATATACTCTCCCAAAGCATGGAATTTGATGCTTACCCACTGTAGGACAGAAGGAAAATATTACAGTTTGTTTCCATAATTAAATCATTATAAGAGTATAGAACAAAGTTTTGTAGGCACACACACTAATCATCTGAAATCTGATAGAGGCATTTCAGACAGTGTTTGTTGGCTTGACATAGTGCAACAGGCATATCTGTGTTCAGAACCAAGGTGCACTGACGTCAAGATGCATCACAGGCAACACTGATGTCAGGACATGTCTCAGGCAACACGGACATCAGGATGCAACACTGGCATCAGGATGTAACACAAGCAATATTGATGTCAGGACGCATCACAGACAACTTTGAAAGATGAAACACAAGCAAATCCCATTATAATTCCCTCCGTTTCACTACTCGTATGATTTTAAATACATTTTTGATATTTAAAACATTTTAGTATTTTAGCACACCTGACATCATTTTATTACTGCCATGTTTATATTGCTATACCAATATGCAATATCTCCATATTAAACGACTCACAGTTTAAGAAGTTGAGGTCCAGTCTGCTCTCTTTTATCCCCACTCAAGTAAAGCTACTCAGGTTAGTGAAAATGGAATATTTTTGCCGTTATAGTTATACAGAGAATAACAGGGTTCCTTAATCATTCCTTTTTTTTGGGTTGGATATTTTTTTTATTTACATTTCAATGTTATCCTTTCTTTCGGACTCCCCGAAACACCCTATTTCATACCTCCTCACCCTGTTTCTATGAGGGTGTTCTTCGCCCACCCACCCACTCCCCCTCCACACCCTGGCATTCCCCTACACTGGGGCATCTAGCCTTCACAGGGCCAAGGGTCTCTCCTCCCACTGATGTCCAAAAAGGCCATCCTCTGCTACATATGCGCTGGAACCATGGGTCCCTCCATGTGTACTCTTTGGTTGGTGGTCTAGTTCCCAGGAGCTCTTGGGGGTCTGGTTGGTTGATATTGTTGTTCTTCCTATGGGATTGCAAACCCCTTCAGCTCTTTCAGTCCTTTATCTAACTCCTTCATTGGGGAGCCCCTGCTCAGTCAAATGGTTGGCTGTGAACATCTGCCTCTGTATTTGTCAGGTTCTGGCAGAGCCTCTCATGGCACCATTATATCAGGCTCCTGTCAGCAAGCACTTGTTGACATCCACAATAGTGTCTGGGTTTGGTGACTGTATATGGGATGGATTCCCAGGTGGGGCAGTCTCTGGATTGCCTTTCCTTCAGTCTCTGCTCCACACTTTGTCTCTGTATTTCCTCCCATGAGTGTTTTTCCCCCTTCAAAGAAGGACTGAAACATTCACACTTTGGTCTTCCTTCTTCTTGATCTTCAAGTGGTTTTTGAATTGTATTTGGGTATTTCAAACTTGTGGGATAATATGAACTTATCAGTGAGTGCATAGCATGTGTGTTCTTTTGTGATTGTTTTACCACACTCAGGATGATATTTCTAAGATCAACAATAGACAAGTGGGACCTCATAAAATTCTGTAAGGCAAAGGACACTGTCAATAGGACAAAACAGCAACCAACAGATTGGGAAAAGATCTTTACCAATCTAACATCTGATGAGGGATGATATACAAAGAACTCAAGAAGTTAGACTCCAGACAATCAAATAACCCTATTAAAAATGGGGTACAGAGCTAAACGAAGAATTCTCAACTGAGGAATATCTAATGGTTGAGAAACACCTAAAGAAATGTTCAACATCCTTAGTCCTCAGAGAAATGCAAATCAAAACAACTTTGAGAGTTCCACCTCACACCAGTCAGAATGGCTAAGGTCAAAATCTCAGGTGACAGCAGATGCTGGTGAGGATATGGAGAAAGAGGAACACTCCTCCATTGTTGGTGGGATTGTAAACTGGTACAATCACTCTGGATATCAGTCTGGCGGTTCCTCAGAAAATTGGACACAGTATCGCCTGAGGACCCAGCTATATAACTCCTTAATCATTCTTGATGAGGACATGCCACACACTCTGTAATATAGTTCTGGGCATGCTTTACAGCAGCTGTGTCTCACTGTAGGTGACTAGCATATCTGAGTCCCCATTTCCGGGCTTTATCTTCTTCTTGTTTGGGTGTTTGCTTTGTTTCATTTAGTTTTTGCAGTTCTCAGATCTAATGCATACACCCTACCTCTGGATGGCCTATAAAATATTCTTTTATTAAGCCTTTTTTTCTGTTACTGTTTCTTAGATTTTTTTATTTAAAATTTTTTTTGATAATCTCATATTTGTTATTTCATATTCATTATTATATAAATTCCATTTTATCCTTTCTTTATTACATTCTCTGCCTTCACCAGTCTTTTATAGGTCTTCTACCCTTATCAAACTCCCCCTTTCCTCCCTAGAATTCTTTTCCATATTCATATCTTTTTACTTTGTTTTATGACCCACTGTGTTGAACCATGTGACCATAGCTTTGTAACCCTCCATTGTATCCTGTAGTCTCACCAGTGGGTACACAGCTAAAGATAACGATTCCCCTGCTCCCAGAATCCATCAGTAAGTAACATTTCAGTGGGGAATTGTAGAGCCCCTCAGTCATTTCTTTCATCTGTGACTGGCTACTAACAGGGCCAGTCTTGTTCATGCTCACTTCAGACATCCATAGTTATTATGTATCTGTGATTGGAATATCTATGTCATGCCCAGAAACCAACATTTTGCTAATTTTCTCCCTGTCCTTTTAGCTTGTATTCTTCCTGCCCTTTTGTCTGACTCTAAGAGGGGTTTTGTATAAATGTCTTATTTGGGAATGATTGCACACCATCACTTACTCTCAGTATTTTGAGCAGCTATGACTCTCTAGATTCAGTACCATTCACTGCTAAGAGAAATTTTTCTGATTAAGGCCTAGAGTAAGTAGCAGCATTTATCTATGTTTATAAGCATAGATGTTTATGAGTCAGTTTGATGTTATGTCAACTTAACTAAACAACAGCGGTAAGAAAGCCCCTGGGGTCTATGATCTCCCCAGCCATATGTTGTTTACTGAGAATAAATTCCCTCTTATGGGCCTCAAGTCCAGTGAAAAAGCAGTTTGCTACCCTTATAATCATGACACAACTATAACACAAGTGAGCATATCTTGTTTGGCCAGATTTGTATTTAGTCTATAGTGTCATAGCTGAGTCAGTTCCTAAATTCCTCTCCCTGACCCCATACCTTGCTTGATCCTGTTTGGCATCATGAAAATCAACCAAGAGGAAGGAAGCTTCTAGCTCAGTTACAGCCTTACTAAGGTTTCTTAATGGAGATATCATTAAATTCCCAGCCTGAGCCCAAGCAATTGGTTATTAGAAGTTGATACTGAGAATTTATACTATTTCTTATAATTAATACAAGTAGCTTAAGCTTCACATTCTCTTAGAAACTGGGAATTTTTAAAAATTCTTGATTTCATTATGCTATAAATGTAATATCTATTCCAACTTCAATTTACATATACTTTATACAATGAAATTCATCCATTGTCAAAAATCCATCATTCTAATACCATAATTTAAATAAGAACATACTTAATTCCTTCTAGTACATTATAATATTACTTTCTATTTGGATCAATGATAGATAGATAGATAGATAGATAGATAGATAGATAGATAGATAGATAGATAGACAGACAAATGAATAGATATTATTGTTACTACAGTCATATTGACAGGATATAGAATTATCCAGGGGGCAAGCCTCCAGGAATTTCTATGAGATTGCCTAGATTAAGATAGCTGGAAGATGCATTCTAACTGTGGGCAGTAACATTCCATGGGTAAGAGTCCTGGACTGAATAAAAGAAGAAAGGGGTCTGAGTATGAGTACTCAAAACTTTCTGCTTCCTGCTGGGACACAATGTGACTGGCTACCTCCTGTGTCTGCGGCCATACCATCCTAGGGTGGTAACTATACCAACTGGAACTACAGGTCAAAATAAACCTTTTCTTTCTTAAGAGTCTTTTTGGTGGGTGTCTTATTGCTTCAACAAGTTACTATATAGTTTATGAGAGAGTTATGTTAAGAACCATAACTTATATGATGATGGTAACTCTGTTGGAAAGGTTAACAGGTGGAGATGCAGAGAAAAGCTTATGTTTCACCCATCGCTGAAGAATGACTCTTCAAAGAATTCCTTCTTTCTCAGAAAAGGACAATCTTTTTCCACTAAAAGCTTCAAATTATTAGTAAAGGCACATTAAGGAGGTCAATCTGCCCCACTTAAATATACCAATTGGAATAGTAATCTCATAGTGAAAATAACTCTCTCAGAGAAATATCCAGAATAATATTTGACTAAATTAATCAGCAAGTTGGCATAAATAAACCACTTCATTTACTTCTCTGACCATTATTTGGAAGGAGCTATGGACCTTCAGGTCTTAGTTGCTATTCAGAGCTCTGAGTCTTAAGAATCACTTTCTACAATGTTTTCCACACTGCTTTGATGACAATATCACAGAGTTTGGCAAAGTCATGAGGCCTATGTCTTGGTCCATTTTTACTTATTCAGATACAAGGAATGATGTTGTTACCTGAATAAACCAAAAATGTAATACACAGCTCTGAAAGGAGGTGAGATGGATGAATTAAGACATGGGTTTTATGAGTCTTGACAAAAAATTTGACACTTTGACATTTTGAACTGTCATATCCCTTCCAGAGAACAGGTGGAAGTTTTTTTAAATGGCTTTTTAAATCAGGTGGTCAGGTCATTAAGAAGTTATTAATGACAACATTGTCATTGGGAACAGAGGTATGTGGCATAATGTGAAAAATCCTTTGTCAATTTGTTTTTCAGAGGTTGAAGTGTCCATGTAAAAAGTTCAAGGTAGGTAGGAAGATCTATAATAATAGACTTTAAAAGAATAGTTGCAAACATCAGAGAGCAGGGATGGGAGAATTCCATGGACTGCCAGGGAATGCTCTCTTTCAGATTTGCCACTGGGAGTATCCTGACTGTAAGAGACAGATTTTGTATCTCCTCCCATGGGTATTTTGATCCTCTTTTTAAGAAGAACCGAAGTATCCACACTTTGGTCTTCCTTTTTCTTGAGCTTCATGTGGTCTATGAATTGTATCTTGGGTATTCCGAACTTCTGGGCTAATATCTACGTACCAGTGAGTGCATACCATATGTGTTCTTTTGTGATTGGGTTATCTCACTCGGAATGATATTTTCTAGTTCCATCCATTTGTCTAAGAATTTCATGAATTCATTGTTTTTAATAGCTGAGTAGTACTCCATTGTGTAAATGTACCACATTTTCTGTATACATTTCTCTGTTGAGAGACATCTGGGTTCTTTCCAGCTTCTGGCTATTATAAATAAGGCTGCTATGAACATAGTGGAGCATGTGTCCTTATTACATGTTGGAGAATCTTCTGGGTATATGCCCAGGAATGGTATAGCTGGGTCCTCAGGTAATACTATGTCCAATTTTCTGAGAAACTGCCAAAGTGAAGGAAAGGACATTCAGTGAGTGTCCCACCTGGGGATCCATCCCATTTACAGTTACCAAAACCAGACACTATTGTGGATGCCAACAAGTGTTTGCTGACAGGAGCCCAATATAGCTGCCTCTTGAGAGGCTTTGCCAGTGCCTGACAAATACAGAAATGTATGCTCATAGCCATCCATTGGACTGAACACAGGGTCCCCAATGGAGGAGCTAGAGAAAGGACCCAAGGAGCTGAAGGGGTTTGCAGCCCCATGGGAGGAACAACAATATGAACCAACCAGTACCCTCCCCCCCTCCCAGAGCTCCCAGGGACTAAACCACCAACCAAAGAGTACACATGGAGTGACTCAAGGCTCCAGCTTCATGTGCAGCAGAGGATGGCCTTGTGGGACATCAATGAGAGGAGATGCCCTTGGTCCTGTGAAGGCTCTATGCCCCAGTTTAGGAGAATGCCAGGACAGGAAAATAGGAGAAGGTGGGTTAGTGATCAGGGGGAGGGGGGGAGGGAGGATGGTTTTCAGAGGGGAAATGAGGAAAGGGGGTAAAATTTGAAATGTGAATAAAGAAAATATCCAATAATAAAAAGATACAGATTTTATAGAAATCGTTATGCAAAATTATCATACACTCTTGAAATTAACCCCACATAGAAACAAAAATGCATAGGTCAGGATCCAGAATAACAGACATTCCCTTCCAGATTGGCTAATGCTGATCCTTGCCATCATGCCACAGGAAGGTGGGCATGCTTTGCCTGGTTACAACACTCTAAAGAAATCTTCACTGATATTATATAGGAAAAAGAAGCCTGAGTTAGTTCTATAAAACTGCTAGAGTGAGTGAGAAAGGCCAATTCAGTTACCTCTGGTAAGATGCATTTTGCTCTATGTTATGAACCACAGGGAAAACTGTCTCTGTTGATTAAATGTATAATCTTTCTGAATGTAGTCCCCAATATAATAATATCTAAACATCTGCTTCCCTACCATATAAGTTTCCACTGGCTTCATCTGTCTTAGTCAGTGTTCTATTGCTGTGAAGAGACACTATGTCCACAGCAATTTTTTTTTATTCTTATAAGGAATACATTTAATTGGGGCTGGCTTACAGGTTCAGAGGTTCAGTCCATTTTCGTCAAGGCTGGAGCATGGCAGAGACCAGGCAGGCATGGTGTTGGAGGAGCTGAGAGTTCTACATCTGACCACAGCAATTCTTATAAGGGAAAGAATTTAATTGGGGCTGGCTAAAAGTTTCAGAGGCTTAATTCATTATCATCATGGTAGGAAGTATGGCAGCATGCAGGCAGGCATGGTGTTGGAGAAGTAGCTGAGAGCTCTCTCTCCAGATCTGAAGACAGCAAGAAGAGAGAGACACTGAAACTGGCTTGGGCTTTGGAAACTCCCTTCAAGTAGTGCCACTCCCTCATGACCAAGCTTTCAACTTGGGAGCTTATTGGACTTTTCTCATTCAAAGCATCAAACTGTCGTAAAATAGATTTTACTTTTCAGAGTAGTTTTTGAGTTCGTTCTTAGAGTGGTTTTAGGTGGCAAAAATGAACAGGAAGTACAGAGGGCTCCTTTGATTCTGAGCCCATGCAGTTTCCCTGCTGTCAGCCATTTCTAAAATGTAAAATTGTCATTCTCTAAGGGTATTATAAAAATAGTGCTTGCAAGGCAGTGGGGGCCCTCAGAAACTGTCATCACTCACGTCTTTTCCCCACAAGGTAAATTTTATATTGATTCTAAAACTGCTCAGATATGTCTTCTTAGACCTTTGAGAGGCAGTTGAATTCCTGGGAAAAGGAAACCCCCTTAGTTCACCGTGATTAGCTTCTACCATATCTGTGTGATGATAACTAGGTGCTGTGGTATTAATTATGCAGCAGTACGGTCAATTTGCTTCTCCCCAAAAAATGGCCCAAGATGTCCTAATTATCCCTCTATGAGAGTCAGCAGTCATCATGGCTCCACCCTTTCTCCCACAGCAATGAGAATTTCCCTTCTATTTTGCCTTACTTTTGATTTAGTCATTGACTGTTTTCTTCTGACCATCGCTTTCTTCTCCAACTTTTTTGCATTGCTTTTGTCTCCCATGATTCATCAGTACCATGTTTTCAGGCCTTCCTTCCTCTAATCAGGAGGGCCTGGGTTTGTTTGTTTGTTGTTTGTTCTAGAATGCCCAGGACTGGTGACAACATGATCAATGCACCTTCATCAGTAGGCCTGGCCCTCATCCATAGGGCCATGGTTAACATTCTCATCACTTGGCAGGATTACTTGTTTGTGGATTGTACAAGTACTGATGGTGTGTTTACTGTTACTAATCACTGTCATGGTTCACATATATTTGGCATGATACTGCTTACTGGATGTTTATTCTGGGCAGACACTGTACAAAGCACCCAGGATATGCCATCTCATTTAACTCCTATGATCAACTCTGATTTGTAGATATTATGTCCATTTTTATGAAGCAGTTGATAACAGAAATTTAGTAAAAGCCAATTCTCTGAGTAACATTATATGACAATTTCCAATAGGAACAAATTCAAAACATCACTTTATGGCCTAATTTTTATTCTGACTAGACATTGTCTTTGGTCACTTGTCATATGTCATTTTAAATGGGACTACAATGGCACATGCCATGAAAGGAACATCAGTTGACATTCACTTGTTTCAACGAATCCCTGGTTACCACCTCCCAGGACAGATTTCAGAGCTCTATGGTGCCTTCTTTATAATGGTGGACCCTGTGTCAATTACTTCTCTGTTGAAAGGCTGAAAGCCCATTTTCTTTCTATGGGAGGGGCCAGTCTGCACTCAGACTTTTTTCGAAGTCTGAGAGCATGTGTTTCTTGAAAATGGTTCAGATAGAGTTGGCTTTAAAGCTTCTCCTATACTCCCAGTTTAGCCTCCACAGGTGCTCATGGGGTTTCTCTGTCTCTGTTGCACACTTGTTAGTGCAGACCATCAGGGTGGGCGGGTTCCATTATCTTCCCACTTGCTCATTACCTTTGAAAATTGGGCAGTCTCTTCAAGGCCTGTCAGTCTTAGTTTGTTTCTGTGGAAAATGAGAACCACAGTGGAACTTACCTCATGATAAGCAAATGTTTAAATTCCATTAAGTTCAACATATAGGAAAGTGTTTCTGTCCCAGAGCTCAGCCAAGCTAGCTAGCAATATGAACAAATCTGCCTGACCCTGCTTTACACATCTGTGTAAATGATTTAGTAAGTATTTATATAACCCAAGAGAGGATGAAAAGATGATTAAAGCAAGATAAATTACATAAGACACGTCTAAAACTGAGTATTGCTATTGTTATTGTTACCACAAAGCTTTCCCTTCTATATCCACCTATCAGAAATGACTTCTGTAGGAATGGAGAATATATACTTTATTTAAGCAAATGGAAATGCCTATTTCAGTGATCCAGGCACCTTCCCTGCCAGAGGAGAGGCATTCGCCCTGCCTGGGAAGCCATTGCCTGAATATCTGCTGGAGACATCTTGGTTCTCAGATCCTGCCAAAACTAGTCTGCACAGGTGAGAGTGTGGACTACAGAAGCTAACAGCTTCTGGGTCAGGCAGGAGCCACAGAACTTCTAAGGCAGGCCCCATTTCGGGCTCCAGACATCCAGGCACCTTCCTTGCCAGAGGAGAGCTGTCTGCCCGGCCCGGGAGGCCAATGCCAGAGCATCTGCCGGAGACATCTTGGTTCCCAGATCCTGCCAAGACTAGTCTGCACAGGCTCCAGAAATCCGGGCACCTTCCCTGCCAAAGGAGAGGTATTCACCCCACTCAGGAGGGCTTTGCCTGAGCATCCTCGGGAGCCATCCTCCTTCCCGGATCTCACCACGAGTAGTCTACACACGTGAGAGTGTGGACTACAGAAGCTAACAGCTTCTGGGACAGGCCCTGTTTTAGGCCTTAATCTTCTGCCAGGAGGAAAATCCGATCAACAGATAACTGTGCACCTTCTCTGCAAGAGGAGAGCTTGCCTGCAGAGAGTACTCTAAACACTGAAACTCAGGAGAGAGCTAGTCTCCCAGGTCTGCTGGTAGAGGCTAACAGAATCATGGGAGGAACAAGCTCTAACCAGAGAGAACTATAACAGCTGACTCCAAAGATTACCAGATGACAAAAGGCAGACGTAAGAATCCTACTAACAGAAACCAAGACCACTCACCATCATCAGAACGCAGCACTCCCACCTCAGGCAATCCTGGGTACCCCAACATACTCGAAAAGCTAGACCCAGACTTAAAGGCATATCTCATGATGATGGTAGAGGACATCAAGAAGGACTTTGATAAATCACTTAAAGAAATACAAGAGAACACTGCTAAGGAGTTACAAGTCCTTAAAGAAAAAGAGGAAAACACATACAAACAGGAGATGGAAATGAACAAAACCATACTAGACCTAAAAAGGGAAGTGGACTTAATAAAGAAAACTCAAAGTGAGGCAACTCAGGAGATAGAAACCCTAGGAAAGAAATCTGGAACCATAGATGTGAACATCAGCAACAGAATACAAGAGATGGAAGAGAGAATCTCAGATGCAGAAGATTCCATACAGAACATTGGCACAACAATCAAAGACAATGCAAAATGAAAAACAAAACAAAACAAAACAAAACAAAAAATCCTAATTCAAAACATCCAGGAAATCCAGGACACAATGAGAAGACCAAACCTACGGATAATAGGAGTAGATGAGAATGAACTTAAAGGGCCAGCATATATCTTCAACAAAATTATAGAAGAAAACTTCCCAAACCTAAAGAAAGAGATGCCCATGAACATACAAGAAGCCTACAGAACTCCAAATAGACTAGACCAGAAAAGAAATTCCTCCCAACACATAATAATCAGAATATCAAATGCACTAAATAAAGATAGAATATTAAAAGCAATAAGGGAAAAAGGTCAAGTACTATATAAAGGCAGGCCTATCAGAATTACACCAGACTTTTCACCAGAGACTATGAAAGCCAGAAGATACTGGACAGATGTTATACAGAAACTAAGAGAACACAAATGCCAGTCCAGGCTACTATACCCCTCCAAACTTTCAATTACCATAGATGGAGAAACCAAAGTATTCCACGACAAAACCAAATTCACACATCATCTTTCCACGAATCCAGCCCTTCACAGGATAATAACAGAAAAAACCAATACAAGGACAGAAACCACGTCCTAGGAAAAGCAAGAAAGTAATCCTTCAACAAACTTAAAAAAAGACAGCCACAAGAACAGAATGCCAACTTTAACAACAAAAATAATAGGAAGCAACAATTTCTTTTCCTTAATATCTCTTAATATCAATGGATTAAACTCCCCAATAAAAAGACATAGACTAACAGACTGGCTACACAAACAGGAACCAACATTATGCTGCTTACAGGAAACCCATCTCAGGGAAAAAGACAGACACTACCTCAGGACGAAAGGCTGAAAAACAATTTTCCAAGCAAATGGTCTGAAGAAACAAGCTGGAGTAGCCATTCTAGTATCTAATAAAATCGACTTCCAACACAAAGTCATCAAAAAAGACAAGGAGGGGCACTTCATACTCGTCAAAGGTAAAATCTTCCAAGAGGAACTCTTAATTCTGAATATCTATGCACCAAATGCAAGGGCAGCCACATTTATTAGAGAAACTTTAGTAAAGCTCAAAGCACATATTGGACCTCAAACAATGATAGTGGGAGACTTCAACACTCCACTCTCATCAATGAACAAATCATGGAAACAGAAACTAAACAGGGACACAGTGAAACTAACAGAAGTTCTGAAACAAATGGACTTAACAGATATCTACAGAACATTTTTTCCTAAAACAAAAGGATATACCTTCTTCTCAGCACCTCATGGCACCTTCTCCAAAACTGACCATATAATTGGTCACAAAACAAGCCTCAACAGATACAAAAATATTGAAATTGTCCCATGCATCCTATCAGATCAACATGGACTAAGGCTAATCTTCAATAACAACATAAATAATAGAAAGCCAACATTCACGCGGAAAATGAACAACACTCTTCTCAAAGATACCTTGGTCAAGGCAGGAATAAAGAAAGAAATTAAGGAGTTTTTAGAGTTTAATGAAAAGGAAGGCACAACATACCCAAAATTATGGGACGTAATGAAAGTGTTTCTAAGAGGAAAACTCATAGCTCTGAGTGCCTCCAAAAAGAAACCAGAGAGAGCACACACTAGCAGCTTGAAAACACACCTAAAAGCTCTAGAACAAAAGGAAGCAAATTCACCCAAGAGGAGTAGACAGCAGGAAATAATAAAACTCAGGGTCAAAATCAACCAAGTGGAAATAAGAAGAACTATTCAAAGAATCAACCAAAAGAAGAGCTGGTTCTTTGAGAAAATCAACAAGATAGATAAAACCTTAGCCAGACTCACTAGAGGACACAGGGACAGCATCCTAATTAACAAAATCAGAAATGAAAAGGGAGACATAACAACAGATCCTGAAGAAATCCAAAACACCATCAGATCCTTCTACAAAAGGCTATGCTCAACAAGACTGGAGAACCTGGATGAAATGGACAAATTTCTAGACAGATACCAGGTACCAAAGTTAAATCAGCATCAGGTTAATGATCTAAACAGTCCTAAAGCCCAGCACCAGATGGTTTAGTGCAGAGTTCTATCAGACCTTCAAAGTAGATGTAAATCCAGTTCTTCACAAACTATTCCACAAAATAGAAGCAGAATGTACTCTACCAAATTCATTCTATGAAGCCACTATTACTCTGATACCTAAGCCACAAAAACACCCAACAAAGATAGAGAAATTCATACCAATTTCCCTTATGAATATCGATGCAAAAATACTCAATAAAATTCTTGCTAACCGAATCCAAGAACACATCAAAACAATCATCCATCCTGACCAAGTAGGTTTCATTCCAGGGATGCAGGGATGGTTTAATATACAGAAATCCACCAACGTAATCCATTATATAAACAAACTCAAAGACAAAAACCACATGATCATCTCGTTAGATGCTGAGAAAGCATTTGACAAAATCCAAGACCCATTCATGATAAAAGGCTTGGAAAGATCAGGAATTCAAGGCCTATACCTAAACATGATAAAAGTAATCTACAGCAAACCAGTAGCCAATATCAAACTAAGTGGTGAGAAGCTGGAAGCAATCCCACTAAAATCAGGGACTAGACAAGGCTGCCCACTTTCTCCCTACCTATTCACCATTGTACTTGAAGTCCTAGCCAGAGCAATTTGACAACAAAAGGAGATCAAGGGGATACAAATTGGAAAAGAAGAAGTCAAAATATCACTTTTTGCAGATGATATGATAGTATATATAAGTGACCCTAAAAATTCCACCAGAGAACTCCTAAACCTGATAAACAGCTTTGGTGAAGTATCTGGATATAAAATTAACTCAAACAAGTCAATGGCCTTTCACTACACAAAGGTTAAACAGGCAGAGAAATTAGGGAAACAACAACCTTCTCAATAGTCACAAATAATATAAAATACCTTGGCGTGACTCTAACTAAGGAAGTGAAAGATCTGTATGATAAGAACTTCAAGTCTCTAAAGAAAGAAATTAAAGAAGATCTCAGAAGATGGAAAGATCTCCCATGCTCATGGATTGGCAGGATCAATATAGGAAAAATGGCTATCTTGCCAAAAGCAATCTACAGATTCAATGCAATCCCCATCAAAATTCCAACTCAATTCTTCAAGGAATTGGAAATAGCAATCTCCAAATTCATCTGTAATAACAAAAAACCTAGGATAGCAAAAATTCTTCTCAATGATAAAAGAACCTCTGGTGGAATTACCATGCCTGACCTAAACCTGTACTACAGAGCAATGGTGATAAAAACTGCTTGGTACTGGTATAGTGACAGACAAGTAGACCAATGGAATAGAATTGAAGACCCAGAAAGGAACCCACACACCTATGGTCACTTGAATTTTGAAAAGGGAGATAAAACCATTCAGTGGAATAAAGACACTATTTTTAACAAATGGTGTTGGCACAACTGGTGGTTATCATGTAGAAGAATTCGAATTGATCCATTCCTATCTCCTTGTACTAAAGTCAAATCTAAGTGCATTAAGGAACTCCTCATAAAACCAAAGAAACTTTAACTTATAGAGGAGAAAGTGGGGAAAAGTCTTGAAGAAATGGGCACATTGGAAAAATTCCTGTTTAGAACAGCAATGGCTTGTGCTTTAAGATCAAGAATCAACAAGTGGGACCTCATAAAATTGCCAAGCTTCTGTAAGGCAAAAGACACTGTTAATAAGACAAAAAGGCCACCAACAGATTGGGAAAGGATCTTTACCTGTCCTAAATCAGATCGGGGACTAATATCCAATATATATAAAGAACTCAAAATGGTGAACTCCAGAAAATCAAATAACCCCATTAAAAAATGGGGCTCAGAGCTAAGCAAAGAATTCTCACCTGTGGAATACCGAATGTCTGAGAAGCACTTGAAAAAATTTTCAACAACCTTAATCATCAGGGAAATTGAAATAAAAAGAACCCTGAGATTCCACCTCACACCAGTCAGAATAGCTAATATAAAAAATTCAGGTGACAGCAGATGCTGATGAGGATGTGGAGAAAGAGGAACACTCCTCCACTGTTTGTGGGATTGCAAGCTTGTACAACCACTCTGGAAACCAGTCTGGTGGTTCCTCAAAAATTTGGACATAGTACTACTGGAGGATCCTGCAATACCTCTCCTGGGCATATATCCAGAAGATGTTCCAACCAGTAAGAAGGACTCATGCTCCTCTATGTTCATAACAGCCTTATTTATAATAGCCAGAAGGTGGAAAGAACCCAGATGCCCCTCAACAGAAGAATGGATACAGAAAATGTGGTACATTTACACAATGGAGTACTACTCAGCTATTAAAAACAATGAATTTATGAAATTCCTAGGCAAATGGATGGACCTGGATGGCATCATCTTGAATGAGGTAACTCAATCACAAAAGAACTCACATGATTTGTACTCACTGATAAGTGGATATTAGCTCAGAAACTTAGAATACCCAAGACATAAGATGCAATTTGCAAAACACATGAAGCTTGGGAAGAACGAAGACCAAAGTGTGGATACTTTGCCCCTTCTTGGAATTTGAAGCAAGCCCCCATTGAACGAGCTACAGAGACAAAGTTTGGAGCTGACACGAATGGATGGACCATCTCTAAGCTGCCATAACAGGGCATCCATCCCATAATCAGCCTCCAAATGCTGACAGCATTGCATACACTAGCAAGATTTTGCTGAAAGGACCCTGATATAGCTGTCTCTTGTGAGACTATGCTGGGGCCTAGCAAACACAAAAGTGGATGCTCACAGTCAGCTATTGGATGGATCACAGGGCCACCAATGGAGGAGCTGGAGGAATTACCCAGGTAGCTGGGGGGATCTGCAACCCTATACGTGGAGCAACAATATGAACTAACCAGTACCTCCCCACAGCTAGTGTCTCTAGCTGCATATGTATCAGAAGATGGCCTGGTAGGCCATCAGTGGAAAGTGAGGCCCATTGGTCTTGCAAACTTTATCTGCCTCAGTACAGTGGAACGCCACGGCCAAGAGGTGGGACTGGGTGGGTGGGGGAGTTGGTGGGGGAGCATGTGGGGGACTTTTGGGATAGCATTGGAAATGTAAATGAAATAAATACCCAATAAAAAAAAGAGTAAGAATTTTAGTGTTAAAAGGGAGAGGAGAACCGGAAGTCTAAAGAACATATAAAATAATTATTATTTATGTTTTTAAATTCCCAGCATATATCATAAATGAAAAGAGAACAGAATGAACAGAATATGGAATTACATTGAATGAATACAAACATATTCTTTGTTTTCTGGAAAAAGGGGGAAAAGGTCAGTAAGAAGGTATTTTTACATCTATTTGTTTCTTATGGGATTGTATGTATGTGTGTATATTTAGGCAAGTTCATTCCAATGCATTCAAATGAAAAACAGACTAAAACTTATGGGAGTCAAAAAAAAAAAAAAGGGAAATGTCTATTTTAGCTGTTAACTGCATTTTGTCCTGTTTATAAGTCTCTCAATGAGAGTTCAAATTCAAATCAACATTGCCATCTAAAAGATCTTCCTTCCTTGTATCTCCATTTAAACAGTATTTGCATATGCATGATTTTAGGGCTTATATGCTATATAAATATGACTGCTTAGGAAGAGTTATTCTCATTCATCCATTCAGCATCCACTTTGAGAGCCAGCTATAGACCACTACTGCCTTAAGGTATGGAGACACCAGAGCAAACAAGGCATGTGGGCTCATGCACTTGACTCTGTCAGTTTGGGGTTGAGAAACATGCTGGTGATATAGGACAAGGACATGATAGAAATGGAAAAATGGTGGCACTGAGTTGGTAAGTCCTCTCATTGGGAGGTCAGGATGTTAATTATGTTAGAAGGAGGCCTCGGGTGCTCTTCCTTTGGCCATGTTCCCTTGAGAAGAGTGGGTTTTTGCTTTTCTGTCTCATTACTGCTATCTGACCTTGTCCTGCCCAGCTCCTTTGTCCACCCATCATGCCTGTGGCATCTATTAGAACTGTATCTTGGATGTTGTTCAAATTGTGCCTCTCCTTTAATATTTTTTCTCATGTTTTCATGGGAAACCTGTGAAAAATAAGTTTACTCATTCTTAAGATTAGTGGCAATCTGTTAAAGATAAAGAAGACTGTTATAAGGAAATCCACTGTTTATATGATAATTGTCTGTGTAGTTCATAAAGGCTAATTATCCCCCAAAGTGTCAAAATAATATACACCAGTACCTGTAGATCATTTATATTCCCTGGGTACTGTTTGCCAGGAATGAGTGTGAAGAGGAGAGATTGCTAAGTAATGAGAGCTCTATCCAAAAGCAGATACATAAACTGCTGGCGGGTCAGGGATTAAAGAAGGCTTTACGGCTGGTTGCAGTCATAAGAAGGCAAGATCAGTGAAAATCCTGCAGAAAGATGCTCTGTTCTTCTCTCACAGAATTTTGGGGTAGACACGCTCCAAGACTATGGTTTTTAAAATATTCTGATGTATTATATTATCCTCTGATTTTTATTCCATTCCTTATTGCATCTATCAGCTCCTGTGTCTCTAGCGATTTTTTTCTTGTATTTCTTTTTATCTTTGTATATTCAAAGACCCATTTAACATGCTGTGGGGAAGGTTATTGCACTGAACACCATCTGTACTGGGAACTCTGGGATGGTTAAGGACAGAAGCAAAGAGACTGGATCAACTTCAACTTCTAGTTCAGCTCTAGTCATCCCTGAACTTCCTTCTGATATGTTACACAAGGCCTTTCTGCCATGAACTAGCCTAGGCTTGGAGAGGAGTTTGGATTCCTGAAAGCAGAGGTGTCTGGGAGTGGCTAAACAAAGGAGTCAAAGTGAAATTGTGGGTCAAAGCTGATGGTCTATGTTCTGCTCCAGTTGGCTTTCCAGGCTGTTCTTTCTCAGTGTTCTGCTCTCTCAAGACAGCTTTTTCTTGCTATTCTAAAAACTCTCTGGCTTGCACATTTCTTGCAGACCAAAAGCCCAGTTTTTCACTTTTACATATCAATTCATTCTTTACCCCAGGTTCCCTTTTGATTCTCTCACAAAATAGCATCCCATGACCCCAGCCCCTTGATTCTTAGAGACAGCAAGCACAAGCAGAAATAATAAGATAAATGGGTAGAACCCCGCCCTGAAATTACCATGCCTGGATCTAATCTAGCTCTGAACCCAGGCTGACCTTGTAAATGTAACAAACAAAACCCCCCAAAACTTAGCTGGGGGAATGTCACCACTCCCAAAATCTCTTTATCACCTTCCTTAGTATCTTTCTGACATACTAGTTCATAGTGCAGCTGCCTCTGTTTCTCTAGCTCTGTGAAGCTCCTTATACAATTCAAATGGCATCCTATATTTTGCATAATTGAGAACTTACATATTTTCAAACTCATGTTTTCAGCATTCTTTCCCACACCCTTAAGGGCTGTCCTGAAGGCCAGTGTTCTACCATTTTGCTGAGACATAGACATGTCTTCATCTTCTCTTGTTCCTCATCATCATGGAGTCATTAATATTGACAAAGAGAATATGCCTCAAAGGAGGAATGTGAAAATATGCACGCTACTATATAACCATGCCTTTCACCCACAGCAACCATTGACACTCATGGAGGCCCACACCATGCTGGCTTTGTTCCAAGGGCAGGAAGCCAAGTCATAGTGTCCCTTACACAGCCAAGCCAGACTCACTTGGCACCTTTCTTTTTACCTGACCCTTTCCTTCTCCTTACAAGCTTAGATATAACACCTATAAAAAGCAAATGTGAATAAATAAAATATCAAATAAAAAAGCAAAAGTCCCGAAGCAGAACAAAACTGATTGTACAGTAAACACACATAGTCTCTGCTTGTTTGTTTTTAATATCTTTTTTTAGATGGGACCTCTGTCCAGTCTGGGTTAGTCTGGAACCCAGCCTGGAAGTCATTCAGTGACCCAGAGTGGCCTTGAACTCTTAGCAATCCTGCTGCCTCAGCCTCTTGAGTTCTTCTCATAATACTTCTTAACTGAAGACAGTAAGATGCTTAAACATTATCCTCACACAGCTAAAAGTATCTGCAACATATATTTTAAAATTGCATATTATTTAGTTTTAGAAGTTTTTTTTAAATAAAATTTACAGAAATCACAGAGAATGTCATAAAGCCAAGCATAGTACTTAAAAAAAATATATAAGTTGAGTAATAGTGTTAAGTATCTAACACAGAACAGTTATTTTTAAGAGTATTCACTAGTCCACTTAAGGCATTGACAATTTCTAGAATAAACTTAGGTTCTTGGGTTAGGAAGTCTTGATAAATACTGAAATTCTTTTCTGTTCTATAGATGACTTTGCTAAGGGAGGACTGGGGATATTCTGTTTATAAAATTCTATATGTTATTGTTTGTTTGTCTTCATAAGATAGGGTATCTCAGTGTAGCCCTGACAGTCCTACAACTTGCTCTGTAGACCAGGCTGCCCTTGAACTCATAGAGTTCTGCCTGAGTACTGGGATTAAAATCACATGACACCACTGCCTGGCCCTAGTTCATTTTAAGAGTTGGGTCATGAAAAATCACATTTAGCCCGTGAGAAGCTTTATCTGGAGCCTCAGCTGACTCATCTGGCTGATAATGAGAACATCCTATCAATGCTTGAATTTTAAATTAATTGTATGGCTAAGATTTAGACATTATTATGTTATATTATGGAAATGAAAATTGAACTTTATTTTTTTAAATTGGATATTTTCTTTATTTACATTTCAATTTTTTTCCTCTTTCCATGTCTCCCCTTTGGGAACCCCTATTCCATACCCCTTCCCCTGCCTTTCTGTGGGTGCTTTCCCACTCACCCACCCACTCCTGTCTTCCTATCTGACATTACCCTACACTGGGCTGTCAAACACCCTCAGGCCCAAGGGCCTCTCCTCCCACTGATGGCCTCCCACAAGGCCATCCTTTGCCACATATGCGGCCCGAGCCATGGGTCCATTCATGTGTATTCTTTGGTTGGTTGTCCAGTCCCTGGAAACTCTGGAAGCTCTGGCCAGTTGACACTGTTGCTACCCGAATAGGGCTGCAAACACCCTCAGCTCCTTCAGTCCCTTCATCAAGTCATCCATCGGTCACCCTGCACTCAGTCCAATGGTTGGCTGTGAGTATCCGCCTCTGTATTTGACAGGCTCTGACAGATCCTCTCAGGAGACAGCTATATCAGGCTCCTGTCAGCTAGCATTTCTGTTTTGTTTTGTTTTTTCGAGACAGGGTTTCTCTGTGTAGCCCTGGCTATCCTCGAACTCACTCTGTAGACCAGGCTGGCCTTGAACTCAGAAATTCACCTGCCTCTGCCTCCCAAGTGCTGGGATTAAAGGCATGAGCCACCATGCCCGGCTAATCAGCTAGCATTTCTTGACATCCATGATAGTGTCCTGGTTTGGTGACTATATATGGGATGGATTCCCAGATGGGATTGCCTTTCCTTCTGTCTCTGATCCACACTTTGTCTTTGTATTTCTTCCTATGAATATTTTGTTCCCCCTTCTAAGAAGCATCGAAGAATCCACATTTGATCTTCCTTCTTCATGGGATTTCATATAGTTTGTGAATTGAATCTTGGGTATTCCAAGCTTTTTGAGTTAATATCCACTTATCAGTGAGTGCATACCATGCATGTTATTTTGTGACTGAGTTACCTGACTCAGGTTGATATTTTCTTTCCTTTTCTTTTTCTTTTTTTTTGAGAGGAAGAAAGAATAAAGTTGTTTTATTATATTACCTCCAAACAATGATATCAATAATTCTAAAACTTTGGTTGAACATAATACAACCGGATATATACAATATTATTGTTTAATATTAAGTCTGTATTCACACTTACTCAATGGTTCCAATAACGTCCTCCTTAGCCTTATATTTATTTGTTTATTTATTTATTTATTTATTTATTTATTTAAACTAGACTTAAGGCCCTCTGAGGAAATGGGAATTCATATCTGGTAGCATGAACTTTGCCACCTATGTGTAGCTGAAAAAGCCATGAATTAAATAGGAGAGCTTGGTGATTTCCCTAAACTAATAGAATTTCTTTTTTTTTTTTCTAATTTTTTATTAGGTATTTTCATCACTTACTTTTCAAATGCTATCCCGAAAGTCCCCCATACCCTCCCCCCTCCCCAGGTTGATATTTTCAAGTTCCAACCATTTGCCTGTGAATTTCATGAAGGCGTTGTTTTTAATAGCCGAGTAGTATTCCGTTGTGTAAATGTACCACATTTTCTGTATCTATTCATCTGTTGAGGGACTGTGGGTTCTTTCTAGCTATTGACAATTATAAATATGGCTATTATGAACACAGTAAAGCATGTATCCTTATTATATGTTGGAACATCGTCTGGGTATATGCCCAGGAGTGGTATAACTGTGTCCTCATGTAGTAATACGTCCAATTTTCTGAGGAATCACCAGACTGACTTTGAGAGTGGTTGTACCAGTTTACAATCCCACCAGCAATGGAGGAGTGTTCCTCTTTCTCCACATCCACACCAGCATCTCCTCTTACTTGAGTTTTTGACCTTAGCCATTCTGACTGGTGTGAGGTATGGTTGTTTTGATTTGCATTTTCCTGATGACTAAGAATGTTGAACATTTCTTTACGTACTTCTTGGCAATTCGATATTCCTCAGGAGAATGCTTTGTTTAACTCTGTGCCCCATTTGTAATAGGGTTATTTGATTCTCTGGAGTATGACTTCTTGAGTTCTTTGTAAATATTGGATGTAGGATTGGTAAAGATCTTTTCCCAATCTGTTGGTTGCTGTTTTGTCCTATTGACAGTGTCCTTTGCCTTATAGAAGCTTTGCAATTTTATGAGGTCCCATTTGTCTATCGTTGATCCTAGAGCATAAGCCATTGGTGTTCTGTTCAAGAAAATTTCCCCTCTACCCATGTATTCGAGGCTCTTCCCCATTATCTCTTCCATTAGATTCAGTGTATCTGCTTTTATGTGGAGGTCCTTAATATACTTGGACTTGAGCTTTGTACAAGGAGATAAGAATGGATCAATTTGCATTCTTCTACCTGTTGACCTCCAGATGAACCAGCACCATTTGTTGAAAATGCTGTCTTTTTTTCCACTAGATGGTTTTAGCTCCTTTGTCAAAGATCAAGGGACCATACATGTATGGGTTCATTTATGGGTCTTCAATTCTATTCCATTGGTCTACCTGCCTATCACTGTACCAAAACCATTAAGGTTTTTTTTTTTTTGTTTTTTGTTTTTTATCACTATTGCTCTGTAATACAGCTTCAGGTCAGGCATGGTGATTCCCCCAGAAGTTCTTTTTTTGTTGAGAAGAGTTTTCTTTATCCTGTTCTTTTTTTGTTGTTGTTGTTACTCCAAATGGATTTGAGAATTTCTCTTTATAACTCTATGAAGAATTGAGTTGGAATTTTGATGGTGATTGCATTGAATCTGTACATTGCTTTCTGCAAAGGTGGCCATTTTTACTATATTAATCCTACCAATCCATGACCATGGGAGATTTTTCCATCTTCTGAGGTCTTCTTTGATTTCTTTCTCCAGAGACTTGACATTTTTGTCCCACAGATCTTTTACTTGTTTGATTAGAGTCACACCAAGATATTTTATATTTTACTTGTGACTATTGTAAAGGGTGTTGTTTCCCTAGTTTCTTTCTCAGCCTGTTTATTCTTTGAGTATAGGTAGGCTACTGTTTTTTTGTTTTTTGTTTTTTTTTTTTTATCTAAGCACTTTGCTAAAGTTGTTTACAGCTGTAGGAATTCACTGGTGGAATTTTGGGGTCTCTTAAGTATACTATCCTATCATCTGCAAATAGTGGTATTTTGACTTCTTCCTTTCAAATTTGTACCTCTTTGACCTCCTTTTGTTGTCTAATTGCTCTAGCTAGAACTTCAAGTACTATATTGAATAGGTAAGGAGAGAGTGGGCAGCGTTGTCTAGTCCCTGATTTTAGTGGGATTGCTTCAAGTTTCTCCCCGTTTAGTTTGATGTTGGCTACTGGTTTGTTGTGTATTGCTTTCACTATGTTTAGGTATGGGCCTTGAATTCCTGATCTTTCCAAGACTTTTATCATGAAGGGGTGTTGGATTTTGTCAAATGCTTTTGCAGCATCTAATGAAATGATCATGTGGCCTTTTTCTTTGAGTTTGTTTATGTAGTGGATTGCATTGATGGATTTCCCTATATTGAACCATCCCTGCATCTCTGGGATGAAGCCTACTTGATCATGGTGAATGATCATTTTGATGTGTTCTTGGTTTTGGTTTGAGAGAATTTTTTATTATTTTTGCATTGATATTCATAAGGGAAATTGATCTGAAATTCTCTTTTTTTGTTGGGTCTTTGTGTGGTTTTGTTATCAGTGTAACTGTGGCTTCATAGAATGAATTAAGCAGTGTTCCTTCTGTTTCTATTTTGTGGAATAGCTTGAAGAGTGTTGGTATTAGGTCTTCTTTTCAGGTCTGATAGAATTCTGCAATAAACCCATATTGTCCTGGGCTTTTTTTGGTTGGGAGACTTTTAATGACTGCTTCTATTTCTTTAGGGGTTATAGGACTGTTTAGACGGTTTATCTAATCCTGATTTAGCTTTGGTATTTGGTATCTGTCTAGAAAATTGTCCATTTCATCCAGATTTTCCAGTTTTGTTGAATATAGGCTATGTAGTAGGATCAGATGTTTTTTGAATTTCCTTGGTTTCTGTTGTTATGTCTCCATTTTCATTTGTGATTTTGTTAATTTAGATACTATCTTTGTGCCCTCTGGTTATTCTGGCTAAAGGTTTATCTGTCTTGTTGATTTTTTCAAAGAACCAGCTTCTGGTTTTGTTGATTCTTCGTATAGTTCTTTTTATTTGTACTTGATTGATTTCAGCCCTGTGATTGATTATTTCCTGTTATACCTCTTGGGTATATTTGCTTCCTTTTGTTCTAGAGCTTTCAGGTGTCCTGTCAAGCTGGTAGTGTATGCTGTCTCCAGTTTCTTTTTGGAGGCACTTGGAGCTGAGTTTTCATCATAGCACTGCTTTGATTGTGTCTCATAAGTTTGGGTCTGGTGTGCCTTCATTTTCATTAAATTCTAAAGAGTCTAGTTTTTGTCTTTATTTCTTCCTTGATCAAGTTATCATTCAGTAGGGCATTGTTCATCTTCCAGATGTATGTGAGGTTTCTGTTGGTTTTGTTGCTATTGAAAAGCAGCCTTATTCCCTGGTGATCTGATAGGATGCATGGGATTATTTCAATCATTTTGTATCTGTTGAGGCCTGTTTTGTGAACAACTATATGGTCAATTTTGGAGAAGGTACCATGAAATATTGAGAAGAAGGTATATCCTTTTCTTTTAGGATAAAATGTTCTGTAGATATCTGTTAAATCCATTTGTTTCATAACTTCTGTTAGTTTCACTGTGTCTCTGTTTAGTTTGTGTTTCCATGATCTGTCCATTGCTGAGAGTGGGGTGTTGACGTCTCCCATTATTATTGTGTGAGGTGCAATGTGTGCTTTGGGCTTTGATAAAGCTTATTTTATGAATGTGAATGCCCTTGCATTTGGAGCATAGAATTGAGAGCTCTTCATGGTAGGTTTTTCCTTTGATGAGTATGACATATACTTCCTTATCCATTTTGCTAACTTTTGGATAAAAGTTGATTTTATTCGATATTAGAATGGCTACTCCAGCTTGTTTCTTTTGACCATTTGCTTGGAAAATTGTTTTTCAGGACATTATTCTGAGGTAGTGTCTGTCTTTGACACTGAGGAGCATTTCCTATATGCAGCAAAATGCTGGGTCCTGTTTACCTATCCAGTCTGTTAGTCTATGTCTTTTTGTTAGGGAATTGAGTCCATTGATGTTAAAAGATATTAAGGAATAGTGATTGTTACTCACTGTTATTTTTGTTGTTAAAGGTGGAATTATGATTGTGTGGCTATCTTCTTCTGGGTTTGTTGAAAGATTACTCTCTCGCTTTTTTAGGGTGTATTTTCCCTCCTTTTGTTGGCATTTTTCACCTATTATCTTTTGTAGAGCTGAATTTGTGGAAAGATATTGTGAAATTTGGTTTTGTCATAGAATATCTTTGTTTTTCCATCTATGGTAATTGAGAGCTTTGCTGGGTATTGTAGCCTGGACTGGCATTTGTGTTCTCTTAGGGTTTGTATGTCATCTTCACAGGATCTTCTGGCCTTTATATTCTCTGGTGTTAAGGCTGGTGTAATTCTGATAGGTCTGCCTTTATATGTTATTTGACCTTTTCCCTTTACTGCTTTTAATATTCTTTCTTGGTTTTGTTCATTTGATGTTTTGACTATTATGTGGCGGGAGGAATTTTTTTCTGTTCCAATATATTTGGAGTTCTTTAGGCTTCTTATATATTTATAGGTATCTCTTTCTTTAGGTTAGGGAAGTTTTCTTCTATAATTTTGTTGAAGATATTTACTGGCCCTTTAAGTCGGGAATCTTTGCTCTCGTTTATACCTATTATCTTTAGGTTTGGTTTTCTCATTGTGTTCTGGATTTCCTGGATGTTTTGGTTTAGAAGCCTTTTGCATTTTGTGTTTTCTTTTACTATTATGTCAATGTTTTCTATGTTATCTTCTCTACCTGAGATTCTCTCTTCTATCTCTTGTATCTTTTGGTGATGCTTGCATCTATGACTCCTGATCTCTTTCCTAGGTTTTCTATCTCCAGGGTTATCTCCCTCTGTGATTTCTTTCTTTATTTTTTTCTATTTCTATTTTGAGATCCTGGATGGGTTTGTTCAATCTCTTCACCTGTTTGGTTGTGTTTTTCTGTACTTCTTTAAGGGAGTTTTGTGTTTCCTCTTTAAGGGCTTCCAGCTATTTACCTGTGTTCTCCTGTATTTCTTTAAGGGAGTTATTTATGTCCTTCTTAAAGTCCTCTATCATCATCATGAGATGTGATTTCAAATAAGAGTCTTGATTTTCTGGTGTTTTGTGGTTTCCAGGGTGTGCTATGGTGTGGCAACTGGGTTCTGATGATGTCAAGTAGCCTTGGTTTCTGTTGCTTATGTTCTTATCCTTTCCTTTTGCCATCTGTTTATCTCTGGTGTTAGCTGGTCTTGCCTTCTTTGATTGTGGCTTGTCCTTCCTGTAAGCCTGTGTGTCAGTACTCCTGGGAGATCAGTTATCTTTGGGAGGAATTAGGATATGGAGAGCTGTAGCACAGGATCAGCTCCTGGGTGCACACTGAGATGGGAAGGATCCTGTCCCTGACTGTTTCTTGAAGGTGTCTGTGTCCTGTTGGCTCTGGGATGATCACTCTTAGGCCAAAAATTTGAGCAGAAGTGGTGGTCTTACCTGTGCTCATAGGTTTGTCAGTACTCCTGGGAGGCCAGCTCTCGCCCAGTGGTATTTGGGTATGGAGAGCTGTGGCACAGGGTCAGTTCCATGCACAGAGGGAAACTGGAAGGATCCTGTCACTGGCTGTTCATTGAAGGTTCCTGTGTCCTGTTGGCTCTGGGCTGGTCCCTCTTTGGCCAGGAATTTGAGCAGAAGTGCTGGTCTTACCTATGCTCACAGGCTTATTGGCACTCCTGGAAGACCAGCTTTCTCTTGGCGGTATTTGGGTATGGAATGCTGTGACTGAACTTTATTTTTAATATTAAAACAGAGAAGTTTTTAAAATAACAACTGAAAGCACATTCCAAGTTATCTACAAGGCACTGCTGTACCTACAGTGTGACCCCTTCTGCTACTCATGATGTCCAGTTTAACACACAGAGGACCTCAAGATTCTGTGAAGTCTTGCAGCTGTCAAAACAGAAAGCAGAAACTATGGGTCAGAGGACATACTCCAAAGTCAATTTATGCATTTACAGTCTTCCTAGCCTAAAGCATTATCTCATAACTTTGTCAAAAGTTCAACTTTCTACATTTCATTTTCTTTAATTCTAAAATAAGGAAATAATATCAATGTCAAGGATTATAATAATAAAATGAGATGTATCAGAGATTGTTAGTCACTTTTTTTTTGGTACAATAGAATCTGTTGACACAGTTAAAACTAACATCTAGGTTAATAAAGATAATCAATTATATTGAATACAATTAAAAAGATAGTGTCTTTGACATAGTAATATGTGTGATTAACATATTAAATGCAATCAACCAAGTGGAAACAAGAAGAACTATTCAAAGAATCAACCAAATGAGGAGCAGGTTCGTTGAGAAAATCAACAAGATAGACAAACCCTTAGCCAGACTTACTAGAGGGCACAGGGACAGCAACCTAATTAACAAAATCAGAAATGAAAAGGAAGACATAGCAACAAACCCTGAGGAAATCCAAAACACCATCAGATCCTTGTACAAAAGGCTATACTCAACAAAACTGGAAAACCTGGATGAAATGGACAAATTTGTAGACAGATACCAGGTACCAAAGTTAAACCAGGATCAAGTTAATAATCTAAACAGTCCCATATCCCCTAAAGAAATAGAAGCAATCATTAATGGTCTCCCAATCAAAAAAAAAGCCCAGGACCAGATGGGTGTATTGCAGAGTTCTATCAAACCTTCAAAGAAGATCTAATCCCAGTCCTGCACAAACTATTCCACAAAATAGAAGTAGAAGGTACTCTACCCAACTCATTCTATGAAACCACAATTACTCTGATACCTAAACCACAGAAAGATCCAACAAAGATAGAGAACTTCAGACCAATTTCCCTTACAAATATCGATGCAAAAATACTCAAAAAAATTCTCACTATCTGAATCCAAGAACACATCAAAATAATCATCCATCCTGACCAAGTAGGTTTTATAACAGGGATGCAGGGATGGTTTAATATATGAAAATCCATCAACGTAATCCATTATATAAACAAACTCAAAGACAAAAACCACATGATCATCTCGTTAGATGTTGAGAAAGCATTTGACAAAATCCAACACCCATTCATGATAAAAGTCTTGGAAAGATCAGGAATTCAAGGCCCATACCTAAACATGATAAAAGCAATCTACAGCAAACCAGTAGCCAACATCAAAGTAAATGGTGAGAAGCTGGAAGCAATCCCACTAAAATCAGGGACTAGACAAGGCTGCCCACTTTCTCCCTACCTATTCAACATTGTACTTGAAGTCCTAGCCAGAGCAGATAGACAACAAAAGGAGATCAAGGGGATACAAATTGGAAAAGAAGAAGTCAAAATATCACTTTTTGCAGATGATATGATAGTATATATAAGTGACCCTAAAAATTCCAGCAGAGAACTCCTAAAACTGATAAACAGCTTTGGTGAAGTAGCTGGATATAAAATTAACTCAAACAAGTCAATGTCCTTTCTGTACACAAAGGATAAACAGGCTCAGAAGGAAATTAGGGAAACAACACCCTTCTCAATAGTCACAAATAGTATAAAATACCTTGGCATGACTCTAACTAAGGAAGTGAAAGATCTGTATGATAAGAACTTCATGTCTCTGAAGAAAGAAATTAAAGAAGATATCAGAAGATGGAAAGATCTCCCATGCTCATGGATTGGCAGGATCAACATTGTAAAAATGGCTATCTTGCCAAAAGCAATCTACAGATTCAATGCAATCCCCATCAAAATTCCAACTTAATTCTTCAAGGAATTAGAAAGAGCAGTCTGCAAATTCATCTGGAATAACAAAAAACCTAGGATAGCAAAAACTCTTCTCAAGGATAAAAGAATCTCTGGTGGAATCACCATGACTGACCTAAAGCTTTACTACAGAGCAATTGTGATAAAAACGGCATGGTACTGGTATAGCGACAGACAAGTAGACCAATGGAACAGAATTGAAGACCCTAAGATGAACCCACACACCTACGGTCACTTGATCTTCGACAAGGGAGCTAAAACCATCCAGTTGAAAAAAGACAGCATTTTCAACAAATGGTGCTGGCACAACTGGTGGTTATCATGTAGAAGAATGTGAATTGATCCATTGTACTAAGGTCAAATCTAAGTGGATCAAGGAGCTCCACATAAAATCAGAGACACTGAAACTTATAGAGGAGAAAGTGGGGAAAAGCCTCGAAGATATGGGCACAGGGGAAAAATTCCTGAATACAACAGCAATGGCTTGTGCTGTAAGATCGAGAATTGACAAATGGGACCTCATGAAATTGCCAAGCTTCTGTAAGGCAAAAGACACTGTAAATAAGACAAAAAGGCCACCAACAGATTGGGAAAGGATCTTTACCTATCCTAAATCAGATAGAGGACTAATATCCAATATATATAAAGAACTCAAGAAGGTGGACTCCAGAAAATCAAATAACCCCATTAAAAATGGGGCTCAGAGCTAAACAAAGAATTCTCACCTGAGGAATACCGAATGGCTGAGAAACACCTGAAAAAATGTTCAGCATCCTTAATCATCAGGGAAATGCAAATCAAAACAACCCTGAGATTCCATCTCACATCATCAGTCAGAATGGCTAAGATCAAAAATTCAGGTGACAGCAGATGCTGGCGAGGATGTGGAGAAAGAGAAACACTCCTCTACTGTTCGTGGGATTGCAAGCTTGTACAACCACTCTGGAAATCAGTCTTGCAGTTCCTCAGAAAATTGGACATGGTACGACTAGAGGATCCCGCAATACCTCTCCTGGGCATATATCCAGAAGATGTTCCAACTAGTAAGAAAGAAACATGCTCCACTATGTTCATAGCAGCCTTATTTATAATAGCCAGAAGCTGGAAAGAACCCAGATGCCCCTCAACAGAGGAATGGATACAAAAAATGTGGTACATTTACACAATGGAGTACTACTCAGCTATTAAAAAGAATGAATTTACGAAATTCCTAGGCAAATGGTTGGGCCTGGAGGTCATTATCCTGAGTGAGGTAACCCAATCACAAAAGAACTCAAATGATATGTACTCACTGATAAGTGGATATTAGCCCAGAAACCCAGAATACCCAAGATATAAGTTACAATTTGCAAGACACATGAAACTCAAGAAGGAAGACCCAAGTGTGGACTCTTTGCCCCTTCTTAGAATTGGGAACAAAACACCCATGGAAGGAGTTACAGAGACAAAGTTTGGAGCTGAGACAAAAGGATGGACCATTTAGTGACTGTCATATCCAGAGATCCATCCCATAATCAGCCTCCAAACGCTGACACTATTACATACACTAGCAAGATTTTGCTGATAGGACCCTTATATAGCTGTCTCTAATGAGACTATGCCGGGGCCTAGCAAACACATAAGTGGATGCTCACAGTCAGTTAATGGACAGATCACAGGGCCCCCAATGGAGGAGCTTGAGAAAATACCCAAGGAGCTAAAGGGATCTGCAACCCTATAGGTGGAACAACATTATGAACTAACCAGTACCCCGGAGCTCTTGACTCTAGCTGCATATATATCATAAGATGGCCTAGTCGGCCATCACTGGAAAGAGAGGCCCATTGGACTTGCAAACTTTATATGCCCCAGTAGAGGGGAACACCAGGGCCAAAAAGGGGGAGTGGGTGGGCAGGGGAGTGGGGGTGGGTGGGTATGGGGGACTTTTGGTATAGCATTGGAAATGTAAATGAGCTAAATACCTAATAAAAAATGGAAAAAAAATAAAATAATTAAATTGAAAAAAAAAAAAAGAAAAAAAAGAAAATACCCAAGGAGCTAAAGGGAACTGCAACCCTATAGGTGGAACAACATTATGAACTAACCAGTACCCCAGAGCTCTTGACTCTAGCTGCATATGCATCAGAAGATGGCCTAGTCAGCCATCACTGGAAAGAGAGGCCCATTGGACTTGCAAACTTTATATGCCCCAGTCCAGGGGAACGCTAGGACCAAAAAGTGGGAATGGGTGGATAGGGGAGTGGGGGGGAGGGTACGGGGGACTTTTGGGATAGCATGGGAAATGTAAATGAGGAAAATACCTAAAAAAAGAAAAAAGGAAAAAAACATATTAAATGCAAAGGATCTGATGATGATATGCATAATTTCAAGGTACTATGAGGATAAATAAGTTTTACAAAATAGTTATTATAAGTATAATATGTGAGAAAAAGAATTTGTTTTTTATCGAAGTAATAGAAGGTTTTGTTAAATGAAATAATGGGTTGATGCTATAATTCAATAATATTTCATGTTTTTCAATTTTATTTTATTGTTTTATATGCAAAGTATTTTTCTGCATGTATGTTTATGCACTGTCTGTTTGCCTGATTCCCAGGAAGCATGGGAAAAGAGACAGTTGTGACCTACCCTGTGTTACTGGAAATCAAACCTCTGGAAGAGCCCTATGGAAGATCATCCAGTGCTCTTGACCTCTGATTCATCTCTCCATCCCCAGGACAACTTTTTTTTTGCTCTGAGCAAATATTTGAGTACTCAAGGAAGGAGTGTTTATGGCTCACAGTAAGGAAAATAGCCCATCCCCGTGGAGAATACATGGTTAAAGGTTTATGAAGTAGCAGGTCACATTGCTTCTGTAGTCAGGAAGCAGGATGTGGGGTGGCAGTGTGTCTTGTGTATTAAATCTCAGTGACCCACTTCCTTCCACAAAGCTCTGGTTCTAAAACTTCTACAACATTCCCAAACAAGCCCACCAGGTAGAGACCAGGTATTCAAAAGCATTTCACACATTTAAGGCCCTAGATTTGATCTCAGGTACTAGAGAGGGGTAAAAGTTAAATTTTAGTAAAAGATATGTAGAACTACAATTTAAAAGATATGTGACTTTTACTGTGTTCAGAATTAAGAATCACCATTTCAGAAAGTGAAAGTGTACACTTGTAATTATTAATTTAGTGATAACTGTTTAATCTTTTCATCAGATGGGCCAGTGAAGGCACTTGCTCCCAAGCCTGACAACCTGTGCCATATGTAGAAGGAGAGAACTGACTGCTGAAAATTGTCCTCTGACCTCCACATGCACATACAAGGGTATTTCATCCTCTCTTCCCACAGAAAAGAAGTTAAAATATTTTAAAAGATATTTAACATATTAAGAAGCCAAATTTTCATTAATAATAATAATAAAAATAATAATAATAATAAGTGACCATGTGCTAGTGATCTCTGATGGTATCTCATTAATGATTTATATAACACTACACATTTTTTTAGCATTTGGCAGTTCCAACTGGTAGAGACTCACTTTAATACAGGTCCTTAGTGTCGTAGTCTCCAGAAATATCTTTGAAGAGTAGTGTTTGCTTGTGCTTGTAGTTTTGGTTATTGTTCTTAGGTGGTCATAAAGCCACAGAAGTTAGCTTTATTCTTGATGTTTTTAAGCCTAAAGAAACTACCAAAAATATGGAGGTAGCTCTTTAATCAAAACGCTGTGCAAGGATGTCTTGTTAAAACCAAATATACCTTTGCATTTGTTTCCTTGTCCATCTTCATACTACTATGCTTCTGTTCTCCTCTCTGCAGTCTGCCACATTGGTTTGTCAGTTTCTTCAGATGTTTCCTTAGAATTAGCTGGGAAACAATCCTGTGACTCAACAGAGAGTTTGAAAACCTCTTCTCACTCATTTAAAACTCCTAGGTCCATTTATGGACAGTGCTCCAACATGTGAGCCTTGCTATTCTCTAAACTCCCAGTTGGATGCTGTAATGTATATCTTGATAGACTTCATAAGCTGACTTCAGTACCATCTAAATAAAAGATCAAGAAACTCTCCTGAATCCCTCTTCTATGCTTCTGCAATACTACCTGCTTCCAGTAAGAGTTACATGCCTTGGACTCATAGGTGATGCTTGTAATCTATATCCACACTGAATTGGAGACCTGGCTTAGTCAAAAAAGTGCTGCAGAAGCCTGAGGACTTCGGTTTAGAGCCTCAGCAACCATGTACTAGCTAATAAGTTGATGAGTACATGATCTAACTTCTGGGAGGTCAGAGAGAGGATGGTTCTTAGAGCCCACTGGCCAATCAGCCTTGCCAAGTTGGTGAGCTCCAGATTCAGTGAGATAACCTGTCCTCCCCTCCCAAAAAATGTGATAAGAGATTGAGAAAAATACCTGATGTCCATTTATGGCCTCCACATGCGTATGCATGCATACAAAGGACATGTACACCTGCAAGCATCACTTGCACACAATCTTGTCTATACCCACACAACCATGCATGCGTACTGTTCACATGCACAGAGAGAGGGGGGAGAAAGGAGAAAAAAATAGAGAGAGAAACTGAGTAAGAGAGAGGGAAAGAGAAAAAACAGTGAGAAACAGATAGATACAGTTAGATAGATATGTAGAGACATAGATAGATAGATAGAGAGATAGATAGATAGATAGATAGATAGATAGATAGATAGATGATAGATAGATAGATAGATAGATAGATAGATAGATAGATAGATAGATAGATAGATAGACCTATACTGAGAAATGTAGTTGAAGCTCTTAGGGTCTTATTATTTGAATGGGAATAGACTAGTGATGGCAGGTCACCCTAGTACTAGGGTATTAGGAGTTCTCATTCTCTAGCTGGGCTATACTTAGCCTCTAGCAATTCATCAAAACTCCAGTCACACCAATCTACCAGTTGGCAGCTCCCATGGCTTTCATCCCAGTAAGCTCATATCCTTTTAAAGTTCTTGTGCTCATCTTTCCAGATTTCATGGTGATAGCATGTACTGTGATGTTAATTCTTTGATGAATTCACAATATCTTACTTTCTATTTGGTCTATGTATTTCTTATAAATACCTGGTGACTACTTTCAGTTAAGTTCTTTACATGTGAGAGCTGAAATTGGAAGCTGAACATCTTATTTTTTAGTGAATAAAATGTGGGGAACTCTGGATTCTCTTCACCATTTTGGACAATGTAATATTTACAGTGTTTCAGTATGGAGATATTAGAGTAAATAAAACTAAATATACTTAAAACCAAGGTAGCCCATCTTAAGTGATTTAAAACTGGTTTGTATATATCTGAGATTTCTCCACCAAAATCTCTCCTCTTTGAAACAACTGTACTTGCCAAAAGACCTCTCACAGTGGTTAGAAATGTAGAAAAATATTCAATATAGCTTTTCTTCTATAGGAAATACTCGTAGGTAAGCTGTGAGGGATAAGGTTGAATCAAATAGAAAAAATGAAGTGTTGAGATCAGGGCAATGTATGGTTTAGGCCATCACAGACCTCCATTATTATGCCTAACTGAGCAGGCTACATTGAAAATAGGAGCAGAAAGAGTAAGGTGGGTGCTATTATGGAAAAGACCTTGTGGAGTGTGAGATCTATTCTCTTCATTTTGTGAAATGTTTTTTTTTTTTTCATTCTGAGGGCCCTGCAGAGTTTTTAAAGTATTTACACCATATTCATCACCAGAGAAGGCTGATCCTATTCAAGATTTGAGAGTCTTCTAAAGATCCACTTCTGTGACAATTTGTTTCCACTAAGGAATGGTTATATATTCGTGTCTGGGATGTTAACTGTCAGTTTCTATGAGTTATAGCACCAGGCTCTTTTTTTTTTCCTTGCAAACTGCCAGGTGATATCCTTGGAGCTTATGTTCTTTCTGAAAAAGTACAGTGCAGTGTAACTTAGAAAGCAAATAAAATGCTTCCACAAACATTAATGCTTAATTGCCAAAGTGGCAAAGCTCTGCCACTTAGATTGCCAAGAAAGTATTCATAGTATTTTTTTTAATTGCCTATATATTAGTTGTCTGCTATTTCTTTGAAAACACTCCAAAAATTCAGTGGCTGAGATGGACAATAAGGTTTTATTATCTTTCATGGTTTCTATAAGTCAAAGGTTTGGAAAGGGCCCAGCCAGGCTGGTCTCTCTTGAGGTCTGCTTGTGTGGCTGCAGTGATATGCCACTGGGCTGCAGTCATTGTGAGGCTCACTTAGGGCTACAAGATCTATTGTAAGATGTATGTATGTATTAGTCAGGGTTGTCTGGAGTCACAGAAGTTATATAGTGAATCTCTGTCTCTCTGTCTCTCTGTCTCTGTCTCTGTGTGTCTCTCTCTCTCCATATATATATACATATGAGAAAGGGGGCATTTATTTGAGTGAGTTACAGGCTTCAATCTAGCTAATCCAACAATGGTTGGCTGTGAATGGAAAGGCCAAGAATCCAGTAGCTGCTTAGTGTATGAGGCTGGGAGTCTTCAGTATATACTAGAACCCCAAAGAAGTAGACTCTAATGCCAGTGAAAGAATGGACTTGCTACCAGGGTGAAGGCAAGCAGGCCAAGAGCACTAACGCTCTCTTCTTCCATGACCTTCATGCAGAAGGCATGCCCCAGATTAGACCTGGTTTAAAAATCTGGATTAAGAGTATGTCTTCCCACCGCAAGATTTCAAGTAGAAGTGGATCTTCATACTTCCAATACCCTCCCAGGTGTGCCCCTCCATTTTTGGATTTTAGTTCCAGATATAGTCAGGTTGACACCTAAGCATAGCCATTATACTGCATCACTGGTGTGACTGGCAATTTGGTGCTGGCTGTTTCTCAGAGACCTCAGCTTCCTATACCCGGGGTTTCTCCATTGAGTAGCATTGCTGTTTTCAAGGTACAGTGACTGACTTCCCCTAGACTTGAGAAATTTAAGAATCCTTGAGTGTCCAGGCAGAAATGTCATGTTTCCTGCAAAGCCTAGCACTGAATTTCACACTGTTACCTTATCTACATTTCAACAGTGCCAAGCCTGTTTAAGCACAACAGAATTCTGAAAAGGGGATAGCTAGCAAAACATATGGATCATTTTGGTCTTTTCTGGGGGCTGTGTTGTGGTTAATGGCTAAAATTTTTCCAAAGGATTGGTTGGCAGCTGATGGTATTTGGGAGAGTTATTAGGTCATAAAGACTCTGATCTAATAAATGAACCAATTCAAAAGTTGATATTATTATTGGGCAGTAGTAGAAACTAGGGGATAGGGCTAAGTAGGATTAAGGTAATTGGGGCTGTCCCTTGAAGCTGTGTGTATGTGTTGTGTGTGTTGTGTGTCTCTTTCTGTGTGTTTATTTCTTCACAACTGAAGAAAACCATGAAGTTTGTCTCATTAAAGAAAAGATAGCCCCAAATACAAATCAATGGTTAGTCATAAGGCATGTCTACTCAGTGTTGTTCCAAGCTGCTTTTTTCTGTCTTTCCACCCTTTGACAGTATTTGCTGGTTGTCCTAGGCTGTTTTCTGTGTCTGCTTTTATCTGCTTCCTGGCTGCCCTGAGATAGGCAGCTGTTATCTAGTATGTACGCACTCTTCTTTGTAATGCTCTGTTTCATTATATTCTAAAAGCAATAGAGCCACAGACTAAAATATCTGAAACCGTTCTGTGATACTATTTTGGTAGGGAGATGGGAATGAATATCTACTCATCCCAGATAGGGAATTGAAGATAAACTAAAGTAATGATATTTTTTAGGTACAGCATGGTGAGCCAATATGTTTATTGGGGTTGCTTATAGGAGCATAGGTGACTCAAAGGTAGGCATGTCATTGAGAAACTACTCCAGTTATGATGGCAGGTCACAAAAACTGGAATCCAGCAGCATTCTGCAAGGTTTGCATACATTTCAACATGTTTAAGGTTCTCTTATACTTAGCAGTCCTTCTATTATCTTGGGGAAGGAGGGGTCTTGTGAATCTTGTAAATTTCAGGCACCTACTGAGATTTATCAATTGCTCATTTCCTGTGAATTTGTTTACACATATTTGTGTGGGCATGTGTCAAATGTATGTGTCTCTGATGTTCAGAAAACATGTTGGATTGCCTGGAGCTTAAGTTACAGACTATTCTTAGCTGCCTGATGTGTTGTAATTATACTTTTTGTCTACTTTATTGGGTTCTTATATCTACTACCCTTCTCTACTCTAATCCCTTACAAATCCCCAACATGAAGGCAAGAAAGGAGGTCAAAGGGAAAAGGGGCATAGATATCTTTAGACTATTTCCTGCTGAATAGGGGTGTCAAGATCTTTGGGGCAAGTCTAATCTTCATTATTAAGATATCTCCACCCAGCAACTAGCAACAGAAACCAGCAAATAGCAAAAGAGCAAACCAGAAATCCAGAATAACAATGGTATCTGCAGCATGTGGTAGCATCAAGCGAAGCTCAAAGGGCACCACATATTCTAAAGCAGAAACATTGTGAGCATGCTCTCCTATTAAGAAGTCTGTGGAGCTGGATTTTAGGAGCAATCTAAAAGTTTAGCGATTTATGTGAAGGGAACCCTAGAATGCTACAGGCAGAGACTGATGGGTAGTTCATATGAGAACTTAGAAGACCCATATCCTAATAAGAGAGCAGGCTCACAAGGTTTCTGCTGGAAATTGGAATAAAATCCATGTGTACTATAGTCTAAAAATCTCATAAATGTGGGTGCCTGTTAAGGAATGCTTCCTGCAATAAATGGAGACATCATAGGGGAGATGCTGTGTAGGCTACAATAGATAATGCCACAGGAGTGGGCTGACCAAGCCCTTTGGACTTCACTTGATGCTATCACATGCTACAGATACCATCGACAGAAATAATTATTTAGTATTTGCCCTTTTAAGTTTTGATTTTGCTTCGATTTCCTCCATCCTTTCTTCCCTTTTGGAATAAGAATATCTACTTTGTTATCAAGAAGAGGTGATATGAATAAATATTTTGCACTCTCATATATGTACCTAAAATCAAATTTAGCCCATGCTAGCTTAATAAGCGTGTTAGCGGAGAAATTCTAAGACTGTTTCAAAGTAAAATATGTTAAAGTTGTACTTAAGTGAGCTGATTTCTGACCACTTGTTAAAGCCCCTAACCCCTTATCTTGGAAGGCAAACATTTGCCCAAAAGTGCCTGAAGGAGTGATTACTACAACTGTCTGGACAAAGGACATACTGTATGATCTGTTTGCTAAGAAAGAAATTGTTTGTATTGCTACTTGCAAATATTTGTGTACGTTTACTGCCACCTGAAAAGCGTCTGCCTGCACAATGTTCATTCCCGTGATCTCTGTTTCTGTAAAAATGGCTGACTGTGATAGAAATTCTTTTGGTGGCCATGAGACTCAAAACTCATCTGTTAGCAGACCTATATAAGCTATAAAAAATTGGAGGGGTGAAGGTGGCTGCTGGACTTTCCAAAGCATTACCACGAGCGTCTGTCTGTACATGAATAAAGAGTTTCTCTTGTCTCTTCCACTGCATGCTCGATTCTTGATGGATGGAATTTTCCACAGCAGTAGAAGTATGCAATGTGCTCTTTGGTTTGCACAGAAGCTCAGAGATATGGTTTATCTCGTGTCTCAGAGGAGACTTGGGGCTTCAATTCTTCAGCAACACTGAAAGTGTTAAGATAGATTATGGGATCTCTTGGAGATTGACTGAATGGATTTTGCGTTTTGGAATCAACATGACCCTTTGGGAGTCACGGTGGAATGTTATTTCTTGGATATGTGGTATCCCTTCCCTCACCCCATCCTCAACTCACCAAAGCCTTATTATTAAAGGTTTGGTCCGGATTTAGTAATTCTGAGAGGTGCTAAGAGCACAGTCATAAATAAATATGCTGTTGGGAAGTAGGGTCTTGAGGAAGTGGATAACCGGGAGCTGCATGGAAAGGAGAGGAAAATCATTGGTACACTGGCATCTGTGCATTCATTCGCTCTCTCTGTCCTTGAATGTGGGCTCAATGTGACTAGCTGCTCAGGCTCTTGCCACTTGATTTTCCCATGAGGATGGACCACTCACTGCATGTCCTTGTGAGGCAAATAAACTCTCTTCTTTAAACTGACTTCCTAAGAACTGTTTATCATAGCAAGAGAAAACACTATATAGTAAAAAATGATGTTGCCATCTTACTCTACAAAAACAGTAACAAAATTACACCACTCTTGCTGGCCAAATGAATGTTTGAAAGAATTTCTAGATAGGTATTGTAAATAATGCTAGTCTAGAACATGGCGATAGGGAAATTATGAAAATATTGTGTTGAGTGAAAACCTATTTCCAAGGAAAGCAGCACAACTCTCTGGAAATGATCGAGAAGCAGACAGGCTGAGTGGCCAGTTCCAGCAGTAATAGGTTCCATCTCCAGAGGACTAGGGTCCAGCTTCAGAAGAAAGGGAGTAGAAAGGAGATCCACACCCAAGGTACTCTTGGATCGTAGAATTACTGAACTATACAAACTGTCATGGACAAATGATATAGGTAAGAAACAAAAAGCAAATCCCCCAAATCCAGGGAATTCAATTTCATTATATATGCTTTCAGACCTTTCAGTTTGAAGCAGAATGAACATCATCTTATGAATGGAAATATAAAGCTCTCAGAATTAGTCTGTGGCTGCATGTATGGTGTTTAATATAACTGGTCACGGCAAATATCATTTTCACATATCCTGTTGTAAGCACGAAACCTCTTTTCACTAGGGAGGGGTTTTGAAATTCTCTTTTTATAATAAATATAATAAGAATAAGAATTCTTACACCTATAGGGTTGCAGATCCCTTTAGCTCCTTGGGTATTTTCTCTAGCTCCTCCATTGGGGGCCCTGTGATCTGTCCAATAGCTGACTGTGAGCATCCACTTATGTGTTTGCTAGGCCCTGGCGTAGTCTCACTAGAGACTGCTATATCAGGGTCCTATCAGCACAATCTTGCTAGTGTATGCAATGGTGTCAGCGTTTGGAGGCTAATTATGGGATGGATCCCTGGATATTGCAGTCTCTAGATGGTCCATCCTTTTGTCTCAGCTCCAAACTTTATCTCTGTAACTCCTTCCATGGGTGTTTTGTTCCCAATTCTAAGAAGGGGCAAAGTGTCCACACTTTGGTCTTCATTCTTCTTGAGTTTCATGTGTTTTGCAAATTGTAACATATCTTGGGTATTCTAAGTTTCTGGGCTAATATCCACTTATCAGTGAGTACATATCATTTGAGTTTTTTTGTGATTGGGTTACCTCACTCAGGATAATGCCCTCCAGGTCCATCCATTTGCCTAGGAATTTCGTAAATTCATTCTTTTTAATAGCTGAGTAGTACTCCATTGTGTAAATGTACCACATTTTTTGTATCCATTCCTCTGTTGAGGGGCATCTGGAATCTTTCCAGCTTCTGGCTCTAGCTGCATATATATCAAAAGATGGCCTAGTCAGCCATCACTGGAAAGAGAGGCCCATTGGACTTGCAAACTTTATATGCCCCAGTACAGGGGAACACCAGGGCCAAAAAGTGGGAGTGGGGGGGGGGGATATGGGGGACTTTTGGGATAGCATTGGAAATGTAACTGAGGAAAATACCTAATTTTTTAAAAAAAGAGAGAAGCAAGTGCTCTTAAAAAAAAGAATAAAAATTCTTATTTCTGAGTTGACAGTTATATATCTTATACATAGCATCCTGCCTCTGAAGTTCCCATAAGATACATCCATGTTAAGATATGTCCAATGTTTCAATTATTATGTATAATTACTAAATAGCTATGTATATGGACTAATCTATTTTATTTATTATATGACAACAATTTTGGAACTTTTATGTCCTTGCATACATTTTTTTTTAGATGTTATACCCGGAGTCTAAATTTTTCCTCTCTTTAACAGGTGTTCCACTAAAAACAATAAAGTAAAATGTGACCTATTGCTTATAAAATCTGTATTCTATTTTATTGATTTTTGCAGTTCAGTGGTGGCCTTTCGCTTTTCTCAAATCCATGCAAAGTAAATTATGGTTACTTTCCATAGTTGTTTTTCTTCACTAAGCCACAGTTATTACCACACTTTTTTGCATATCATACAGTTCAGCCAACTTAGTCTCATCTGTCCCTCTTCTTTTTGACCTTCCTAGTACAGAAGCTAGAAGATATGTCATCACTCCCTCACAGCTAGGCTTCTGCAAGTGTTTAAATATCTTTCAACAGTTGCTTGGGAACTTGGAGGTGGAGGTGAGCAATGATGTAATATCTCAAGGAGAAGAAAGTCATCCCACAAGTCCTTGTACCTGGAAAGCCTCAAGGTGACTTTAAAAGAGTTACATCATCTGTCTTAAATCTTAACAGGGTGTCTTATTTAGAAGAGATGATAACGTGACAGAGCATATCAGCAGAGCAGTTCAAAAGGGAGTGGGAATTCAGCCGGACATTAGCCATGGAGATGGTGAGTTATGTTCAGGTCCTGGGTACATTTTTGAGCTGACCCAACTAGTTTCATGGGTTGAATATTAATGACAAGAGATGACTCTCCCATTGGGAAAGGAATGTTACCAAATGTATCGTAATGTGCTCACTCATGTCAGATGTTGCCCATGGTTCAGGTAGAAGAGGTTAGAGAAGTGATAATTAATTTGTTTGGGTAGATGTGGTCGGTGACCTAGTTAAAATAGTTATTATTTTAAAACTGAGCATAAAAGACAGAGGGGTGGGTTTAAGAGAGCCAGTAAGAGTAATTTGTGACTCTTTTTGACTAAGACGAACATCTTAGTCAAAAGACTGAGAAGTTATTAGGAGACTGATTCAGAATGTAGGTAATGCTTTGAAGGCATTTTTCCTCTCTAGAAAAACAAAATATTAGGTATATATGTATTAAAAATTATGTATTGGTCTTCATTTCTGCTTCCTGGCACAGAGGCCCTAATCCAGCCAGAATTCCCTGCATAATAGGACCCTCTTTTATTTTCATGAAGTGACATTTGTCAGATTCCAGATGGCATTTGCTTATCAGAGAGAACAAAACATGATTAGAAGTTCAGAGTTTTCAGCCCTTCTTCAATCTTCCAGGAAGGGGAGAGAATCTGGAGTTTGAGTTAAGAAATCAGTTTCTACAGGATGAAGTTTTCATAAATGTCCTTACCAGGTTCAGAGAGCTTCCAGATTGCTGAAGTAGCAGAAGTCTGAGAGATCATAGTCTAGGTTGGGCTGTGAAGACTCGCTGATCTTTCCTCAGACCTTGCCCATGAGTCTATTTTCAAACCTGATATTCCTGGGTAATATCCTTTTGTAACAAACTAGTAACCTAGTGATACTCTACTGCTTGTATCTCGTGTCTGAAATAGAGGGTAGTCTTGTAGGGATGATCCTTTAACACGTCGAAACTAGTATTGTCTCCATGTAAATGATGTGACAATTGACTTAAGTCATATGACACACAATGAATTTGGGTGGAAGAACCAAATTGTGTGTGTGTGTGTGTGTGTGTGTGTGTGTATGTGTGTGTGTGTAAACCAAAACCCTTGTATCTGGTGTCACAGCAGTGAAATGGAAAGTGTTGAGTATAGCACCAAGATTTGTTTGTTTTCAATACAGAAATCAGTGCAATAGAGAGCTAAATAGCAGTAGACAAGAAGGGGAAGAAAGGTTTATTAAGTATTAAGAAATAGCTATTCATTCTCATGTACTTAATTAGTGGATAAACTGGATGATGATGTAGGATAGAGTTCAGAGAACTATTTGAATGATAGCCTTAACTAAAAAAGGAGGATTGGACTCTAGTGCTCACGTAGATGAGTGGGTTTAAATGGGCTCAGGGTAATTGATCTTTAGTAGAAAGCAACGAGCAGAATGTAAACATGAATGTACATGGAAGGGTCTGGAAGCTTCACTCTAATTAATTTAGGTAGTAAGATCAACAATTGAAAATTAATTTGAGATAATTAATGGATTAATTAATGAGTAACAGGTAAGTGTTAATGTTATAGCTTTTCAAGATTAATTAAGGCCCAATTAGGGCTCCATTCAGTGCCTAGACATGATTAAATAGAAGGTAGGTTGGTAGAGAAAATTGAGCCTATATTTTATTTTGAGGAGGACATTAATAAACACTAGGCAAGATATCAGAACCTCTAATGGTAAAACTGTCAATGCACCATAACCAAGAGGCACTGGAGAAGAGAGTCTCAGTGGAATCCCTTATTGTTTGGACCTGTGGCCATATGTATGGGAGATTGTCTTGACTACTTCAGTTGATATGGGAAGACCAAGTCAATTTCACGTACTACCATTCCCTGGTTTGGAGCCCAGAACTAAAAGGAATAGAAATGTCTAGCTGAGTATTAAGCAGGTATGCACTCATGTTCTCTCTGCTCTTGACTAAGAAGGTGATTGGCCAACCCTAGAATGATAGATTGACCTCAACTTGTGATCTAAAGCAAGCTTTTTCCCCCCTAGGTTACTTTTTGCCATGATATTGTACCACAGCAACAAAAATGAACCTAGGTCAGGGGCCAACAAAGCACCAGGGACTGGAGGGAGGAGCTGGTTATGGTTGTGAACAGAACCAGAAAACCAAATCAAAGCCATAGAAAAGCAATGGAACAGAGAAGGACATCTCCTCTTGGTCTGTGTGGTATTCAGAGAACCTGTTTTAAGTACAATCAGATCTCAGCAGAGACAAGAGCGCTGATCATACTTTTTTTAAAGTATATTTTTAATTAGATGTTTTCTTTATTTACATTGCAAATTTTATCCCCTTTCCTCATTTCCCCTTCAGCTCCCCCATCACTTCCCCCCTCCCCCTGCTCACTAGCCCACCTGCTCCCACTTTCCTGTCCTGGCATTCCCCTACACGGGGTCATCAAGCCTTCACAAGATCAAGGGCCTCTTCTCTCAGTGATGTCCCACAAGGCCATCCTCTACTACATATGTGGCTGGAGACATGGGTCCCTCCATGTGTACCCTTTGGTTGGTGGTTTAGTCTCCGGGAACTCTGGGGGTACTGGTTGGTTCATATTGTTGTTCCTCCTATGGGGCTGCAAACCCCTTCAGCTCCTTGTGTCCTTTCTCTAGCTCCTCCATTTGAGACTCTGTGGTCAATCCAATGGATGGCTGTGAGCACCCACTTCTGTATTTGTCAGGCACTGGCAGAACCTCTCAGGAGACAAACAAATCAGTGGCCTTCCTCTACTCAAAGGATAAACAGGGTAAGAAAGAAATTAGAGAAACAACACCCTTCACAATAGTCACAAATAAGATAAAATATCTTGGTGTGACTCTAACTAAGCAAGTGAAAGATCTGTATGACAAGCACTTCAAGTCTCTGGAGAAAGAAATTAAAGAAGTTCTCAGAAGATGGAAAGATCTCCCATGCTCATGGATTGATAGGCTTAATATAGTAAAAATGGCTATCTTGCCGAAAGCAATCTACAGATTCAATCCCCATCAAAATTCCAAATCAGTTCTTCATCGAGTTAGAAAGATCAATTTCCAAATTCACTTGGAATAACAAAAAAAACAGGATAGCCAAAACTATTTTCAACAAAAAAAGAACTTCTGGGGGAATGACCATCCCTGACCTCAAGCTGTACTACAGAACAATAGTGATAAAAACTGTATGGCATTGGTACAGAGACAGACATGTTGATCAATGGAATAGAATTGAAGACCTGAAATGAACCTACACAACTATGGTCACTTGATCTTTGATAAATGAGCTAAAATGATCCAGTGGAAAGAAGACAACATTTTCAACAAATGGTGCTGGTTCAACTGGCAGTTAGCATGTAGAAGAATGCAAATCAATCCATTCTTATTTCCTCGGATCCTATTTTGATATTCTGCTCTGGCAGTAGGAGGGGTGGACTGGTGATGGACACCCTCTTGCTTGGTGGTAGGGATATTGGGGTAAACTGCAAAGCATGGAATTCAGTTTTCTTCTATATACATAATGCCAAATTATGGAATGATATCTATTATACAAGCATTTTGTGAGTACAAGCAAGTCATTTTAAGTAAAGAGCTGAATATTAGGCTTTTTCCAACATGGTGTCTGACTTTTCAAAATAAGGATGTAATAATTTAAATAAGAGAAGTAAAATCCCCAAATGTCACGGTAATGTATTGTTTTCAAATAATTTGAATGTTTATATATATGGCAATATGTTCTTCTGTAAGATAGAGAGCATTATATTATATAAGAAAAATGTGATGGAGACACAGAATAGACATGAGCACAAAGTAGTGAGAGGGAAATTCAGACCCCAGTTTTGATTTAGCGTCTATGAACTTATTAAGTTGTGAGGTTTGAGACAGTCCAGGTAGTTTTTAATCTTAGTTTCTTTATTTACATCCTTACATATTTTCTTTAAAAAAGAAAGCTATTTGTTCAGTTAAAGCCTTTACAACAAATTCTAAAGACTGGATGGCTTATAAGCCAACAGAAATTAACTTTCACAGAGGGAGAGCCTAGGTATCTAAGATCAAGGTGCAGGCCTCATGGTGTTCTGGTGAAAGCTCTCTTCCAGGTTGCTCACCACAAAAGTCTTGTATCTTTACATGATGGTAAAAGGTCTCGAGTAATCTCTGAGTCTTCATTATAATGGCAGTACTCTCACACATGAATGCCATACCACATGGCATGACCTAATTACCTCTCCAAGGCTGTCTCCTCTCCTTGGGGATTAGCATATAAAATTCCAGCATGTAAAATTGAGGGATGGGAAGGGCAAGACAACTATTCTATTACAAAGGTCATCCTGTGAAATTTTCCAACCTCAAAAGGAATATTTTTCTTTAGCTCCATGTTGCAAAATAATGCCCACATCTTGTAGTCCTCATACCCTTATATCCACTTTACTAATAACTAAATGTCTTGAATTGGTGAGTGTTTCCATTTCTGCTAGGGAATTCTATTACATCAGCCCACTTCATTTTGTTTAAAACAGCATCTTCGGAAAGTCTTTTATGCAAAGAAGACTATTTTCAACTTGATTGTAAACAAAGAAAATTGTTGATGCTGGTTTAGTGAGGCAATTTGTAGTGAGCATCCGTGCCCTACCATTTCTCCAGTGAATAGTCTATTTTTGACTGCAGACAAGCGTGTGCATAATGCAAGCGTAAGAGGCAGGAAGAGACTGTGTCTCTCACACCTGCATTCGTCTCGTAGGCAGGTGTTTAGAGCTGCTATACATGAGTGTTCATATAATAAGGGTGTGCTTTTCCATCACTGCCGGTGCACGCAATCAGACTCCTGAAAGAGTTCTGTGCTTAAAGAAAACTTGTCAATAAGTCGACCAAGTTGATCTCATAAAGAGCAAATGGGCTTCACTGTTTAAGTGCTTGCTTGGGAGTCCATTATGAAGACAGACCTTCTAACAATGGCAGTGGTAGTACAGGCAAAAAGCTTCAACTGTTTACTATACCAGCATTTTAAGATCAATAATCCTTTAATTTATTCAGTTTGGAATCAAGCTACAACTTACATCCCAGGCTTTCCCTGTGCTGCCAGGAGGAGACTGTTTATAAAGAGTGTGCGTGGCAAGCTGGGAGGTTCATCATAATGGGTCAGCTCTGGTAGAGATGATGGTAAAACACACTGAATGTCTTTGTTAGGAAACAGGGAGCCAGGAACTAGTGGCCTTGCGCTGTGTCACCCAAGCCCTCTGATTCTCCTTTTTCTTACCCTGTCGCATTTCTGAAACCTGAATAGAGCTGTGCAGGCAGAATGACTCTAATAAAAACCTAGAGCAGAGAAAACCTCAGAGAAATTTTTAGAAACTCTTATTTCAAAGCCAATTTTCTGTTCAAAAACCTACACAAACTGGAACTGAATAGCCTATTGGTTTCAGTGCACAAAAGATAGATTTTTAATGTTTGGGTGGGGGAGGAGGGGAGACAAGAACTTCTATCTCATTCCTTTAATTCTATGTAGCTTCTATAATAATTTTGTGTTGTGAATCAATAACGCTTTAACATGTTTAGGAATAGAATAATGTTACAAGATACGAGTCGAATTTTGTCTTGCACACATGAAAAACACAGCTCTCACTTGAAGTTTATTCTGGAGACAAATATGAATGATCATATCCTGAGGATTCAGGTCATGTCAAATTCCATGTACCAACATGGTAACAGTTTGATGAAATTTGTTTTATTTTTTTAAAAAATATGAGATCATAATATAAACACATAATTCCTTCTTCCCTCCTTATGAAGATTTTTATAGTAACAGAATAAGATAAGTCATAAATTAAGGAATTTTTCAATGTGATGAAATCATAAGATAGGTGGGTTAAAGTATGTAGCCTCTAACAAGCCTGAAGCAGGCTGACCCAGATCTTGACTTTGTTGCCACTAAGATTACTTAGGGTGGAGCCTGCCTCCCTAGATCACTCTATTGTTCAGCCACTGCTGCTGCTGCTACCTGCTAGGAGTCGGCCTAGCTGTTCCAGAGTCTACATCTGATCCTACACTTGGTCACCTGCAGCTGGGCTCCAAGGATGACTTGACGGGAAATGGCTTTCCCCTCTCCTTTATAAAGCATGTCGGCCACCATTAAAGTTGAGCCTTGATCAGGATCCTGTCTTGGTTCTCTCTCTCTCTCTCTCTCTCTCTCTCTCTCTCTCTCTCTCTCTCTCTCTCTGTCTTCCACCTAGATTCCTTTTCTTTCAGCTCCAAGATGCCTCCCAGGCTTGAACCTGGACATGAGAGCCTCAGGCCGGCCCCAACAAAAGTAGAGTATAGCATTACTGCTGTAGGCCTGAGATGCTATCTCAGGACACTCAGGCTTTCTGGTTGGTGGAAGCTAAGTGGTTGGTCAAATTAATACATTTCAAAAAGTAGTTTACCTATTAGTCACAAGGATAACCATTTCTTCATCTGACCCCTTATGCTATTCTGAATTTTGTGTTTTATAATAAATTCCATCTTGTAATCTGACCAGAGAGACCTTCAACACTAGTGTGTACAGTTTTCTTTTTTTTTCTTTCACAGCTATGCCAAGTACATTTATATAATTGTGGCACTATTTCTTCTGATAGGTTGTTTCTAGTACTTCCTCATAAATGCCACGTATCCTACAATAAACACATGTTTGTTGTCATTTCATGTAGTGAAAGGATATCTGTGAAGTTACTTTCCTGGAAATGTTATCCTTTCAAGTTCACTACTTCTTTTCAGGCCATAGGGAAACCAGAATTTAAAAAAAAAAAGTTTGTATCTGTGTTTTTTTTGTTTGTTTGTTTGTTTTTTGTTGTTGTTGTTGTTGTTTTGAGTGTATATCACATATGTGCAAATGCCCATGGATATGAGAAGAGTTCCCTAGAACTGGATAGGTATAAGCTGCCTCATGTGGATGCTAGAAACACAACCTAGGTCCTTTACAAAGATGTAAAGCTGCTGAGCCAGTTCTCCAGGTCATCAAGTTATATGGGAAGGCATCTGTAAGCAGATTGTCTCAGGTCAGCATGGAAGCATGAAGATCATATTCATGTGCACTGTTCTCACCTCAAGAATAGAGTGTGGGAAATTTAACAAAGGGAGAAGTCTCATAGGTTGTTCCTCACAGAGTGATGGGAGGGCACCATCACTTAAGGCAAGACTTATAAAACTCATTGAACATGGAAAAGTCAAGCTGGTGCCTACATAGAGATGTCACCATTGATACTGAGAGCTACTCTGCATGCTGCCAATGGAAAAGTGTAAACTGCAGCCCAGCCTTTGATACAGCTCAATGATGTCCTGCTTGCAAAATATACTAGAGAACAAAGCATGTAAGAGTAACCAACCATATTTAATTTAACTTAAGGATTACTCCATGAGATAGAACCCATTTTCAATACTGCTTGGGCTACCAAGAACCTGAGATTAGCTAGCGCAGGGACATAGGGTAAAACCAAATATTACTGTTAAAAAAACGTGTAGCATTAAAATGGTTCTTCATGACCTTCTGCTATACTCAGAGCAATGCCTTGCTCTGCCTTCATCAGAGAAGCTTCCTCCTGCAGCAGATGGGGACAAATACAGAGACCCACAGCCAGACATTATGTAGAGAGTGAGAGGTCTTGGAACATTCAGCCTAAATGAGATGTCTCCATCAAATCCCTCATCGAGGGCTATGAGAAACTCTCAGAAGAGGAGGTAGAAAGTCAGAGGGGATAGAGGACATACTGAAAACAAAGACCTCTCTTTATCAACATGATCGACACATGTGAGCTTACACAGACTGAGGAAGCATGCACATGACCTACACAGGATCTTTACCAGTTGGAATCTTAGAACTGAAAGGAGAAGTGGACACATGTCCCCATCCCTAAACCAGAAGCAAATTCCAATTGGTAACCACTTGCAAATCAAAATTGAGCTTCCTCCAAAGGAGTCTCACTGGGAAAGCAAACTATTCTTAAATGTAGGCTACATGCCCAGCAGTAGAGGGCCAAAAGAAAATGAACTCACTTTTGAAGACTCTTTATCTCACAGGGTCAGGTCAGGGAACTTCTTTTTAGTTAGTTTTTTTTTTTTTTTTTGTCTTATTTTTTTTTACCCTATTTGTATTTATTTTCTTCTCTCTTTTTGACCCTACAGGTCCTGTGTGTATATATTATGGCTTCCAGCATCATGTTTTTATGAGATTGCTGAGTGTTCAAACAAGTGGGTCTCTGCTTCTTGTGCCTTCTCTTGGCTCTTTTCCTTCTGTTTGGTTATTTTGCCTATTTCCAATGTGTTAGTTTGTATTGTATGTTAATACATTTTATTTTATTATATTTATTATCATTCTGTAGAAGCCTGATGGGAGGGGAGGTACGGTGGGGGCTGGAAGGGGAAACTTTAATCAAAATAGATATTGTGAAGGAAAAAGTCTATCTTCAATAAAAGGTAAAAGTGTCTCAATAGCAGCTAGGAAACAGGAAAATGTGCTGGGAATAAGCCAAACGTTTCCAAGATAGAGCAGGCCAGGTTCGGAAAAACAGACCCCAGTGAAACACATATTTAAAAACAGGCTTCTGGTGCACATATTAACTCATAATAAGAATTACTGGAAGCAGAGAACTCGGCGTAGAGGCCATAACTCTACTTTGCATGATTTCAGAAAAGATAGAGCCGACTGAGTCATTTCCTGTTTAAAATTCTTCCCTGGTCTCCTTTGTCCTTTACAAAATATATAAGATTTTTGAGATGGCAACCCACCTGCTTTGATGTCTCTTGATCATTGACCCCATTTACGTATCACATTCCACTCATATGACCAAATCTGCATGCCCTTTCTACAGTAGACACTCGTTCTTCATCTTTCACACTTCAGCCTAGGTATCAGATTCCTCAAGAAAGGTCGCTGACCCTAACCCGAGTCACACACACTGAAATGGTTTTTTGTTGTTGTTTTGTGTTTTTTTTTTTTTTTTGCTGTACACGGCTTTTTTACCCTTGTTTAAGTCATCACATCAGATCTTTTCTTTTCTTTTCTTTTCTTTTTTTTTTTTTTTTTTTTACTTCCTACCTGCTTCTCCAAAACTGAAACTTCACAACAACAACACCATGGAAAGACTGAAGAACAAAGGAAACTCTCCTGACATAGAAGGTAGAGGGTCCCTTGATCTGGAACTCTTGCTGGCTGGGAAGGCAGAATCCCAGCTCAGTTAACATTTACTATAAAAAGATGCCAATTTCATGTTAAAATAGTAGTAGCTGAGGTTTAAAGACAGGATTGTCTATGAACTCAGTCCTTCCACCAGATAAGGACTGAGCGTCTCCAGCAAAACTGAAACTGAAGGACAAAATCAATCGTCACTAGCCATGGAGGAAATAACCTGTCCCTTGCCAAACCCTTGTTTGCTACAGTAATATATACATTTTCTTGCAAGCAGCACACAACTCACAGTGTTTTATCTGCTTGCTTCTCTTGATTTTATTACACAAAGAAGAGTATTATAATTACACATAGAGAAATGTGGCCTGCCATTAACAGAACCTAATTATTAATTAACTTAATTCATTGAGGGAACAGAACCATTTATTAGGTAGAAAATACATAGTACCCAAATTAAATTAAACCAATCAAAATTGAAGCTTGCTATGAAGACACACTACAAAGGCTGAGGCAGGAGGATTGAGAATTTGAACTCAGCTTGGGCTATACAGCAAGATCTTGTCTTAAAATAATGTTTTATTGAAATGTATTGGGTTTTCATTTTTAAAGTTAAAATTATGATCTATGCTTTTAAGTTAGTTTAACAAAAATTTCAGCATGCTAAGAAAATAATTTAAAGTATTTATCTCCTAGTCTTAATGCAAGTTGATATGCCAAAGCTTGTTGATATCCATGGGAGACCTCCTGTTTTCTGAGGAGAATCAGAGACGGGGTGGACAGGGAGGGTGCAAGGGAGAGACTAGGCGGAGAGGAGGGAAAGGAATCTGAAATAAGGACGTGAAGTACATAAATAACTTAATCAATAAAAATATTCTTGGAAAACCAGCAAAAGAAACAAAAGTATTTATCTCTCATTTACATGTGAGTATCAATAAACAGGGTTTTTTGTTGTTTTTTTTTCCTTTGATTTTTGTTTTTGTTTTGTTTTGTTTGTTTTTAGTTTTTAAAGACAAGGTTTCTCTCTGTAGCCATGGCTGTCCTAGAACTCATTCTGTAGACCAGGCTAGACTCCAACTCAGAACTCTGCCTGCCTCTGCCTCCCAAGTGCTGGGATTAAAGTCATGTGCCACCACTGCCTAGCAGTGAGCAATTTCTAGAAGGATATGTTGAAGGATAACTAAGACAAAGCTGGCTCATGTCCAGTGAGCTGAATACTTAGCACCGGGCAGAAAAACTCCATTTTTCTTGCTTCTTTGAGGACAGATGTAGTCCTGTGGTTTCAACGGGATGGGGGAATATCAGGAAGAATGAGATACTAGGGCGAACTCCAAACTCTGGGAACAGACCTCTCAACATCTTGTCAAGCTTGTAGAGATGGTTCAGTAGTTAAGAGCACTGACTGCTCTTCCAAGGATCCTGAGTTCAATTCCCAGCAACCACATGGTGGTTCACAACCACCAGTGATGAGATCTGACACCTTCTTCTGGTGAGTCTGAAGACAGCTATAGTGTACTTACATCTAATAATAAATAAAATCTTAAGAAAAGAAAGAAAAGAGAAGAAAAGAAAAGAAAAGAAAAGAAAAGAAAAGAAAAGAAAAGAAAAGAAAAGAAAAGAAAAGGATCTGTGAGACACACGAAGTGGCTGAAGGGCCGATAAAAATAAAATAAAAAAATAAAATAAAATAAAATAAAATAAACAGCTGCCTGGAAACTTGAGCAGTTGCCTGTTGTTGGGAGTGCAGCTATGGGCTTGGTCCCTGGCAAGGAAATGAATGGTATTTGGAAAACAGCTCAGTATTTCTGCAAAACCTTGATGATTGTGTCTTAGGGGGAAAGAGGCAATGCTTGCAAAGGCCATGTTTCAGTAAAGTCTGGAAATCCTGCCTCCGTGCTGCCCTGATGCTACTCTACAAAAGTAATTGCAGAAGAAACACAGCTCACAACTAAGTGCTTTATTATTTACTCTTTCTTTCTCCCTTCCTTCCTTCCTTCCTTCCTTCCTTCCTTCCTTCCTTTCTTTCTTTCTTTCTTTCTTTCTTTCTTCCTTCCTTCCTTCCTTCCCTCTCTCCCTCCCTCCCTCCCTCCCTCCCTCTCTTTCTTCTCTCTCTTTCTCTCTCATCTTTCTTTCTTTCTTTCTTTCTTTCTTTCTTTCTTTCTTTCTTTCTTTCTTTCTTTCTTTCTTTCTTTCTTTCTTTTTGTCTCCCTGATCCTTGCCTTCTAGAAAATGGTAGCAAAGTGTGGCCACCAGTGCCCATGAGTTCCTGGGTTTCTGAAAGGAAAGCTGGGAATAGATGGGAAGGATGGTGAGAGAAATAACGAGCCAAGACAAAGTTCTCTGATCAAGGCTAGATCTTCAATTGTAGGGTCTTGAATTTAAAGGGGGGGGGGAGACCCATCCCCCACTTTGACAGGATCTTGTTGCTTTGTCAAGATCTCCTCAGGAAAGCAAGCTCAGCTGCTCAGCAGGTAGCTTCTTGCAGGAAGCTGAAGATGTGGCACACAATAGACTTTACCTAGGTGGGAAGACTCCACCCTAGGTGGGCTAGCCAACTGTCTCAGAAACAGGTCTGATTCAGCCTGCTCAAGGCTGAGGGAAATGGCATAGCAGAGGGTCCCGCTACCCTCATCCAGGCTAACAGAACAAAGAGATCTACAGAATGGAAAAGTTCGGATTCAAACACAAATAACCATAGGTGACACCAGCTTAGTCACATTTAAAAGGAAAACAAGAACTTCAAAATCATACTGGCTTAAAGGTTCCTCCCTCTTCTGGCCCTTCCAATCTCTCTACTCCTTCTGCGATGGTCCCTGGGCTATGGGGAGAGGGGGTATGATAGAGATGTCTCCGTTTATGGTTAAGCGCAGATACTTTTCTTTGTACTTTAACCAGTTCTGAGTTTCTGATTTAACCGAAGTGCACAAAGCAAGTTCTATGATGAGGATTTGAACTCTGATCCTCGTGTTTACACAGATAAGGTTCTTACCTTCTGAGCCATCCACGGGGTCCTATGCCTGTTTTCTTGTGTGGATTCTAGGGGCCCAAGCTCACTCAGGCCTCTGTGCTTATTCAGAAAGCTGAACCATCTCCTTATTCCCAGTCTTCACCTTTATATGTATGTGGTATGTATGCACTGTTGTATATGTATAGGCACACATAAGTTCATATGTGACTAGTCCAGAGACTAGCAGTGAGACACCCCTTCCCTGTATATTTTGAGGCAGTCTCTCACTTGAACAAGGGCTTGTCAGTTGGGCCAGTCTGGCTAACTAGCTTGGGAATGGACAAAGCTGGGAAATGCAGTAGAATCCCCTGTTCCTGCCTCCAGAGCACTCTGAATACGGATGCTGCGTCATATCCATACGCTATTTACCTATGTCCTGGGGACCTGAACTTGGATCCTCTGGCATGTACAAGTTCTTAACCAGCAGCCTGATCCTGTCTTCACTTCTTGATACAATCTCTTTAGGACACCTTTAATCCCAGCACTAGGGAGGCAGAGGCAGGTGGATTTCTGAGTTCAAGGCCAGGTTGGTCTACAAAGTGAGTTTCGGGATAGCAAGGGCTATACAGAAAAGCCCTGTCTTGAAAAACCAAAACCAAAAAAAAAAAAAAAAAGAAAAAGAAAAAGATTTCAATATATGAACATGGGGGTGGAGGTGGGAAAGAGTTCTGGCCACATTCTGACCACAGCAATGCTCAAAATCAAAATCAAGTTATATTTTCCTTATATAATGAGCAATTACAATTTAATGCAGGTCTATACATTCCTCCCATGATTTTGATTAATATGTTAAGTGACAATAAGTAGGGATTTCAAACACTGTTTAAAGATATATTTTCTCAAGGTAATATTACACACACTGATAGATGTACATCCTTGCATAGATTAAATCTAGGTATGTTTATTATAATATTATTTAATATGATAGTGCTATCTGAGGTGCTAGAATTACAAGTCATATTTTAATTTTGTTTTAAAATCTGGGTTTAAAACTGGTAATAAAACTAAAAAGAAAGTTAGTGAAATTTTTCTGTAGACCTTTTTAAGTCCCCACAGTGTTCTGCTTGACTCTGTTGTTTGCTTCTTGAGTAAACAATCTGTCGGAAAATGAAGAATTGCTGTTGTGTTTGGAGAAGCACTCCAGTTGAGCTGTTCTCTGGCTAAATAGGTTTCTGTGGGCTGGTCTGTCCATGATTCTTAACACTGAGTGTAGGAGAAAATGTATTTGGGGTTCCAAATAGCATTCCTAGGAATAAAAACTGCAGTAGGATGGGGACTTCGTGTTCTGTTCTAGTCACTCTGTCCCTTTGGCAGTCATTTACTCTTTCAGGCCACTGTGGGACTCTGAACAAACAGGAGACAATCTGTGTTCGTACTTTGAGTGGCAAGTTTAATGTCGACAAATCTGCGAATCTGAGAACGAGATCCCATTGGCTTCCACTGAGCTCCTTCACCCCCTCAAGTTGGCCCTAGCTCCTCCAGTCTTGCCACAGTTATGGCTGGATGTAGTGTGTGCACCCAGATCTGTGGGGACAATTCAGTGCTGGGAGGCAGTGCTGGAGCTCAGAGCTGATGGTTAAAAGCCCAGGGAGCGCCTTTTAAAATTGCATCTCTGGTTTCCTGGGTGATGCACACATCAGCAATCATGTGAGAACAATATGCAACTTTGTTCCTCAAAGTGCGGGCCACTTGAGTTTGGTACAGGAAGGAAGAAAATGAGAAGCTGCACAGCATTTAGATTAAGCTTCCTGCAGGAGAGGGGAACATGGTGGCTATTTTGCACAGGATTAGAATTGAAACCACATAGGGCCAACATACTCAAACGTCAGTGTATGAATAATTCTTTTACTTCTCTTCAGGATGAAAACAAACCTCTAGTGGAGAACCACAGGCCCTTAGAGCTACAGGTGTTGTAAAACTTCAGATGATCATTACAGGTCATCCTCGAGTTGCACAGCAATGCAGGAACAGTCCGTGTTTGTGTGCCCTGAAATCATGAAAAGCCATCACAATAACAAATGGAGAATCTGTGTTGGTTCCGTGGCCATTAGAAAGGATCAACACATTAAAATCTCTTATTGTTGGTTTTTTGATCTAGAAAGAAAATAAAAAATAGTAAAATGGTACATTTTGGGTGGATTATTAGAATCCTTAATAATGACATGGTTTGTAACAAATTAGCCAAGGTGATTGATTCCATCTGTAGCTGTAGGTGGGACAACACAAATCTTTTTTAAAATTTCTTTTTGTAAAGACTAATTTTATTCATTTTAAGTCTATGAGTATACTGTAGCTGTCTTCAGACACACCAGAAGAGGGCATGGGATCCCATTACAGATGGTTGTGATCCACCATGTGGTTGCTGGGAATTGACTTCTGGAAGAGCAGTCAGTGCTCTTAACTGCTGAGCCATCTTTCCAGCCCCAGACAACACATCTTATAAAAGTAGCAAAACACAATTGGTATGAATTTAGATCCAAATGGATATTCAGAGAGGCTGATTGACAGACATTTTTCTTGACTAATCTGAGACAAAGAAAGAGATTTTGGGGAACATGGAGAACTGATTTTATCTGAAGACATGTGGCTTTGTCTTGATTCCAGCAGGCCAAGAACCAAAAAAGGTGATTAAATAAAAACTTTCTTCCATCTCTTATGCTCCCTTTGAGGCATGGTAAATTGCTTTATCATAATCTATAGATCAAAGTCTGTATAACATAGTTTATATATCATTCCTTTTATATTTTAGACTAGTGCCCCCCATAGGTTCATGGGCTGAAAGCATGATTCATGCCACACAATACTGTTGTGACATAGTGAAAACTTTGAGAGACAGGGCTGAGGTAACATTTTAAGTTATTGGAGACTTGCCTGCAGATAGCATTTTTTTTAATATTTAGAAATTCATACTTGTATTTTGATTATCTTCAGGCCAGATCCTGCTGTTAACTCCTCTTAGAGTCATCCCCACACCTCAGACCACCCACTACCACTTCCTACCTCCCTACTCTCCCCAATTTTGTGCTCCCCATCCCCTGTTTTTTAACTCAATAACTTACTCTTTTCAATTTGTTTCCCATACACTTACAGTGTGGTGTCATCCACTGGAGAGTGGTTATCCAACCAAAGGTCAGACCATTAAGTAAACTGACTCTCCCTCATCCAGAAGATTCATGGATCACTTCAGGATCCATGCTGGAAGGCTGACTGGCTTGACCCTCTGCAGGTCTTGAGTAGGCAGCCATTGGTGCTTATTGGTTTGTAAACACAACAGTCCTGCTGGGTCCAGAAAGCATTGTTTTTCTTTGGTTGTCCCGGACCTCTGACTTCTACAATCTTTCAGATCCCTTTTCCAAGATGGTGTCTGAATCCTGGGATAAAGATGTCCATCCCATTTGTGGCTTTTTACTCTAAGCCGGGCGTGGTGGCGCACGCCTTTAATCCCAGCACTCGGGAGGCAGAGGCAGGTGGATCTCTGAGTTCGAGGCCAGCCTGGTCTACAAAGTGAGTTCCAGGACAGCCAAGGCTATACAGAGAAACCCTGTCTCAAAAAACCAAAAAAAAAAAAAAAAAAAAAAAAAAAGTTTCTTATTCTCTGCACTTTGAGTACTTGTGGGTGCGGCTACTACGTGCTGCCACAAAGTAACTTCTTTACTGAGTTGGAGAGTTGCACTAATTCTGGTCCAAAATAGATTCACTGCATCCTCAAAGGGTATTGTGGGATCCATTTCTTTCTCTGTCACTGTTTCACTACACAGCTGCCAAGCAAGCAGCTTGTTTCAACACATCCCATAACTATCTATCATGGGAGCAACTAACTATCAACTAAAACCTGCAAAGAAAAGACTTTCTTTAATTTAATTATCTGAAATATTTTTGCTACAAGATTAGAAAACCAACTTACTGCTGAAAAAAAAGAAATGGAGTTTTAAAAACAACTCATCATCTTGATGGCTAGCATAAAAGTTGAAAGAAGGCAATTTTATAAGTAGAATCAAGGTTGTTTCGTAAGTGTGATGTTTTTTTTTTTAAGTAAGTGGTTTGTGCTCATTAAGTCAATTGGAAAAAACAAGTTTTTAAAGTGATTTTAGAGTATGAAATAATTTGTCAAAATAGCTTTTAGGAAAATAACAAGAATGCGTAAAAATAGTAAAATAAAGTGGAGAGGTCAGGTCTATGTTTTAACACATTTTGTGAATCAATTTTGGTAATTTTTTTAAAGACAAGAATCCCACATAGCATACAACCATTTTGTAGAACCACAGATCATAAGTAAACGTGAATTTATTGTAGGAGAGATAACTATCTAAAATGTCTTTGTAGAGAGAAAGAGTTAAGACATTTTATTTTAAAAAAGAATTAAGAACAATTATATTTTGACCCTTTCCCGTTCCAGCCTGAATGAAGAAGGCTCGCGGATTAGTGACATCCAGAAATTAAGGATTTTTTTGAACCCAGGAGGTCGGTGACAACTGCTTCGGCTGTCATCATGCTACAAAATGAATATATTGAGTTGCACGGCAAGAAATATGGATATCTTGGACTACCATGAGAAAAAGAGAAAGAAAGGTCGGGAGGCCCATGAATGTTCAAAGAAGCCAAAAAAAAAAAAAAAAAAAAAAAAAAAAAAAGTGGCTCAAAGGCAAAACTCTACAGTAAACAGTGCCATGCTGAGAAAATACAAATGAAAAGACTATTAAGATGCATGAAAAAAGAAACACCAAGCAGAAGGGTGATGAGAGGACTCCACAAGGAGCAGTCCCTGCCTATCTGCTGGACAGTGAGGGGCAGTTGAGAGCAAAAGGACTTTCCAACATGATTACGCAGAAACGGAAAGAAAAGGTGGGAAAATGGGAGGTCCCTCTACCCAAAGTTCATGCCCAAGGAGAAACAGAAGTACTGAAAGTTATTTGAACAGGAAGAAGAAAGGCAGCCTGGGAGAGGATGGTTACTAAAGTCTGCTTTGTTGGTGATGGCTTTACAAAAAAAAACAAAAAACAAAAAACAAAAAAAACCACCTAAATATGAAAGGTTCATTAGGCCTATGGGTCTACGTTTCAAAAAAGCCCATGTCACACACTCTGAGCTGAAAGCTACCTTTTGCCTGCCTAGTCTCGGTGTGAAAAAGAATCCATCATCCCCATTATATACAACCCTGGGTGTGATCACCAAAGGTACAGTTATTGAAGTGAATGTGAGCGAGTTGGGCCTTGTGACACAAGGAGGCAAGGTTATTTGGAGAAAGTGTGCCCAAGTTACCAACAGTCATGGGAATAATGGGTGCATAAATGTGGTCTTGCTGGTTTGACAGGGATGTCTTACAATTATTCCACTCAATACCGAAGACTACACACACAGGAAAAACACCATGGTGTGTGCCCTTCCCCTAGATTTGAGCAGGCTAAATAGACCTTAAGTGTTTGCCACAGTTGATCTTCCACTGACATAGGTGGAGTCTTCCTCCTTGCTGCACCTGCAATTTCCCACAGCAGCAGACTGCCTGCTGAGCTTGCTTTGCATCATAATCCAGCTGAAACAAAGGATGGGTCTGTGGGCTCTCCCTATATAAATACAGTGCTGAATGTTTAACTTTGAGCCTTGATCAGAAACCTTTGTCCTTTCAGGTACCCAGTTCATCCATGGCTGCTGGACAGCTACACCATTGCTGGGACCTTTCTGAACTACCAAGCAGCCTTACTCCATGTACAGTCATCAAGAAGTATTTATGAAATTGTAAAGGAAAATAAAACACTGCCCAATTTTTTTAAAAAAGAAGAAGAATGGTATTTTATCTGCAGTGTTTTCTCTTTGCCAACAGTATCCCATTCATAAGCAACCAGGAAGTGGCTCTGTGGCTGAAGTTTGCTAGGATAATGGGTAAACTAGCTTAGGAATTGGACTGATTTCCCAAAGTGAGCTTAGCGGGCTTGAGGGGGAGCATTTGGGAATCCAGCGATGCAGCTGACAAACCAAAATCTGAGGCGATAAATGCGAGTTGGTCCAGTTGCAAGAAAGAAGCAGCTTGAAGGGAGCCTCAGCAGTTGCTGTTAGATATGATGGTCATTAGCATATGATGGTCATTAGCATATTCATTAGGATTCTGGATTAGAAGTAAACACCAAATTAATGGAACAGTTGAAAAATGAGCTGGGTACGTCAGCTTACAGTAGTGAGGACAATGGAACACATGTGAGTAGAAATTGAAGAACTGTTTTAATAAAAAAGACACCAAGCAGAGAAAAGAAAGGAGGGTTTAATCTGAAACTCGGCCATGCAATATTCTGAGATTGTATATTAACTAAAGGATCCTGCAAAGTCAATAAACGTGGGCATTATAGGTCGTCAGGGCCTTGCCATCCATCCCAGAGAATTACTATGCCTGCCTCCACATAGATCTCATTTTTTAAAGCAAGAAATTACTGAAGAGGAATGCCTGGATTGAGGTCTCTGTTTCTAGAACATCATACATTATGTCATGCATACGTACAAATACTCGATAATGAAAGTGATAAAATTCTCGTGAATTACGAGGAGCGCTAGATTCTCCTTTTCTGATCACGTTGTACTCTGTTGCTGTTCATCCTAAGTACAGACGGTGAGCAGTATGAGCATTCTCAGGTGATGCCCTGAAGGAATTTACTGTTATGAACTGACAGCTTCTATATCGAAAACAGAAAGGCTCACAGAGTTTGCTCACAGAATTCTCTGTTAGTTCAGGCACCGTAAGTCTAGGTGCCCAAATTTCTCACTTTTCAGTTAGAAACTCTCCTTTGAATTTCTAGAGTTCTCTGATAAATTATGAACCAACATTTCAGTGATATGGCTTCCAATGGGAGGGATTTTCCCATCTATAAGCGACCGAGCAAGAATTAACTATCAGCAGTTGTTATTTAAATTAAAGTCTAAAAGCCAAGGAATTTACTAGAAGTGCTCATCTATACCCAAACATCTATCTTTATTTGGCATATAAAATGGACATATATGTTTTAATTAGACAGGAAAGCTAATATCAGTACCTGCAATTCCATTAAAGAAGTTTCTCCTAGGGCCACAGTGGAAAGGCAGCCCTACTAGCAAATGAAATAGAAATAGGAAAGAATTTTTCTTACTTAGTCTTCATGAGAAAATATTTCCTTCAAATTTTATAATTTTATTTTTATACCCTCAAATTGTTCAAAATTACAGCTATAAGAGCAATTACATCTACTTTGTCCTGATAGCCAAGCCATTCAAATCCATTTAAATCCAGCTTTAGCATGAGGCTTATTCTCTTCTCACCACAGAACAGAAATTCTCAGCACCCAGCAAATTCACTTGTTTCATTATTGCCTCAAAACAAAGGACATCTTTTGTCTTAAATAAAAGTTAGCATTGAAGAATGAAAAATTACTGGCCTCTTGTGAGAACATGAACTTTCACCTCGGAGCCCACCCCCTCCCATCTGGAAAACATACTTGAGAAAAAACATTTTCTGGAACAACCACAGAATGTTTCAACAGGCCAGATGTATTGATATGACTCTTTGGTTGAGTAAACTTGTGGTTGTTAAACTTCCCCTATTCCCTCCCCATTCCCCCTCCCAGTTTGTGGTTTTTTCCTTTAAAAGCTTGTGAAAAATTTGAGTCGTCGTCGAGACTCCTCTACCCTGTGCTAAGGTGTATGAGTTTCGACCCCAGAGCTCTGTGTGCTTTCATGTTGCTGCTTTATTTCAACCCCAGAGCTCTGGTCTGTGTGCTTTCATGTCGCTGCTTTATTAAATCTTACCTTCTACATTTTATGTATGGTCTCAGTGTCTTCTTGGGTACGCGGCTGTCCCGGGACTTGAGTGTCTGAGTGAGGGTCTTCCCTCGAGGGTCTTTCATTTGGTACATGGGCCGGGAATTCGAGAATCTTTCATTTGGTGCATTGGCCGGGAAACAGCGCGACCACCCAGAGGTCCTAGACCCACTTAGAGGTAAGATTCTTTGTTCTGTTTTGGTCTGATGTCTGTGTTCTGATGTCTGTGTTCTGTTTCTAAGTCTGGTGCGATCGCAGTTTCAGTTTTGCGGACGCTCAGTGAGACCGCGCTCCGAGAGGGAGTGCGGGGTGGATAAGGATAGACGTGTCCAGGTGTCCACCGTCCGTTCGCCCTGGGAGACGTCCCAGGAGGATCAGGGGAGGATCAGGGACGCCTGGTGGACCCCTTTGTAGGCCAAGAGACCATTTGGGGTTGCGAGATCGTGGGTTAGAGTCCCACCTCGTGCCCAGTTGCGAGATCGTGGGTTCGAGTCCCACCTCGTGTTTTGTTGCGAGATCGTGGGTTCGAGTCCCACCTCGCGTCTGGTCACGGGATCGTGGGTTCGAGTCCCACCTCGTGTTTTGTTGCGAGATCGTGGGTTCGAGTCCCACCTCGCGTCTGGTCACGGGATCGTGGGTTCGAGTCCCACCTCGTGCAGAGGGTCTCAATTGGCCGGCCTTAGAAAGGCCATCTGATTCTTCTGGTTTCTTTTTTGTCTTAGTCTCGTGTCCGCTCTTGTTGTGACTACTGTTTTTCTAGAAATGGGACAATCTGTGTCCACTCCCCTTTCTCTGACTCTGGTTCTGTCGCTTGGTAGTGTGTGTCTTTTGTGTCTCTTTGTGTTCGGACTTGGACTGATGACTGACGACTGTTTTTAAGTTATGCCTTCTGAAATAAGCCTAAAAATCCTGTCAGATCCCTATGCTGACCACTTCCTTTCAGATCAACAGCTGCCCAGCCTCCCACTCCAACTCCAGAGAGCAGCCAGCGGGTCACAGTGGTCCCGCCCATGGACCTGGAGCCTAGAGAAAAATGAGCTCGGAAATCCGGAGCAAAAGAGGAGTGGTCCCTGAGAAGTCAGTGGCCCTGGATGTTGTGGCTGCTGAAAAAAAAAAAGAAGAGGAGGCTGTTCGAGTAGCCGGCCAAGAACGCTGCAGGTTCCCAGGCAGCTTCTCATTCCCCTGTCCCTTGCATCCTCTTGTTAACAGAAAAACTGCTTTCACTTTAAGATAAGTGCTGGTTGCAGCCAGCTGTGAGAGCTACACTCCCGTCTCTGCTCTAAAGTTCCCTCTTCTCAGAAGGTGGCACCACCCTGAGTTGCTGGCAGTGAGTCTGTTCCAAGTTCCAGTGAGGGAGGCATCTGCCCACTTGGGGCTTCTGTCCAAGGTAAGGAGCACCTGTGAGTCTAACTGCCAGGCTCTGATGGGGGTCTCGTCTCTGTGGGACTAGAAAGTGTCCCAACAATCTGACCAAGGTAACAGGAAGATACAAAAGCAAAGAGAAGGACAGGTTAAGTTGGTAAGAAAGTTAGTGTAAGTAGATAAAAAAGTGCAGAGGAGGAGAAACAAAGGAAGGATAGAGGTCTGCAAAAAAGTGAGCTAAAAGCAAATCTTCAGCAGACTCAGGAGAGATAGATGACAGTGGCAAATAGATAGGTTAACAGTGAAGAGAAGTAAAAATAGAGATGAAGGAGATTAGAGAGGTCTAAAATGAGAGAGATACTCTGAATGAGAAATATTTAGAGGAAGAACCAGTAAATAAGAGTCAGACAAGAAGAAGAGTTAAGGAAACATGAGGCTGACAAAGACAGAGACCAAAGTCAGAATCAGAGCTGTGCTGTGAGACAAAGAGATAAGAGAAATAAAATGCTGGTCACAAAAGTCAGGAAAATTAGAAAACTTAGATAGTACCTGGCAACAAAAAAAAAAGCTTTTGGCTAAAGATCAACGTGTATACTGTAAAGAAAATGAGCACTGGGTGAGAGACTGCCCCAACAAAAAGAAGAGGAGCCCCCCTCATGACCAAACCCTTCACCTGTTCGTGGCTAAAAGTAAAGAGATAACAAAAGGGGTGCTAATACAGAAGCTGAGTCCTTAAACGAGTCCGGTGGCCTACCTGTTAAAGCAGCTAGAAAAAAGAGACTGTGTTTCATACTCCTCCACCGACCAGTGCAAAACAAGCTAAAAAGTTCCTGGGCACTGCGGGCTTTTGCAGATTGTGGATTCCAGGTTTTGCTGAGTTAAAGAGATAAACAGCCCTTCGTATAAAGAAAAAAAAAAAAGGGAACAATCTTAGACGGCCTTAGATGCTCTTGAGACTGCCCTAATGTTGTCCCCAACTTTGGGACTCCTAGATGTGACTGAGAACAAAGGTATTGCCAAAGAAGTTCTTACTCAGAGATTGGGACCCTGAAAAAGACCTGTGGCATACTTGTAAGAAATTAGACCTGGTGGCTGTAAGATGGCCTGCTTGTCTGCACATAGTGGCTTCTGGTCAAGGACGCAGATAAATTGACTCTGAGACAAAACTTGGCACATGTCCTAGAAAGTGTGGTTCAGCCCCCATGACCGATGGCTGACTAACGCTCTTAAAAGCATTATCCAACTGTTCCCCTGACCGATGGACACATTGTCAGAGCTTTGACTGAACGAGTGACCTTCGCTCCCCCTGCTATCCTCGATCTCACTACTGCCTGAGACTTCACCTACTCATCATTGTGCTGACATTCTGGCAGAAGGAACTCATACGCGAAATGATCTGAAGGATCAGATCAGCCTTGGCCTGAGAGTTTGAGCTGGTACACGGATGGCAGTAGCCTAGAGGTTGAGGGTAAGCGGAAGGCGGGGACAGCAGTGCAGTGGTGGACAGAAAGCAAGTGATCTAGGCCAGCAGCCTCCTTAAAGGGACCTCAGCCCAGAAAGCTAAACTTGTGGCTTTAATACAAGCTCTATATATACAGACCAAGAGAGCTGTTGACATCTGCAGAGAAAGACCTAAGATGCTGTGGCTAAAAGAAATCAGATGGCAAATCTAACCGCCCAGGCATCCTAAAGAGCAATGATCCTGACAGTCTAAAGACTATCAAGTTATAGACAAATTAAGACTGGTAAAAGAAACCCTGTATAAAATAGTAGAAACTGAAGAAAGAAAACTAGTCCTCTCATGAGAAGACAGACCTGACATCTACTGAAAAATAAACTTCACTGAAAAAAAATATGTGTATAAATACCTTCTGGTTTTTGTGAACGTTCTCAAGATAGATAAAAGCTTTTCCTTGTAAAAATGAGACTGCTCAGATAGTCATCAAGAAGATTGATAAAGAAAATTTTCCAAGGTTCGGAGTGCCAAAAGCAATAGTGTCAGATAATGGTCCTGCCTTTGTTGCCCAGGTAAGTCAGGGTGTGGCCAAGTATTTAGAGGTCAAATGAAAATTCCATTGTGTGTACAGACCTCAGAGCTCAGGAAAGATAAAAAAGAATAAATAAAACTCTAAACAGACCTTGACAAAATTAATCCTAGAGACTGGCACAGACTTACTTGGTGCCCCTTCCCCTTGCCCTATTTAAAACTGAGAATACTCCCTCTTGATTCAGTTTTACTCTTTTTGAGATCCTTTATGGGGCTCCTGTGCCCATCACTGTCTTAAATGATGTGTTTAAACCTATGTTGTTATAATAATGATCTGTATACTAAGTTAAAAGGCTTACAGGTGGTGCAGAAAAAAGTCTGGTCACAACTGGCTACAGTGAACGAGCTGGGTACCCCAAGGACAACTCACCAGTTCCAGCCAGAGATCTGATCTACGTACACCTGCGTCATGCTGAGACCCTCAAGCCTCACTAGAAGGGTCCCTGCCTAGTTCTGTTTACTAATCTGCCTTATTCTGTTTCTGTTCCCATGTTAAAGATAGAGTAAATGCAGTATTCTCCACATAGAGATATAGATTTCTGAAATTCTAAGATTAGAATTACTTACAAGAAGAAGTGGGGAATGAAGAATGAAAAATTACTGGCCTCTTGTGAGAACATGAACTTTCACCTCGGAGCCCACCCCCTCCCATCTGGAAAACATACTTGAGAAAAAACATTTTCTGGAACAACCACAGAATGTTTCAACAGGCCAGATGTATTGATATGACTCTTTGGTTGAGTAAACTTGTGGTTGTTAAACTTCCCCTATTCCCTCCCCATTCCCCCTCCCAGTTTGTGGTTTTTTCCTTTAAAAGCTTGTGAAAAATTTGAGTCGTCGTCGAGACTCCTCTACCCTGTGCTAAGGTGTATGAGTTTCGACCCCAGAGCTCTGTGTGCTTTCATGTTGCTGCTTTATTTCAACCCCAGAGCTCTGGTCTGTGTGCTTTCATGTCGCTGCTTTATTAAATCTTACCTTCTACATTTTATGTATGGTCTCAGTGTCTTCTTGGGTACGCGGCTGTCCCGGGACTTGAGTGTCTGAGTGAGGGTCTTCCCTCGAGGGTCTTTCATTTGGTACATGGGCCGGGAATTCGAGAATCTTTCAGCATCTTATTTAGTAAAATGGTTTCAAGAGAAAAATCTTTGAGTGCTTTAAGATCTTTTTATTTACACTTGGAATGGAATTAAAAACTCTACTGAAATCTGAAAGAAAGAAAAATAAACATAAAACAAAGACAAGATCCAGAACTAAGTATTAAAGTAAACAACACTATTGCAGAATAGCAAGATTTGTAAGCACTGGCTTTCATATCGTGTGTATGTGTGTGTGTGTGTGTGTGTGTGTGTGTGTGTGTGTGTGTGTGTGTGTGTGTATACCCAAAGTTGATGTCTAGGGTCTCTTTCAATCTCATGTCACCATGGCAAGGTCTATCATTTGAAAGCAGCGCTCATTGATTTGACTTACTTAGCCAGCCATCTTTCTCTAGGAGTCACCTGTTCCTGCCTTCTCCTGTGCTGGAATTACAGGCAGGCTGTGTCAACTGCTCAGGTTCTATCTGGGTGCTGTGGATTCTAACTCCAGTTTATCTGTTCATAGCTGCTACGCTCTCCGGTCGAGTCAACTGGACAAGCCGAAAGGCTTAAAAGTCACTCATGAGGCAAAAGAGTTTCAAGGAAGCTCTCCTCCTGGAGTCTAGCGTTCCCTACCCATACAGTAATTTTTCATTCCCGAGTTCCATTCCCGCGTTAGTCTAGTGTATGGATCCACGTGCTCTCTTTCAGCATTGTCCTATTATAAGTGCTTTTTAAAATTGAATTCTGACATGGCTTAAGCCTTCCACCAGTGTTCCAACAGTCCTTGTTCATCCTTAGCAAGACCTTGGTCTTGGAATTCAGTAAGATTGTAAAAGCTAAGTCACTCCCTTACACAGGAATTTACCATCACCAAGGAAGAAGGAAGTTTCAGACCAAAGGAGAAACCAGAATAGATACTATAGCAGAGTTACACCCATACACACGTATTTACAATGGCCTAAGGGGAAGGTGGACTATACAAGAGACTAAAATAGGAACTATGGCAAGGACGCGAAGCCCTTGACCCTGGCTTCTAAGATTAGTGAATCTTAGGTGGAGCCCTTGTTGATCCCAGCTGTTATCAATGTATTCTATCCTGGGTGGTTCCCATTAGACCTTTTGTGTTTGCATTCCTCTGTTTTATGTAAGATTCCGGTTACCTCAATTGTACCTTGCGAATATGTCACCCAACTTCCTTATTGTCCTCTGCATAAAATGTCTGATGCTCGAGTTGTAAAATTACACTCAGATTCCACTCGAACTCTCCTGTGTGTGTGTCTGTTTGTCGCTCATCCACCCTTTGCCCACCCACATCGAGAGACCCGTTCCACACAGACACAGGGACCCAGAAGGTCTGCGGCACATAGCAAAGGCTTAACCCACTGAGTCCTGTTTCTATCCCCAAGAAGGCTTTGAAGAACATCTGCTCAGAAAGTTGTATCGCAGCTAGTTCCCTTGTGTCCTATTTTTGGTAACCCCACAGTCAAGAACTTTTAAACCATTCTTCACTTGTTTCAAGACTGGAGAAGCAATGTAATAAAATTCTGTCTGAATGTCATGCACTTGAGGTTTAGTGACACCAAGCATATCCCACCAAATTTACTGCCTTGTGAAGCATGAAGTTCCTTCGACGTTGGACCTTCTGGTTACATTTGTGTCTTCCCCAACGATGGATGAACGGCTCTACTGTGCTTCTCCTGCTGCAGACAGGCAGATGGCTAGTAATCAGCTTAGTGTGCAGATTTATATTAAAATATGACTGGCAAAAAGATCCCCTGTCTTCTGCTGGAAAATTGCTAACTGATTACCACCAGGATTGAGCATGTCTTCAAAGTCCTTTTCCTTTGCAAACTGAACTAACATCCCTAAAGAATCCACTTCTGTCTTCCACTGCTTGAACACTGTTTTGCCTCGGTGATTAGAAAACAATGTTTTCCCAAAGAAAAAAATGTGGTCAAGAGTCTAAATCAACTTGAGTTACCTCTTCCTCTCTCTAAGTCTAAAGAGCTTTGGCGAATAAAATGTCCCAAGTTTCTAGCTGCCTATCAGACTGATCAATACTTGTCTTAGTTACTGTTGTATTGTTGAGACAAGACACTGAGACCAAAGCAAAGTTTTAGGGAGCCATCATGGCAAGAAGCATGGTAGCAGGCGGGTAGGCATAATGCTGGCATAGTAGCTGGAAGCCTGAGGCAGTTCATTAGACAGAGCCATTCTTATTCAAACTATCAGCGTATTTATGAAAAAAAATGAAAAGACAATTAGAAGTGATGAGGGCTGTAAGTCTTTTCTTTCATAAAAACAAAATGTTGCTTCTTAACTCATTAGCACGTGAATAGCAGAGAGAAAATTATTGTACAGATATTTGCCTCTTCCTATGTAGCTTGAGAAGTAGGATGCCTATGTATGTGTAGGAAGAAGTCAGAGATCAACATTGTCTTCTGGAAAATCATTTCTCCACCTTATTTTTCGAGATACTTTCTTTTATGGAACCAGAAGCTCATGAATTTGGCAAGATGTACTGATAAGAAAGCCTTTAGAGATCCTCTAGGCTCTGCCTTCTCAGCACTATGATGGCAAGTGTGTCCCATCGTCCTCAGCTTCTTACACTCATACTGGAGATCTGAACTCAGATGTTTATGTATGTGGGTTCTGCAACCTCTTCCCTCTTGAACTATCTACCTTAGTTCATGCTTGGAACCTTTTACTAGCCACTTGCTTTCAGCCTTTATTATATATGACCTAATGTTTGCCTGACTCTTAGGTAAAACTATTGGAATATATTGCAGAACCTTGCAAAACCTAAGCCTCCACCAACCCTGAAGCTAAGATGTGGTAACATCTGAATCACACAGAAGAGATCTGTCCTAACTATATAAAGACATCATCAAAATCGCACAGAAATGATTTGCCTGCCATACTAAGTTCCCCTAGCTAGTGACTTTACTTGTACTTTGTAGAAACAATGATCTTTGGAGACTAGAGAAAGTCATATAACATTTGCTGTGATGAAACATGCCACTCATAAAAACTCAAAGCCTTAATTTTGAGCCAGGATCAATCATGTTTGTCTTAGAATATACTCCTTTTATTTCCTTTAAACCAAAGTGGTTATTTTACCCATATAAAATGACACCCATATAAAGTCACATCAACCATGCATATAGTATCCTGGCATATTCCTTCTCCTGATTACATCCAAGGGGAGGGAATTATGCAGTGTGTGAACACTGAGGGGCGGAACCTCAGGGGAATCTTAGACTTTCATTGGACAAGCTTTTCCAGGTTTTTCTGTTTCTTCCTATATCTTATAGGATGGAGTAATACTGATTGATAACTGTGTACCCTAACCATGGTGATCCTCCCACAGCCTTGTGAACCTAAAGACCAGGAATGGTTTGCCTTTTTGTGTTTTGAGAAGCAGGAACTACCCTTCTCCACAGGGCAGGTTCAAGGACACTTCTGTTGTTTACTTCTGAGAAACCAAAGCCCCCAAAAGTCCCTATTCTTTGTCTCACATGATTCAGCTAAATTGCTCTGTTCTGAACCATCACCTGGAGAACATAGTCCATTAATCAGACTCGATTATGCTTTAGTTAAACTTTCTCCTTACCGAATCCATGAACTTTGGTCTCCCTCAGTCTGAGCCAACATACGTTTCCTCCTGGGAGAGCCCTCCTAAGTAAAGGGTGACTGATCTCTGGGCAAAACACTCTTTGACCAATTGTTTCATCCTGCCTTATCTGACCCTCATTCCCTTACTAGCTTTCCTTGCCTGGGGGTTTGCATAGCCATGTCTTTTCTTCCTGCAAAAGGTAACTCTGCTGCTCATGATGCCAGAGCTCCCACTTTCTTCTGAGCACCTCTCTTCTTTAATCCTCTCCCTTAAAATCTATATTAAAATGCTTTTTAATGATAATAAAAAAATTCAAAACAAAGGAAAAGAACGTCCTTTCTGTCTAATGAGCTGCCCCAGGTATGGTATTTAGTGATATCGGCCTTCTCCAACTTTTAATAGCACAAATCCTTTCCAGTGAAGTCTTTCTTTACCTAAGTCCAAATCTGTTCTCTCTTTGAGACATCTATGCCCTTTAAGGCAGCATTCTCTTCACCTACCGTGAATAATTTTTTAAATTGTTGCTCCGAGCGCGGGACAATTATTCCTGTGTCCCAGGCTGCTGTGCGATGAGACAATGACTTAAGTGAGTCATGTAGAAATCTCTGCACAGCCATACTCCCTTTCCTTGGAACAACTAATTAAAATTATTCTTCTCAGACACTGCTGGATTCAATCTGGTTAGTTGAAATTAATACCGGGCTAAAATTAGGATAAGTTAAATTTTTTTTTAATTCTATTTATTTGGTGGTTGTTTTATTTCTTTGGTATGGAGACTGAACCCAGGGTCTTACACACTCTAGCTGTCTTAGGGTTAGTATTGTTGTGTTGCAACATAATGACCAAAAGCAATTTGGAGAGAAAAGTAAGTTCCTGAATCATAGTCCATCGAGGGACGCTAAGAGAGTAAATTAAACTGGGAATCTGGAGGCAGGAACTGATACAGAAGCAATAGAGGGTTACTACTTATTGGCTTGCTATTTATGACTTTCTCAGCCTGCTTTCTTAAAGAATCCAGAACCACAAGCCCAGGGATGGCACCACCTACAAAGGTCAGTGCCCTCTTTATCAGTCACTAATTAAGATAATGCCGTATAGGTTTGCCTACAACCTGATCTTGTGGAGACATTTTGATAATTGCGGTTCCCTCCTCTCAGATGACTTTAATGTGTGTCATGTTGGTATGAAACAATCCTACCAAAATAAGCTAGGATTCTCAGAGAAACAACCATTTAAACTTACTAAATCTTCATAGATAGGCAATAGAATAAAATTATTTAATTTTAAAATATTTATTTTATTTGTAAGTGTGCGTGTGTGCGTGCATGTGTGTGTTCTTACGCGCATATATGTACATGTGGGTGCCCATGGAGGTCAGAAGAGGGATTCACGTCTACTGGAGCTAGAGTTACTGGCCATTGGGAGCCACCAGAAACAGATCCTAGGAACCAAGTTCCAGTCCTCTGCTAGAGCAGTAAGTGCTTTGTACACTGTTTCGATGCTAGGTCAAGATGAAAGACGGGCTTTGGATGTATACTAGGTCTCAGCTGAATAAAGCAAAACCCACGACTCCATGAATTTTATGTGAAGTCTTCGGAGCTTGTTTAGGAAATGCTAATTAGGCTCTGGCTTCACTTGGAATATTTTTAGATTTTTAATGAAAATAGATTTGAAATTATAGCTATGGTGTTTTGTACAGTTTTTCATAAACCTAAACATTTTCTTTCCTCTATTATAAAGGCTCTCTGTCTGGCTGTTATTACTTTATTTAATGATCAAATAAAACAAAACATAACAAAATCAAAATACAATAAAACAAAATACCATGTCTACTTTATTGAGGCATTATTGGCATAGAAACACATGTATATACATACTTCTTGTATATTTTTTTATCTTGGCAGTAAAGTGTCCATATTGTGTATATCATGCTCTCTCACTTTCCCAGGAAAATTGCTTATTTATAGTCTTCTAACACAAACTCCTATTACAATATCTAGAGATATTTTACTTTAGGTTTTCTTTCAAGAGTTTATATGTGCCTACGTGTTCACTAGCTCCTCAAAAACTCTGGCTCTATTTGTCAGTTGCTCATCACTCCAAGTTTACAGATCATGAACTTACCAAGGCTTTGAGAAAGTAAAACAGTGAGGCCCTGAAATCCCAAAACTGCTCTGCTGCTCATAGATAGACTTCATAGATGGTGTGGGAGAGGTAGGTGTCTGTACTAGAGAAGCTGCTCTGCTGCATGAATATAGGTCAGGACAAACCCAGAGAATACCAACCTGTGACAAGTGTACTTTGGACTTGATTGGATAGAGTATCTCATTTACACAGAATATCAATGTGGTATTCAAAGCCCACATGATCAGTCCTTGAGATTCATATCTATAAAACACACACACAAATATGTAGTAATAAAATATATATCTGATAGCTCTAATTTTGTCTCTAAGCTAGGGCTTTCAGCCATTATGTTTCTTGTAGTGTATAAAAATGCCCCTGTTGAATAAGAAAGCAGAATGAAGCCAGTAATCAGAAGAGCGGAGTTAGACATGGCAGTGATGCCTGGAGTTGTTCACAGGGATCAATGATTTCAGGGGAGTGTCAGGCTTCACACGTCTCTCACTTTCTTGGGATTCAACCCTTGCTTAGACTCTGAGAATCCATTTCTTACTTGTGAGCTGATCCTTATTCACGGTCTTCTGTCTGCCTTATCACAAAACCAAAGAGCAGTAGCAACTACAAAACCCATCTGGCCTTGACCACCTACTGTGGGTAAAGCACATATCTTCATGAGTTTATTGTTGATGTTGACAGCATTGTATTTTGAACCTAGTTCATTGGTACATGCTAGTCCAGAACTATACTACTGGGCAACACCCCTGTGTTCTATAATATTTGCATCATTCACATCTACATATCGACACTACATCTTTCTTTGACCTATCAACCTGTCTTAATTATGGAAAGATATATTAATGAAAGATTCATTCTTGATGAGATACATCATTCTCAAAGGAAGAGGTCAGGATGAATACAGTGGGGGCAATGAGCATTATATACATTGTACTGTGCATTTTTCCTCCTCTTGGAAAGGAAAAGAAGATGCTAATATTGAGCCCAATAAATGATGTTCAGATTTAAATTTCTAGATTTCACACTCAAGATACACACACATTTACATTTAGTATTTAATGTCACAGCTCTGCAATTTGCAGAGACAATAAAGTGGAGTCTCATCAAATAGAATGAGTGGCACTGACATATTTTATTTTGTTACTAGGATTGTCCTCCCATCTGGAAAGAGATCCTTGGTGTTAATTCAATAAGTGATTGGATCCAGGGAGAGGGAGAAGCCACATCTTCACATTTAGTCATAAGCTACTTCTCTTTCTCTTTCTCTTGTTGTTGCAGGAAATTAGCTACAGGAAAATCTCCTGGTTTCTGTCTAATGGGAAAGAAGGTAGATTAGAGGAAAGTCATGCAGATTAGCAGGAGTTAAAATAACAATACAATAACACAGTAACTGAGTGTTATAATGAGAAAACAATAACAAGGTAAACGAATGTAGAGTCTTTCGATGATATAGCCACATGCAGTGTTTCCTGAAACCAGAGCCTATGATTGTGATCCTACATTTTATTTTACTTACTCTTTCAGGACTGTGACCAAATACTGGACAAGGGGTAGGTTAAGGGAGGTAAGATTGATTCTGGCTTAAGGACTGGGGAGGAGGCAAGGTGACAGGCAGGGGAGGCCCAGCGGCAAGAGGAGAAGGCTGGAAGGCTGGAAGCAACGAATGATGAGTTCTTGTGCTCAGATGACTTTCTCCTTTTCAGTCAGCAGTGCATGAATCCCAGAGGGTGGTGTCCTCGGCTGTGAAGATGGAGCTTCCCACATCAGTTAACCTAATCACGAGGATGCTTTACAGGCATTGCCAGCAATCTCCTAGGTGATTCTAGAGTCTGACCAATCAACAATCAGCATCGCCACCACATACCTGAGGACCCATTCCGCAGAGATAGTGAAGTCAACTGACAGCTTTCAGTAGGCGAGTGGCACAGCCATCTTTGGTGTCGTTATAGGAGACTGATGCTAGAACAAATAACTCCATCAGTCATGTCAGTATCATGTCAGCCATGTGCCTGACCATCACTCTAGCTTTTCTCTTTATATCGTGTTACCTGTCTGCTCATTCTGCTTATGTGAAGATGCTCTGCTGGGGACTTCTGTCCTTAAACATCTATTTTTGTTCCTCTGTTCCTAGCAAGATCCTTGAGCTCCTGGAAAAGCAAGCTGACTCTGGGGATACAAAAGAGACTGGATTTTAGCTTCTCGAGCACACAGGTATCTCTAGACAAAAACTGTCAGTGGGGAAAACTTGATATTTTGACAGTGTCCTTGTCCCACATCCTACAAAGAAAAAAGATATTATCTCTGAAAAAAAACAATCAGTCTTTCTTGCTTTATCACCTTCAAACACTATTAAACGGACCTTTTTGAATGCCTTGTCCTTGGAGGCCTGTAAGTTGAGAGTGACTTGTGAGTTGGGCTCCTTCTAGCACCCCTGTAGGGCAATTGAGCAATACCGTGAAATTCCCTAAGCTACAACTTATGAGTGGAGCAAGATGGTGTGATTTATAAAGTCCTTTTGGCTTCTAATCTCTATGATATAATGTGTAATGCTTCATAAATGCCATTTTTACTAGCCTGTGTAATAAAATACACACTCATTTTGCTTGACAAGTATTTGTGTGGTAGATAAATGTTTCTGAATATATTGTTATTATTTATCATTATTTAACCTTGGTTGAGCTCTGGTAGTATTGCCATTAAATAAGACATGGTCTCTGTGCTTTAAGAAACAGATACTATGTGATTCAAAAACTCATATACTCATATATCCACATGGAAAATATGGGAGCAGGCAGAAAGTAAGGGAAACATGGATTAGCTTGCAATTAGTACGTCTTTGGCATATATCTATCTCTGTATATCATATATATCTATATCATCTATATCATCTACATCATCTATATCTAATCTATATCTATCTATCCTTGTTCTGGCTTCTTTATGGCACTTTTCTCTACAAATTCATATGCCTTTCCACTGGATTTCAGAATGTTACAAACATAATTTGGACATTATATTTTCTGTGTTCTCTATTGAAGCCCCAATAACTTGCATAATCCATTTCACAATGATTTACTGTTGGATAAACAAAGTGTCTATAAATCTAGGTGGGTTTTAAGTGGAGGATGCTTGCCATGCTGAGTCAAAGAAGTGATACAATATGGTCTGTGTTTCAGAAACTACTGCCTCTCTTTTCTATAGTCAAGTATAATTTCAGTTCACATATTTCCTTTGCACTAGGTAATACAGGCATCTCTGATTCAATTACACTTCTCATGGTACCCTGAAAACATCATCCTTAATCATGTTTTAGCTTACTTACTTGGAATGGAAAAACTGTCTTTAGACATCCCCTATTAAAATTGTCTATCAATATCTCTGAGGGCTGAGATTACCACCTAAGGGGGGCTGAGACAGGAGAATGAGGTTTTCTTTTTCCAGTTTGCTCTATAGCAACGTCTTCATATAGTGTTAGCAAGCACTTGAGAAACAGTAATTTTGAAAAGAAAACTTCCCAATTAATCAACACAAAGCACATTCAAGTGTATAGAACTTGAAAAATAGCAGCTGTAGGCATTATTCTTTTTATGAATCCCCAGCTGTTTTGAGAGAGATAACAACCACAGATCAGGAAGAGGGTAGGAATTTGTTTTTTCAAATTAAGATAATCTGTTATCAGTTTCTTGGGAAAAAAAAAAACCCTTATTCATGGTGATAGTCACGCATTGGAGTTTTGTGCTATTAGTTTCTTGTTATAGTAACTTTTGATGAAAACTTTTGGTAGTGAAGATGAGATTTTGATAGACAGGAGCAGGGACTGTTCCATCTTCACAAATGTTCTTATATCTTGAGTATATGAGGGTTTAATAGTAGCTCTGGTACTCAGAAGACAGGGAAACAGGTCTGCTTACAGCCATAGTAGTGAGAACCAGAAAAATGTAATGATGAACATCAGATGTCTCCTTACAGAAGCATGCTTCCAACGTGATAGCCAAGTGTCTTAATTAGCAAAGTTCTGTTGTAATGTGGGCATGCCTCTTACCTAACAGTACAGACCCAACTATTTCAATATGCATTGCTGATTCAACAGAAATATTAAAGTGTAAATGAAGTGTTCAGGTAAGAGGTTACAAAGATATTACAAACTACCATACAGGTGATGGTTTTTAATCCGTTTCTTTTTTTCTTAGACTTTTCTTTATTCACATTTTAAATACTGTTCTTTTTCCTGTTTCCCCCCCCCCCCCCGAAAACCCTCTATCCCATCCCTCCTTCCCCCTGCTCACCAACCCACCCACTCCCGCTTTCCTGTCCTGGCATTCCCCTACACTGTGGTATCGAGACTTCCCAGGACCAAGGGTCTCTCCTCCCATTTTAATGGGTTTAAAATTGTGTGTGTGTGTGTGTGTGTGTGTGTGTGTGTGTGTGTGTGCGCGCGCGCGCTCGCGTTCACTTTGTGGGATGCACTTCCTATGCATGTGAGCAGGACAGAAATAGACAGCTCATATCTCCAGTCATTCCTAACTTTGTGTGTATTTGTTTGGTTTTTAAGACAAGGTCTCCCAGGCATACGCAGCTCACTGGCTTTTCAGCTAGACTGGCTGGCCAGCCAGCTGCAGAGATTGTCCTGTCTCTGCCCGCCAGTACTGGGCTTGGAGACAAGTTTCACCATCCCCTGCTTTTCAGGTGCTTGTTGAGAATCCCAACTCACTCGATCATGCTTGTGCAGCAAGCAAGTTATGGAGGCTTGGGCTTGTTAAAGATCAAATAGAATGTTGTAAGACTGTTTCCAGTGTCTTCATTTTGATGTCCTCCTGGTGTTCCTCTTACCCCTGCCATAGTTTATAAGCACACACGTTCTCCTTGTGTGAAAAGAAAAGAGACTTCAGATCTGATGCCTGACTTACCAAAAGAACATCAACCCTTTCATTCATAGCTACACCTTTCGGCTCTCTCAGACAATGATGGAATTGTAGTTTAAAAGATTTAATGTTCCTTGGACAAGTTGTCCACTATAGTAAATCAAACCTCAGAGCTGTCTACTGATACAAGATAAAAATAAGGCAACGTGGAAGATGACAATAGGAAAAATATAAAACAAAACACCTTTCCTTTGGAGTTTAGGGACCAGTTATCAACATCAAATCTCAATGCCCTTCTGGTGCCAGGACAAAGAGCAAAACTCTCAGTTTATGTAATTCTGACATGTATTCATGGTTCACTGCTCCTCAGTCTGTGTTCTTCTATGTAAGCTACCAAGTCATGAAGAGAGAGGATACCAAAGATAAGCAGAGGCCAAGCTTACTTGATTTGGTATTCTAAACTGAAGGTAAAAATTAACTCCAGTTGATAACCACTAAAGTGAAATTCTCTGCTTTGGGGGAAACATCTTCTGTCACATTTTTACCCATTCTGGACTTTCTTGGAATATGCAACAAATGTTCTTCAATAATGCAGTAATAAGTTTTCAGAAACAAATGAATAAGTTGAACTGGAGAGATTTGATTTCCAGCAATCTTTTCTGTACTGAATTTCCTTTTCAGTTGAAATTCTTTATCTTTCGTTCCTGGAAATTAGCAAAGAGGGTCATAAAACTGGGACCTGCAAAAAGTATTTGAATAAATGAATCAATACAACATCTGTAAAGCTGCAAATTAATGACTGAGGTTATGGAGTGGGCATTAGAGCCAAATTCTCATTGCTTTATAAGCATCTTCTCCAGGGCTGTACCAGTCTCACTGCCACGCAAGCTTTTCCTTTGCCTTATTTCTACAGAAAAAGAAAGCATGCTTGCTTTAGTCTTGATTTTTATTAATCATCTGTTATCTGGAGGCTGGATCTTCTATTTTTTTTTAAATGCTTTGTCTCGTACCTATTCCCCAGAAGACTGTCAATTAATGCCAATTACCTTGTCTCTAACCGCAGGCAGACATCAAACATCCCATCTCCAACTCTTGTCCTCCACTGGAATGATCCAGGACCCTGGCAAAAGCTTACCTTTTGGGATTTACTTGAAGAACTTTCCTGATGAGAACATTGCCTTGGGCTCATTCAGTTTGACCCACCTGAAAGCTTCTTCCCTGTGACATTTACCCACGACATACACATTTCTGTTCATATTCCATGCTACCCCTTTGAACAAGTCCTATGTAAGGTCACTGACATGTAATAAGCCACAAGTATTTACAACCTACAGTTCACTAAACTTTGACATATGTGCATGAGAGTGAGACCATGACCAGAATAGAGTGATAGAGTATATCCGTGATCCCCAGATTGCTTGTTGATCTCCAGGCTGATTTTCACCAGGGTACTAGATCATTCCTGAAAAAGAATTGACAGAAAAGATGAAACTCGGTTTTCTCCATCTTCTTCATCCTCGTCTGTTCCAGGGGTGTCCTTACAAAGTACACAAGAAAATTTATTGTTACAATTGAAAATCATTTTATAACTTCTCTACAAGGCTGCAGAGAACTGCTTTTGTTTCTCATACCAGAAATAGCTAGCTACCAGTATCCATTCCTTTACTCTTCCTTTAGTAACGACTCCCTGTAGCTTTTGCTGAACAGAAGTACGCTCTTCCTACTGACAACCTCATTTCCCAATTTCCTTTGCAGTTAGATGTGATATGGCCCTGCTCAATAGGGTGTGTGCAGAAGTCTGAGTACAACAGCCTGTGGTTGAAGGAAGGGAAAGTGGATTCGTGTCCTTTTACCTTCTGACTGACTGCAGTGGAGTTCTGATGGCCACGTGAAACCGTGAGAGAGAAACTGAGTATGGCAGGAAGTGAGACAAAAATGAGAATGGATCTCTGAAAGTCTTAATGGAAGTATACGACCCTATCACTGTTACTGACTTCTGGCATTTTGTTATTGAATCCCAAACTATAATCTAATTCTATTTTCTCATCATCATTGTCCTCTATTCACTTTAATTAGAACACTCTTCCTATGGCCTGAATATTTGTGGCTACCTGGTAATTCAGATGGTGAACTCTAACCTCCAGTGTGGTAGTATTAAGAAATGGGGTTTGGGGAAGTGATGGGGCCACAAGGTCTCTTCCTACATGACTGGAATAAGCATCCTGTGATGGAAGACTAAGAATCTTGACCATTTCTTTAACCACGTGATAGACATTAGCCATGCATAGACTCTGTCTAAAGAAAGTAAGCCCTTATCAGATCATGGAATTAGCCAGCATCTGAACTTTGGAATCCTCAGTCTTTGCAGTGGTAAGAAATAATATTTTTGTTGTTTATAAGCTATCCAATTTATAGTATTTTAAAAAATAGGAGCCAAATGGCTTAAGACAATTTCTGTTTTATACAATATAGTTTTGGATTCAATAGGAAAAACTGGATTAGTAAATAAAATCTGGATTTGAGCTATCTCAATGTAATGATCACGTGTTTCTTTGGGAAAAAAAAGAAAAAAGAAAAAGAAAAAAGAAATCAAAGGATAAAGAATTTGAAGTCAGTTCCCATGCTTGTCATGAAAGTGTGGCCATTTCTTTAGAAATGCTTAGGTAAGATTGGGAACTGGGAAATAAATTGCTTAGATACTACATTTCTGTTCTTAAGGGTTACTCTTTGAAGAGGACTTGACTGGATATCCTTTCCTCATTAGTAGTAGGATATCCATTCCTTCAGTATGAAGGACTGAAGGAGCCAAAGGGGATTGCAACCTCATAGGATGAGCAACAACATCAAGTAACCTAATCTCTCAGAGCTCCCAGGGAATAAACTACCAACCAAAGAGTTTACATGGTTGGACTCATGGCTCCTGCTACTATGTTGCAGAGGATTGCCTTCTTTTGCACCAATGCGAGGGTAGGTGCTTGGTCCTGTGGAGGCTTATTGACCCAAGGAAGGGGGATGCTTGAAGAGTGAGGCAGGAGTAAGTGGGTGGGAGGGAGAGTACCCTCTTAGAGGCAAAGGGGAAGGGGGATGGAACGGGGGAGGTTGCAGAGGGGAGACTGGAAAGGGGGACAATATTTGAAATGTAAACAAATAAAATAATCAATAATAAAAAAATATTCTTAACTTCTCAAAGCCGTTGCCATTTTACCTTCATGTCAATGAAGGTTAGACACGTTTAAAAATGGTAACAAGGCTTCATTTGATACTATCAAGTAAATAGCCTGGCACGGTGCTTTACAGGCTATGTTATGAAGAACTGAGTGTCAAATATGTCATAATTCCATACTTTCTCATATTCAGAAAGCCTAATTTGATGTAATCTTGGCTCCACAGCTGCAATGATTTTCCCTGTTAGCCCCATGCCCCTAAACATTTGAACTCCTTTATTATACTGGTAGGTATTATGTAATGAAAGTAGTTTCAAATGACCGTAACATAACAAGACGTTTACTGCTGCTGAATTGAAATACCAGGCTCAGCAGATGAACAGGTTGCCTAGCAACTGATACTGCAAGCTCCAGTGACTGCTCATGCCCACTGAGACTGACAAGGGATCCATCACCGGTTGCCTGTACCTTGCTATTTAAGCAATTCTGAGAGTGAGACCAAAGATCCTAGAAGGAAATGTGTGTGATTAAACATAAAATTTGTGGCATCTATCTCTCCTTTTTCATATCTGGCATTCAGATTGCCTTTATAGTTAGAAATACAGTCAGAAAGTTTTCTCCCTGAATTTCTTGGACTAAAAGGGGATGAGAGGACCATAGAGAATAGAGCAAGTAGAAAAACTAATATTTGAAGAGAATAAAATACAAAATGAACTTACTGTAGGTTTTTGACTTCCTGTTTTGTGTCAGGGTACAATTTAGTTTGTCTGAGTCATAGCTCATACACACGTGACTAGGCATGTCCAAAAATGTTTACCTTAGAATAAAACGACCATGAAATGCTTCCTGAATATCTACACAGGTGGAGTCCCCACGCTCCGCTCACTGTTACATATGAAATCGCCGCCGTGTGTCACGCTCCAATTCCCAAGCCTCACAGCACTCAGATTTGGAGCAAGAGCTTTCTTGTCACTGAGAATGAGACCTTTTAAATGGTCTAAGTAATTAACTCTTACGAAATAATCATTCTCCATGTTATTCCTTATTCGTTAGAGCTTTCAAAATATGTGAACATGAAACGTTATTCAGACTGTATCTCCTTAAAGTGCTTGTAAGGTCCTATCATTTGGGGCAAATTTTGAGAAATATGAATGTAATATCTTTTGTTTTTGGGGAAATGATATGATAATAAATTTCATCTGGAAATTAACATTTTTATCTTCATAAATATAAAGTACATGATAGAGTTAGCATATTCTAAAACTACATGTACCCTTTGATCCAACAATTATACTAATAGAAATTTATCTTCAAATGGGTTTCCTATTCCCAGAAATAGAATTTCAAGGATATTCAATAAATATTAATGATGAGAGCAGAAACCTGGTAAGCTAAATTTTCATTAATAGGGTACTTGTGCCATATATTTTTCTAACACTCATGTGTCAGTGAATTTTTCATAGTTGTAGCAATACCTGAAAGAAACAATTTGGAAAAAGGAAATATTATTTAATTTAAGCGTTCAGTCTATAATTGCTTGGACCCTTTCCTGGTCTTTGGGGTTTGCATGACTGTTTAGTGGGGGACAGGAAACAGCGAGAAGAGGGCCTTGAAACAATATGTAACTGACAATAAGTCACTCAGAGCTATCCAATTCTTCTAGATGTGCTCTGTCTCCCAAAATGGTGCTACCAGATAGGGCCAGGCACTCACAAGGGGCTATATAATAGAAATCAAAGTATCTATAACATATAATAATATAGTGATACAGATGTATATTTTTGTATTCACATAAATTATATCAAATAGGTAAAAGCTGAATGAGATAATATAAACAAAACTGCTGTTTGTGTTAGTAAAAGTACTAAGTGCATACATATTTGCAGGAAAAAACATGTTTCCATAGCAGTTACTTTTGGAAAAAAAGTACTTAATATAAGTGGAATAAAGAGTCAGGTCTCTTGTTATTTTCTCTAAAAGCCTTTTTCCTTCCTTAAAAAAAAAAAAAAAAAAAAACCAAAAACCAAAAACCAAAAACCAAAAAACAAAAAAACTAAGCAAACACATGGTTGAAGAGATAGTTGAGCAGTAATGACGCTAGTTGCTCTGGCAGAGGACCTGAGCTCAGTTCCCAGCACCCACATGGTGTTTGTAGTTCTAGTTCCAGGAGACCTGATGCTGTCTTCTGGTCTCAATAATACTGTATGTTCATGGTGGATACACATCCAAGTTACATATACAACAAAATAATTAAAAACCCAAACACATATACATGTCTAAACGAATGCTAAAACAGATGCTACTTAAATCAATAATTCAAAATTTGGTTGATGGATATATATATATTTATACATATACATATATATATACATATATATACATATATATATATATGTTGAACATGCTTCACAAATGAAAGAAAAATTAAGTTCATGGATACATATATATCCATATTGTCTTAGTCAGGGTTTCTATTCCTACACAAACAGCATGACCAAGAAGCAAGTTGGGGAGGAAAGGGTTTATTCAGTTTACACTTCCATACTGCTGTTCTTTACCAGGGAAGTCAGGACTGGAACTCAAGCAGGTTAAGAAGCCGGAGCTGATGCAGAGGCCATGGAGGGATGTTCCTTACTGGCTTGCTTCTCCTGGCTTGCTCAGTCTGCTCTTTTATAGAACCAAGACTACCAGCCCAGAGATGGTCCCACCCACAAGGGGCCTTTCCTCCTTGATCACTAATTGAGAAAACACCTTACAGTTGGATCTCATGGAGGCATTTCCTTAACTGAATCTCCTGTCTCTGTGATAACTCCAGCTGTTTCAAGTTGACATAAAACTAGCCAGTACACACACACACACACACACACACACACACACACATATGGATATTTTTTCTTTCATTTGGGAATCATGTCCATAATCATTGAATCTCTACTAATGCTACTGAAAAAGATTACAGTTTGTGTCCCTAGATCTTCCTCTGGTCTTATGTGTGTTTCTGAGGTCTTAAGCAAATTAACTCATGAACTTTCAGAATTACAAGCAATTATCTTTTGAAAAGTCCTGAGAAGAGTGAGGGATTAAGAACAAGCAAATGTAATTCTGATATCTCTTTTTTTTAAAGCCCAAAGCCCCAGTAATGTAATTAGCCCCTATTAAGTTTATTCCAGCCTTTAATAACATAATGGAAAAAGTGTCAGGGAAGTGGAGTTGTTGGCCTCTTACACAGAGGACATCTATACAAGAACATGTAGAATAAGCATATTGTGCGGTGTTTGGCATGCATGTCTGCTTTGACTGGTAGTTTCCACCTGACACCCCTTTCTTCAGGGACACAGCACTTACATATTTATTACATTAAAGTAAAAACCGATCTAGGAAGTTAACAGAGAGACAGATGGGATTAACTGTGTGATAGTTTCCTAATTCTGGTCCCAATTAGGCAATGCAAAGAACTAGTTTTGATTTCTAAGAGTAGCAAGAAGGATTGGGTTTGGGTAATCATGAACTTTCTAAAAGGGGTCCCCTAAACTTGATGTGGTGGAGAGTACACAGAAGACAGAGCATGTGGGTAATTAGGAATGTGCACAGTGCCCCTAGGGAGCGAATCCACTGCCTTTGAGAGACGAAGTCCACTCAGGCTTCTAATTCCTTGCTCTAATGATGTGAGGTTTGGTAGTGGTGTCGATGGGTTTTGGAGACCCCCAGGTGTCTCCCCCTTACTCCTTTGAGGCCTTTCTACTATGTGTCTGCAGAGACTGTCTGGTGCCTTGGCTGGAAACCTCTGCCACAGGACGCTTACTCTTTTTTTTTTCTTCTGATATTTTCTTTATTTACATTTCAAATGTTATCCCCTTTCCTAGTTTCCCCTCCAAACATCCCATATCCCCTTTCCCCTTCCTCCTTCTCCCCTCCCACTGCTCTCTAACCCACCCACTCCCGCTTTCTGGCCCTGGCATTCCCCTATACTGGGGCATAGAACCTTCACAGGACCAAGGGCCTCTCCTCCCATAGATGACCAACTAGTCCATCCTCAGCTACATATACAGCTAGAGCCATGAGTCCCACCATGTGTTTTCTTTGATTGATGATTTAGTCCCAGGGAGCTCTGGGGGGTACTGGTTAGTTCATATTGTTGTTTCTCCTATAGGACTGCAAACCCCTTCAACTCCTTGGGTACTTTCTCTAGCTCCTTCATTGGGGACTCTGTGATCTGTCCAATTGATGGCTGTGAGCATCCACTTCTGTATTTGTCAGGCACTGTCAGAGCCTCTCAGAAGACAGCTTTATCAGGTTCCTATCTGCAAGCTCTTATTGGCATCTGCAATAGTGTCTGGGTTTGGTGGTTGTTTATGGGATGAATCCCAGGGTGGGGCAGTCTTTGTATGGTCATCCCTTCAGTCTCTGCTCCAAAATTTGTCTCTGTAACTCCTTCCATGGGTATTTCGTTCCCCCTTCTAAGAAGGATCTAAGTGTCTACACTTTGGTCTTCCTTCTTCTTGAGTTTCATGTTTTGTAAATTGTATCAGGTATTTTGAGCTTCTGGGCTAATATCCACTTATCAATGAGTGCATATCATGTGTGTTCTTTTGTGATTGGGTTACCTCACTTAGTATGATATCCTCCAGATCCATCCATTTGTCTAAGAATTTCATAAATTCATTGCTTTTAATGGCTGAGTAGTACTCCATTGTGTATATGTACCACATTTTCTGTATCCATTCCTCTGTTGAGGGACATCTGGGGTTTTTTTCCAGCTTCTGGCTATTATAAGTAAGGCTGCTATGAACATAGTGGAGCATGTGTCCTTATTACAAGTTGGAGCTTCTTCTGGGTGTATGCCCAGGAGTGGTATTGCTGGATCTTTCGGTAGTACTATGTCCAATTTTCTGAGGAACCACCAGACTGATTTCCAGAGTGATTGTACTTCCAGAGTGATTGTACCAGCTTGCAATCCCACCAGGAAGCTTACTCTTTCGTGAGCACTCTCATATTGGTTCACACTTCTAAATGTTATTTGTCCCTCATTATTTTGAATTGAAAGCTGCTTCTCTACTCATATCTTCATTCCTAAGTTTTGCCTACTCTAGCAATACTGAAAAAATTCAATTCCTTCTAAGTATTTGGCTTTCTTTTATTTTAATTCTTAAGGTTTATTATTATTTTTTTCCATTAGCTCACAAAAGGAGGGGTTTCATCATGGCACCTTCAGACACATGTGCCATTACACTTTGTTCTTTTGTGTTCCCCTCCCCTTCTACACCACCACTCACCCCTTCTCTCTTTGATCTGATTGGATGAAGAAAGACTGAGTATTTTATATTGACCTTCTATTTGTAAAGCAAAGACTAACCATAGTCTATCCTTCTGTCTTTTCATCACATTTCTGTTTTGTCAGACCTGTGTGCCTCCTTATTGCCATCTTCTGAGTACCATGTATGGTCTTCTAAGAATATATTTCTACTCCTTGTCTGTTGTTCAGAGTGATCAGCTCTGAAACAATATACACACAGACAACAAGAAACAGACTCAGCAGGTTGTATTCATATATATATATATATATATATATATATATATATATATATACTATGTACACACACATCTATGCTATATATGTATATAGGTGTACATATATGCATATAAGTGTATATAACAAAAGTAATCAAAGATAAAGGGACTATCAAATCAAGTGTGATGAAGCACAAAAGGTGCTGGAGGGAGGGAAGAAATGATGTAATGGTATTTCAATTAAAATTTATTTTTGAAATGCAAAAAATGGAATATTGCTCTAATACCTCACACAGTTAAAAATTACAACTGAAAATTTTCTTCTTTAACCCACACTTTGTATTTCCATTAAGATAGCCTAGTGTGACTGTTGCTGTTAAGATGCACTATCACAGGCTCATGTTAAAGAGTCTTGCTTAATAATTATGCGACCTCAGAGTCAAATGTTAGATCCCTCATTACCGCCTATGTTACCAAAGGCTACAGAGTATGCCTCAGTTTCATAATTTGTAAAATGAGGCTGCTAATAATACTGACAGGAACATTAGTGTAACCGTTTCTGTAAATGATTTAGCATCATCTTAGTTGATATTAGCTATTGAATGCGAGTCAACTCAATTTACACAAGTTGTTTTTAAACAGCTTCCGTGGTTCCTGTAATGCCTATCCTACTGTAGTTTCTTCTATATCTTCAAATTTTTTTCTGATTATTCCATTGTATGTCTTCTCTGATGCTATTAAAACCACAGGTTAACACATGGTAACACATGGTAAATACAAGCTAAGCGTCAAGCCAATGGAAATCCCTTTTTACCCTCTCATCTATACTACTTGGCCTCTAGATGATATTTCTGAGATATTCTGCCTAGCCAGCCACACTGTAAACAAATGCCTTGGTGTTATTCCTGTATTTCCCTTCTAATTCTGAATCCATTTGAACAGTATTTGTTTTTTTTTTACAGGCATACAATAAAATAATAATTAAGATACCACAACAGGTGAGCAGTGATGGCACACACCTTTAGTCCCAGCACTTGGGAGGCAGAAGCAGGCAGATGTGTGGGTTTGGAGCCAGCCTGTTCTACCAAGCAAGTTCCAGGACAGCTAGGGCTACACAAAGAAACCTTGTTTTGCGAAAAGCAAAACCAAAACAACGACAAATACAGAATTTCAATCTTGTTATGAAAACACAAACGTGGAGCACACTTTTAATCCCAGCACTCAGGAGGCAGAGACAGGCAGATTTCTGAGTTCGGGGCCAGCCTGGTCTACGAAGTGAGTTCTACAGAGAAACCCTGTCTTGAAAAACCAAACCAAACCAAACCAAAACAAACCAATCCAAACCAAACCAAACCAAACCAAACCAAACCAAACCAAACCAAACCAAAACCAAACCAAACCAAACAAAACAAAACAAAACAAAACAAAACACCCAAAACAAACAAACAAAACAAAACAAAACAAAACAAAATAAACAACAACAACCCCCCCCAAAAGCAACAAATATTAATTTGGCCTTTAGGATTAAGGTGGCAAAGGTAGTAGAATTTGAGCTAAGACTGACATGCAGTAGCATTATTGCCTGTGACAGTGGTACTTATTAAGGCATAATTCTACAACCAGAGGGAAGGCTCTGTGTTAAGGCATTATTATTATTATTATTATTATTATTATTATTATTATTATTATCATTATCATCATCATCATCATCATCATTATTTTTTGTTTTACTTAGAAGGCTTAGTGGTTAGTGTATAGGCTGTGTGTGTGTGTGTGTGTGTGTGAAGATAAGGATGGAGAAAGGGCCAGAGAGAGGGAGAAAGATAAGGTTGGACGAAGCAGAACTCAATTCTAACGGGACTTGAAAGCTTTATTAGAGAGAGACTGGCATAAAGGAACTATAGCAGGTTCCTTAAAGCATGATTGTGAAATACTTAGCTTTTTATTTTAGAAAGAGAGCTCCAGACATCCATAGAAAAAAGATTGAACTAGGGCAGCGGCCCAGGGAGTAAAGATAATGAAATTGATTGATGGGAGATTTAGAGAAAGTATCAGTGGTTCTCATGGTTGATGGGGATGGCAGGAGGGAAACAGGCAGATAGTAGGCAACTTCCAGGTGTCGAGCTTGATTAGAAAGAATGGACGGAGGTGATGGCCCCATGGACTAAAGTAGATAAAGATCCTTGGAATGATTGAGGTCTTCTATCCTGCTCCGTATGAGCTTGTGAGAGCACGATAGAGCACGCAGGTAGATTGAGACTAGTGGACAGCACATCTGTCTGTGGTCTGACGGTCAGCAGAGTAGGCTGGAATGAATGAGGCTTGGAAGCCAGAATCTGGAGGAAATATTATTTGCCTGGCTTATTGCTTGTAGGCAGCAGCATTGGAACTGCGTCTACAGAGAGATCTGCTTTCCCAGAGTAACCCCAATCATAACAACTACCAGGGTGTTTTCCTTGGGAGTTTAAGAGGATAATAGAAGAGTTATTTGAAATAGCTACCCATCCTAGGCAATGAGGGAATAATACAATTGATTCAACCTAATCAGGGGAAGTCTCTATAAAATGATCTCAAATGTTCACCAATCTATAAATGTATGTTGTTGTTTTTTTATTATGAAGCTGAAGGTGAAGTTCTTCAATCAAAGGTGATAATGATTTCTTTACTTACAGCTTTTACCAGTCTTATTCCAGAAGGTACTATTCATAAATTCATCCATAATTGATCAAATTTCAGTTTTAGCACAGAGCCATTAAGCGTGGCATTCAGAGACCTTTATTCTAAATGTATTATACTTAATGTGTGTTTTTAGCAGTTCCTTGATGATTCTTTTCCATATGATTAGTCTTTCTTCCTTTCCTCTATAATTTAACCCCCAACTATGTGCATTGAATTGAGTTCAAGGGATGGAAAAAAGAAAAGCAGAGGAAGGTGAGTTAAGAATTGAAAAATATTCCCTCCCCTCCTCACAGGGAGATTAACTTCCTAGTGGTGTCCAATTGGAAACACTTCCTCCCACCGGCTGATAGTGTACATACTATAATGCTCCCTGAACAAATTCCATTAAAATATTTTACTACCATACGTGATTTGCCATTTTGTTTTGTTGACTATCCATGACTAATTACACTTGCACTATGAATAGGATATACAAGCAAGAAAGACGAACAGTCAGTAGAGACAGGCAAACTGCTGAGGTGTGGTACCTGTGGGCGTGGGGGTGGGCGAAAGAAAATGCAAGGAGGACAAAAAGCACTCACAGCATCCCACTTTGGCACAGCACCAAGTCACGCACCAAGTCACTTCCTTAAAAGATTCCCCACTCCCTGCCTTAAAAATCTCACAAGCCATTCATTTACTAAATCTAGTCTTCTATGGTTTTTATAATTCCTGGGACATTTGCCCATCTCATACCTGGCTCATTTCCCAGGTTCTGTGGTCTTCAGTGACTACATAGAAACTCAAAATTCTCTTCTAAGGTCTCTTGGTGCCTTTAAGCACCTGCTCTCCCGGGTGTGAACCTCTAAAGGGATTTGGTGATCTGTCTCCCATCTTCTCATCTCTCTTCTGATTTTTTTTCTAAATTTTGGATATTCTTTCTAGTACTAGAATCTATTTGTTCTGTACTATGAAATAGGTTATATTAGAAAAAAGAAGATATGGTTAAATTTTATGAAAATCAGAAAAGTATATGTAATACAAGAATTATTTAGCATATTCACATTAAACTCAATACTTAAAGTTTGTCAAATTTTTCCAAAATGGGGTGTATTTAATTCATTTTACTTAGCAGTATTTTAGAACATTACTTGTTGATTTCCATTATATAGCCTCATCCATAAAATTTCAGTGTTTTTTTTTTTATCTCTGCTGTAATTCCTCTTGGAATATTATATCCTAGTTTGAAGATAAAGATGTAAGGACATATCAAAGCAATGGAATAATCTAGATAGCATTGTTTTCACAAATGAATGGATTCCACTGGCAGACACGCTCTCTGGTGGCATCTCAAATGCACCAGGAAACTGAAATTTCTCTCCTGGTTGCTCTTTAAGCATAATGATTAGCTTCATAGATCTCAGTGGCTCTTCAGTGGCACACAGAAATTTCAGCCAACAGGAATGAGAAAGAGGCAAAAGAAAGCCTCTTTTATATATAAGGAGACTTCCTAGAAGTTCCTGTGCCTCTTAGTCGTCCCACATTGCTATATATAGCTGTAAGACATCAGAACATGCAGCTATTTGACCAGATATCATTGTAAATAGGTGCAAGTCTTGGCTTTATTTGAGAAAGAAAGAAAAATGGGTTTCCAGTAGGAGAAAAGTTATTTTTGACTTTTCGTTGTTCTGGACTTCATATTATACTTATCAGTGATATTATTTATTTATAATTGATTTTAAACAGCCTTGATCCATTGAACTTGAGTGTATTTTTTTCTAGTGTTATACTTTACAATATATAATTCATGATTCTGAGCTCACCACAGAATGTCTCTTTAAATATGTTGGTACCAACTTTTCTCAGTACAGCGTCTCTGTGTTTCAGAGAAAGTCAAGGATACTGGAGGTTGCTGAGTGCTTCTTGCTCTTGGTTTTGCTATTTATGACTTACTGTCTCTGATAGGTACCACATTTCTATTGGATTTAATTAAGCCCTGAGAATAAATCATTAAAGAAGAGCAACTTTTCTAATCGCACAGCAGATTCTACTGTTTATCTCAGACCAATCCCAGGACGACTTGCTGGAATGTTTTCTTCTCTTTCAGAAGAAGCTGCCATATGGGGTGCTGCTGCTGGCGCCCTGCTGTGCTCACTCTCCTTCTACTCTTGTCTGGTTGAATGAATCCTGGTACCCTTCCTTGACTTCCTTATTCTTTGTTAGCAGTCACAGTTCCTCCATTATTTGGAACTCTACTCTGTAGATGGCATCTCTTACTTGGGTTCAGTGACTCTCACTCATGAGCAGATGGACGGCACATGTGTTCTCCAAAGCAAGACTTCCTGGGATACACTTACTCATTAATATCTTCTGTTGAATACGTTCTTACTCATCTCCTTGTCTTCATCTTCCTCAAAACATCTAACAAAACCCCAATTAAATTAATGTTCTGCCATTCCACAGATTGCCTTTAAATTTAGCACCTAAAGTGTTGTCTATACAATGACTACTGCCACCCTCCATGTGATTGCCAAATTTAGACAATGTAGTCATATTTTACAGCTTCCTTTTCATCCCACCATCTAGCCAACCAATCAGAAGTATAGACAATTCAACTACTTATATAACAATTTAATCTGCACACATCTTTCTATGTGTACCGTATCTTCTAGAGAGACAGTCAACTCTTATTTAATAATAAACCCCATTAACTCTTACCTAGTCTCTTCTTCTCATGTCTAAAATATAATGGAGTTAAAAGGTAGACTAGAACTTCCCTGCTTTATTATTTCAAAGTTTCTTCACTGCTTCCTGTTGTAAAGACAACATTTTACAACATGGACTACAATTGTGGTACTTCATTCAGGGTGGGCACTATCAAGCCTCAAACTCATCAGTAACTCTCATGTGTCCTTCAGTACGTAGTGCAGTTCGGACAAGTCATTCTTTTTTCTGTCCAGTCCCCAAGCCTTTGTATTAGACTAAAGTACTCCTCTTCAGACCACTGCTCATTCATTGCTATCCATGTCCATGAGCTTTAATTTGCAAAGGAGCTGAATTCTCTGTTGATATTTTCTCATGGCACTGAGTCACTGGCCTTCTCTTCTCCACAGAACTCATTGAATTCATTAAATCATGGCTAACTGCAATCTCCAAAATACCCCACACTCTACAAGGCTTAGAACCATATCTACTTTCACCTCTTACCCGTGCTCTAGTTCTCAGTAAAGCTCTTAGCACACAGGAGGCATTCAATGACCATTTATATTGAATGGACGGATGCATTAAAGATGGGAATGACTCTTTTAGGACTGATGCTCCTTTATAATTGTGAGTATGGGTTCACGTGTACTTTGTACCCATGAAGAAGATGTCTGTCTTGCCTTTGTCAACTGGATACTGCTGGTACAGAATTGATTGTAAGCCTCATTCTTAAGGACTGTCTTCACTTTCTCCCTTGGTTGAATATGGTACAGTCCCCTTTTGTTTTCTCCCCTTAACTCTTTCCATTGTGTCTGAACAGGGAAACAAGTGACAGCAGACATGCTTGGACTCTTGGCTTCTGTGCATGTCCTCGCTTTGACACTTTCCCTTTTCTTTTCATTAGACACTGCCTCCTTCTACTAAAACAGGTATGACTTTGATACTGCTCATTTTCACATTGCCTTGCCTTATGGAGAACTGTCATCTTCATTTACTGGAATGAGCTCTTGGCAGTTCATTCTCAGGGTGCAGCATTAATTTCATTGGGGAGGGTGTTCTGCCCCCAGTCTACCCATATGGCTCTCCTATAAAAGACACAGTAACCTGGTATTTTTTATTAACATGCTTAGACTGAACAGGTTCTGAGTTATTCTAACCTAAAGTCCAGCTACAGGCCCTGAGTTCCTGGCTGTTTGAGTCTGTCGTGGCTTGCTCTGTGCATGTGTGTCATCAGGGAGAGCTTCTCTTGGCCACCTGCTCATGGTGCCTCATGGTGACCTTCCCTCTTCAACCTCCTTTCATCCTCTATCTGGTCTGTATCTGAGACCCCAACTCAATAGCTTTCCTCTCTCCCCTATCCAGTCACAGGCTCTAGCCTGTTACCCAATCAGAGATTACTGGGGGACATTCTTTATCACATTGGTCAATACTGTCCATGTCCAGATTGCAACATGATCTTGGGGCACAGAACTCAGAATCTAAATACACAGCACACAAGACAATCCCCAAAATCAGGGCCTGTGAACGGTTGTATGGATGAGTTTATTTGTCATTTGTCATTTTCTCCAGGAAGCAGCCTGTGAAGACTGCTGCAAAGTTTTTTCCTATACCGAGTTACATAGCTAAGCATAATTAAGTGATTGCTTTGTTTCCAAAGTCCTATGCCCTGTGTGGATATGACTTTATCCATAAAATTCCTATTTCCAAGATCCCACAAAGTCACCAGTGGGTAGAAAGTTGCAGTGAATAAGTTCTAGTGATTTTCTGTAGGAGGTAAAGCGTAATCAAACCTATTTTGCATTTAAATATTTAACACAATGGATTTCATTCTAAATGGTTTTCTGACCTTAACAATAAAAAGAGTCATATAAACAAAACTCTTGGAGGTGATACATCTGTTTATTGTCTTGATCATAGTGACATTTTTATAAAAATGCACGTGTCCAGACTCAACCCCATATGCTTGCCTTTTTCCTGGACACCAGCTCTGCCAAGACCATCAGCTCCAGGTAGCACCACTAACGGTTTCCAATTTATCTGACTTCTTCCCAGGCTCTGAAATGCCAATTATGTTTACACTTGATGTAAAAGGTGGTACCACCTCTGTAAAGGTCGATGTGAACCAGAGGATTAACTTTCTCACTTAAACAAATACAGGAGAACACTGCTAAAGAGGTAGAAGTCCTTAAAGATTTGCAGGAAAACACAATCAAACAGGTGATGGAACTGAACAAAACCATCCAAGACCTAAAAAGGGAAGTAGAAACAATAAAGAAAACCCAAAGTGAGACAAGTCTGGGGATAGAAACCCTAGGAAAGAAATCAGGAACCACAGATGCATCAGCAACAGAATACAAGAGATGGAAGAGAGAATCTCAGATGCAGAAGATTCCATAGAGAACATCGGCACAACAGTCAAAGATAAAGCAAAGCGCAAAATGATCCTAACCCAAAACATCCAGGAAATCCAGGACACAATGAGAAGACCAAACCTACGGATAATAGGATAATAGGAGTAGATGAGAATGAAGATTTTCAACTTAAAGGGCCAGCAAATATCTTCTACAAAATTGTAGAAGAAAACTTCCCAAACCTAAAGAAAGAGATGCCCATGAAGATACAAGAAGCCTGCAGAACTCCAAATCGACTGGACCAGAAAAGAAATTCCTCCTGACACATAATAATCAGAACAACAAATGCACTAAATAAAGATAGAATATTAAAATCAGTAAGGGAAAAAGTAACATATAAAGGGAGACCTATTAGAATTGCACCAGACTTTTCACCAGAGACTATGAAAGCCAGAAGATCCTGGACAGATGTTATGCAGACCCTAAGAGAACACAAATACCAGACCAGGCTACTATACCCAACAAAACTCTCAATTACCGAAGATGGAGAAACCAAGGTATTCCATGATAAAACCAAATTCACACAAACAAATCCAGCCCTTCAAAGGACAATAAAAGAGAAAACACCAACACAAGGACAGAAACTACACCCTAGAAAAAGCAAGAAAGTAATCCTTCAAGAACCTTAAAAGACAGCGACAAGAACAGAATCCCAACTTTAACAACAAAAATAACAGGAAGCAACAATTACTTTTCTTTAATTTCTCTTAACATCAATGGATTCAATTCCCCAATAAAAAGACATAGACTAATAGACTGGCTACACAAACAGGATCCAACATTTTGCTGCTTATAGGAAACACACCTCAGGGAAAAAGACAGACACTACCTCAGAGTGAAAGGCTGGAAAACAATTTTCCAAGCAAATGGTCAGAAGAAAGATGCCTGAGTAACCATTCTAATATCGAATAAAATTTACTTCCAACCCAAAAAGAAAAGGAGTGGCACTTCATACTCATCAAAGGTAAAATCTTCCAAGATGAACTCTCATTTCTGAATATCTATGCTCCAAATACAAGGGCAACCACATTGTTAAAGAAACTTTAGTAAAGCTCAAAGCACACATTGCACCTCACACAATAATAATGGGAGACTTGAATACCCCAGTCTCACCAATGGACAGATCCTGGAAACAGAAACTAAGCATAGACACATGGACACTAACAGAAGTTATGAAACAAATGGATTTAACAGATATCTACAAAACATTTTATCCTAAAAACAAAAGGATATACTTTCTTCTCAGCACCACATGGTACCTCCTCCAAAATTGACCATATAATTGGTCACAAAACAGGCCTCGACAGATACAAAAATATTGAAATTCTCCCATGCATGCTATTTGATCACCACAGACTAAGGCTGATTGTCAATAACAGCATAAATAATAGAAACCCAACATTCACTTTGAAACTGAACAAAAGTCTACCCAATGATTCCTTTGTCAAGGATGAAATAAGAAAGAAATTAAAGAATTTTTAGAGTTTAATGAAAATGAAGCCACAACATACCCAAACTTATGGGACACAATGAAGGCAGTCCTAAGAGGAAAACTTATAACTCTGAGTGCCTCCAAAAAAGAATCTAGAGAGAGCATACACTAACAGCCTGACAACACACATAGAAGCTCTAGAACTAAAGGAAGCAAATTCACCCAAGACGAGTAGACTGCAAGAAATAATCAAACTTAGGCCTGAAATCAACCAAGTGGAAACAGAAAGAACTATTTAAAGAATCCACCAAACCAGGAGCTGGTTCTTTGAGAAAATCAACCAGATAGATAAACCTTTAGCCAGACTAACTAGAGGGCACAGGGACAGTATCCTAATTAACAAAATCAGAAATAAAAATGGTGACATAACATCAGAACCTGAGGAAATCCAAAACATTATTAGATCCTACTACAAAATGTATACTCAACAAAACTAGAAAACCTGGATGAAATGGACAACTTCCTAGACAGATACCAGGAGCTGCCCGTGGCCTACGTGAACCAGGTACACCTGAAAGGTGGGCTGGGGCTGAAAGAGAGACTAGAAGGTGAAAAAAGAATGATGCCGAGACAAATTTTCTCTGAACAAGGCCCGGGTGTTTACTAAGAGACTGTGCTTATAAAGGGGGAAGGCCCGTCCCCCCACCCCCAGTCCATCCTTGGTGCCTGTAGCCAGCCAGAAGACGCTGTGCAACAGGGTTTGTCTCAAAGGTGTCTCAGCAGGCAGCCGGATCTTAAGTCTCTGAAGAAAGAAATTAAAGAAGATCTCAGAAGATGGAAAGATCTCCCATGCTCATGGATTGGCAGGATCAATATAGTAAAAATGGCTATCTTGCCAAAAGCAATCTACAGATTCAATGCAATCCCCATCAAAATTCCAATTCAATTCTTCAACGAATTAGAAAGGGCAATCGGCAAATTCATCTGGAATAACAAAAATCCTAGGATATCAAAAACTCTCCTCCTTATAATAGGGAACAAAATACCCATGAAAGGAGTTACAGAGACAAAGTTTGGAGCTAAGAGGAAAGAATAGAGTATTCAGAGACTGCCCTCCGCCCCGATCCATCCCATAATCAGCCACCAAAATCAGACACTATTGCACATGCCAGCAAGATTTTTCTGACAGGACCCTGATATAGCTGTCTCTTGTGAGGCTATGCCAGTGCCTGGCAAATGCAGAAGTGGATGCTCACAGTCAGCTATTGTGCCGCAGACCTTCTGGGTCCCTGTGTCTGCGTAGAACGGGGTCTCTCTTCGAGGGTGGGCAAAGTGTGGATGAGCGACAAACAGACACACACACACAGGAGAGTTCGTAGGGAATCTGAGTGTAATTTTACAACTCGAGCATCAGACGTTTTTTGCAGAGGACAATAAGGAAGTTGGGTGACATATTCGCAAGGTACAATTGAGGTAACTGGAATCTTACATAAAACAGAGGAATGCAAAACACAAAAGGTCTAATGGGAACCACCCAGGATAGAATACATTGATAACAGCTGGGATCAACAAGGGCTCCACCTAAAATTCACTAATCTTAGAAGCCAGGGTCAAGGGCTTCTGCGTCCTTGCCATAGTTCCTATTTTAGTCTCTTGTATAGTCCACCTTCCCCTTAAGCCATTGTAAATACGTGTGTATGGGTGTAACTCTGCTATAGTATCTATTCTGGTTTCTCCTTTGGTCTGAAACTTCCTTCTTCCTAAGTGATGGTAAATTCCTGTGTAAGGGAGTGACTTAGCTTTTACAATCTTGCTGAATTCTAAACCCTTGATCTTGGTCAAGGACGCCCTTGGACTGTTGGAACACTGGCGGAAGGCTTTAGCCATGTCAGAGCACTTATAATAGGAAAATACTGAAAGAGAGCATGTGGATCCATACTCTAGACTAGTGCGGTAATGGAACTCGGGAATGAAAAATTAATGTATGGGTAGAGAACACTAGACTCCAGGAGGAGAGCTTCCTTGAAACTCTTTTGCCTCATGAGTGACTTTTAAGCCTTTCGGCTTGTCCAGTTGACTCGACCTGAGCGTAGCACTATTGAATGGAACACAGGGCCCCCAATGGAGGAGCTAGAGAAAGTACACAAGGAGCTGAAGGGGTCTGCAACCCTATAGGTGGAACAACAATATGAACTAACCAGTACCCCCTGGAGCTCGTGTCTCTAGCTGCATATGTAACAGAAGATGACCTAGTTGGTCATCACTGGGAAGAGAGGTCCCTTGGTCTTGCAAACTTTATATGCCCCAGTACAGGGGAAGGCCAGGGCCAAGAGATGGGAGTGGGTGGGTAGGGGAGCAGGGCTGGGGGAGGGTATAGGTAACTTTCAGGATAGCCTTTGAAATGTAAATAAAGAAAATATCTAATAGAAAAAAAAAACAGGAAAAAAATAAATAAAGGTTACTTGCAAAGAGGAAAAAACCCCACATATATTTTATATCTGCATCAATAAGCCTAATTTTAAAATTAGTCCTAAGAGCCAGTGTCATGCAAGTACACCTCATGCTGTTCCCTTGTGGGGCTTCTGCTCAGGCTGCTCCTGGCTTGACTTTTTACTTCCTGTCCCATTTTCAATGCCTTCCCCCAGTTTGTTTTGTTTCTTTCTTAGTTCCTGTCCTGCCTTACTTTCTCACAGTCTTCTTCTTCCCACTCCCCTCCCAAACTTATATTTTCTACTGGTTTTGAAAATTTAATTTCTCATTTCTTTTTATAATTTTTCCTTGCTCTTATTAAGATGATGCATACACAAGATTAAGCCCAGATAGTTCTCCAGGGTTTTTCATGAGAAATAACAACCTTAGCTCTTTTCTGACATTATTTTCTGTTGTGGATCGAACTCATGTCCAAAACTTATTTTCTGAGCATCCAGTACTTGACAAGCACTATTCTTGTTGTGTGGAGTCCATCGATAATAAAGTAGATTGAAATACTCTTACATTTATGCATATGTATTCTGTCAGAGAGGGCAAGAACAGGAAATAGAAATAAAGTAGAAGGCTGACAACTATGAGCATAGGAAAGAGGTTCAGACTAGTGTTCAAATGAGCCTTGCTGAGAAAGGCCTAAGAGAATGATAAACTAGCTGTGTGTGGTCCAGGCTGACCTGATAACACAGAGTAAGTATCCAGTGATGCCCGCTGTATACATGGAAACCACTGTAGCTAGAGCAAACTATGATAATGGCATCACAAGAGATGAGCAGACAGGTAAGAGGCATGACTGGCAGAGAGCAATGAAGGTCAAGCCATGTCTTCACTCCTACAGAGTTTCTTTGGGGATTTATCAAACCTTATGGACAAATGATACTTTTATTAGTTTTAGATTTTAGACAGTTTCTTTTTTATGAAATTTACTTTTTTTATTCCATATGTATGTACTGTCTTTGGATTACCTCTTGGTCCTCTGGCTCTTAGTCAAGAAGTATTTTCTCTCCCTTTATCATCACTTCTCCTGTGCCCTCCCCTCCCCTCCCAGTTCCCTTTCAACTTCATGATACTGTACACACATACATGGATAAATATATAAATGCAGCTTGCTGAGTCCATTAAGTGTTGCTCACATGGTTTCAGGGCTGGCTATTTGGTATTCGATGACCAGTTAGTGGGCTTACACTTGGTGGAAGGAAATTTCTTCCTCCATCTTTCAGCCATCCTTAACTGTCTGTATCTCTACATCAAGGGATGAGGCCCTATGAGAATTCCCCTTCCTCACTGGCATGTCAGTTTGTTTTGTAATTGTGAAAGTCTTGTTTAGGTGACCATACTGTTAGGACATCACTCATGTAGAGTAGACACAATCTCACAGTAGCCTTCTAGGTCCTCTGTCCTTCCATCTTTCTGCCCCCTCTTCTGTAATGTTTCCTAACCCTTAGGTGTACAGGTTATGTTATAGAGTTATCAGTGAGGTCTGGGCAGCCTATGGTTAGTTCTTCTCTGTATTGTGACCAGTTGAAGATTTCTATAATGGTTTCTACCTGCTGTAAAAGAACCAACCTTCTCTGACTCTGTCTCTATCTCTGTCTCTGTCTGTCTCTCCTCTTCTCTTCTCTTCTCTTCTCTTCTCTTCTCTTCTCTTCTCTTCTCTTCTCTTCTCTTCTCTTCTCTTCTCTCTCTCTCTCTGTCTCTCTCTGTCTCTCTCTCTGTGTCTCTGTCTCTCTCTGTGTCTCTCTCTCTGTCTCTCTTTCTCTCTTTCTGTCTGTCTGTCTGTCTGTCTGTCTCTCTCTCTCTCTCTCTCTCTCTCTGTGATGGGTGAGGATCTGTGGGTCTGACCATTGAGAACACAGTTAAAACTGACAGTGGATTAGGAAAGTGTCAGCAGTAGATTTTCTTATTAGATCCGTTACCTTGCTAGGTGCACTAATTGGCTAGGCTTATAGGACCAGTTGTAATTTCCATTTTGCTGAGCTGATCTTAAGTCTCATTTATTTCTTCTCACTTGAGGAGAGTTTATTTTGTAAAACAACAGCATACATTTAGTCTTTCCCCACTTTTCAAATAGTTATATTTTAATTTCATTTATTTAAATTACCATCAATTATTCCAGTACCTTAATAAGGCAAATGATAAAAACAATTGATCTCTACTGTATATTATTTGCTCTTTGTCATCTGATAAAGAATGACTTTATTTATTTATTTTTTTTTTTTTGGTTTTCCGAGACAGGGTTTCTCTATATAGCTCTGACTGTCCTGGAACTCACTTTGTAGACCAGGCTGGCCTTGAACTCAGAAATCTGCCTGCCTCTGCCTCCCTAATGCTGGGATTAAAGGCGTGCGCCACCATGCCTGGCTTTTATTTATTTATTTTTTTTAACCAACTGGTATATGCTCAAAGTTAACACTACTTCATCACAGTGCTTATATTTTCTGCTGTTATTTGCCCACTAATCATATAAGCGTATAAGACTTCTAGGCAGTTTTAGGGGAGAAAAATCAAAAGAAAATCAAGACACAGCACAAAGCTAAGTTCACAGATAAATCACATTAGTGAATCTGCAAAACTGATCACTTGTATTAAATAGTCCACCCTTAAATACGTGTTCGTCTCATTTCACACGCAATGGAAGAGAAAGCACACAGGCTTTCTGCTTGTTAAAACACTGTGGTAGGGTCTGGATAACTCACGCTCCTTTTAGCACGATGAGAAGGAGAATGTCTAGATTTTAATGAAGTCTGGTATGGTGCAGCACTCTGAGTGACTGCCAGTTGTATGGAGACTGCCAGGTGTATAGAGACTGCCAGTTTGAGGCCAGCCCTAGGTACAAAGCAAGACCTTGTCATAAAACAACAGAGACAATATAGCGTACATAGATAGCTTCTGTGTGGGTAGAATCATGGCAGCCCAACAAACACAGCTTCCGGTGTTCTGTGGGGCTCCACTTCCTGTGGCGCAAGCTGCCAGCATTGGCCCTATAGCTAAAGTGGAACGAAAGTTTAAATCAGTTTGCTAGAAACTTTTTAAAAGATACCTTTAATTATTCTTTTACTGTTTTCTTAAATATCTTCCTGTCTGGGGTACATGATAATTCAGAAGCAATTTTCCTGTCAGCATGTTTTCTTTCTTGCTTTATTTTAATTTTTCAAGGACTTGAGTGATCACGAGGGGAGGTAGTAAATGCGCTGCGGAAAGTTTTGTTCTAGAATTAGTTGTGCAACTCCCATTTTGAACTTCACATGAAAACGTTTATTTTTTTCTCTCAAAAACTGGATAATTAAATGCGGGGCTACGCTGATCATATAATGCAGTGGTAAAGCAGTTTCCACAGAGCTCTGATTTCAGACAGTCGATGCGAAGCAATCGGAGAACCCAGTTCCAAGATGAACACATCTTCCTTAGCGCTTGCCTCTTGGGTGTCTGAATGCTAACTTCCTGACCCACGGGGTGCGGCAGATGGTGACATGAAGGGTAGAGTGCCCTGCTATGTTTTAATGGTTAAAATAATTCACTTGTCTGTGGCATAAGCATAAGTTAGGTTGAAAAACAAGAAGAAGAAAAAAAGAAAGAGGGGCTGGAGAGATGGCTTGGTGGTTAAGAGCACTGACTGCTCTTCTGAAGGTCCTGAGTTCAAATCCCAGCAACCACATGGTGGCTCACAACCACCTGAAATGAGATCTGACGCCCTCTTCTGGTGTGTCTGAAGACGGCTACAGTGTACTTACATATAATAATAAATAAATCTTTTAAAAAAAAAAGAAAAAGAAAAAAAGAAAGAAAAATTCTACTATCTGAAATCTTCAAGTGCCCCAAACGGTCTCAGAGTACAAAAAAACCTGGTATGCCTTTTCCCTTTTCAACGTGGACTACTGAGAGATGTTGAACCAATTTCAATGAACTTTATTATCATGTAGTTAGGGAACTTTCTCAATTTTAAGCATGGGCTTTCACTGCGGGACAGACAGTATCTAAAGGGAATATTCTCTGAGTTGCTTTACTATTTCAAGGTACAACATACCTACCTACAGTTGGCTTTTCAAACAAACCCAGGCAAGTGATTCTTTTTGTTCTTTTCTTTCCATAAAGAACAGAGGCCCTGTGTTTCTTTTGGTAACACTAGATCAAAATCTATAGCTAAAAAAGCAGACACAATTGTAGCAAGGGCTGCAAATGTTCTCCTGTGTGAGGGGAACTTAGGTGTGTCACTGCTAGAAACTGTTCTAGAATGTTCCCACAGTTGTATGGCAGGCACATAAGGCCAAGCACAATACAAGCTTAGTAGCTGTCGCTGCTTCCCATTGCACCTGATAGGACTGCTGAGGAGGGCCAGGATATAAGTCACCAGGAACTGACCTCAGGCAGAAATTAATAAATTGTCAATGCATAGCTAACTCACACTGAATGCTATCGCTTCATATTAGAAAGCTGATTTGGCCTGGAACCCAAGGAAGTAAAACTCTCTCATGAATAAGGCAATGATACCATCTCATTAGGGTTGCCATCCCATTACCAACTAATGGGAGCAACAGGCTCCTTGCTTGCTTCTCAAAATTTTTCCACACTAACACCCTATAGTCTGCCCTTTAGGTCTTTCTGGTTACAGCAGGAAACGTCTCTGATGGCAGAAAAGGTTTCTAACAAACTGGTTCCCAATTGCTTTTGCTATCTTAGTCAGAAAAGGAGTGAAGATTGCTTTGTTTGCTTGTTTCCCTCTTCAGAAAAAAAAGAATGAGTAGCTGCCTCTGGGGTATGGTCAGGCTTCTCTTGTTTTTAATACTGTCTACTCTTCTAGGACAAGGATAGAACTTCAGCCATCTGTGATTAGGTTATGTGACCAAGTGATAGATACCAAGCTGACTCCTATAATATGGTAAGTTTCAGTGATTACCATACAAAAATCTTTTATCTTCTTTTTAGAGAATTTTAAAGCATTCTGAAACATCAAAACCAAACCAAATAAACAAATACAAGCCCCCCCATCATTTAAAAGTAACACTTAACTAAGTGAAGGAAAAATATTATGCCCAAGAGTAGCATGAGGGTTGACATCATCATGAATATCTTCCCTTAGGAAGATAGCATAGAATTGTGCACATTCCTTCTAACCAGGGCTGGCGTTACTGCAGCATTCCATAAGGCTTAGGGTTTAGTAACTTTTACTATGGGAATACAGTCACACTCCTTCATTGATAAACATTGCCTTTATATTTCCTTCTAATATAGTGAATCATGGTATATAAAAACTTTATCAGTCAAATTCTTCATCAGCTTTGTAGACTCTAATTTAGACTCTTGGGAGACCACAGAGCCAGCATCTTGTTCACTCATGTGCTAGGCTGCCTTACCTCCTACACCCCTAGAAGCAGGAACATCCCCTTCAGTTCTTTACTTTCTCTTCTCTTTTCTTCTCTGTCTCATATTTCCCTGTCCAACAGAATCTTTTAATCCCTTGTATGTTACTAATTAGAACAGTTATTCATTGAACCCACTGGGAATAGAATGCTTGTTTTTACAAGGAGCAAGGATCAAGCAGGAATAATCATGTGCTTAATATTGACTGCAATTTTAGCAAAATATACAAGCAAGAAGAATGAAAAATGGCTTGATTTTCCCAAGACACTCATAACATTTCTATGGTACCATAATGTTTTTTCATGTTATAAAATATACTAGAGAACCAGTTTTCTCTAGAGATATAGATGCAAACTCTGTGTTAGAAAATGAGGGTGCTGCATTCATTTCTCACAATAACAACTGGAACACAGCTGAAGAATCCTGATGCCATCCTTTGAAAGAACCCCTTGTTGACCATCATTGCTGGTGACTCATCTCCACCTTTCCTTCCCCTTCAAAGCTTCACCATGTCTTGCCATTCTGCTGCACTATAGTACCTCCTGAGTTTTCTTTTCTCACAGTGTTTTTCCACAGTGTGGATGCTTTGTGGTCTCCAGGACTCTTACATGCTCTTGGCTAAGAGAGAAGCATACAGTCCAAATTGCTTTCTCTCTATATTTTTTGTGTTTTTTCTCAATTCAGCTGTCGATTCTTTCTCACTCCTATTCTCCTTTCTGTCCATAACCTCTTCTTTCTGTCTTTCTTTCTCTGTCTAGTCTCTCATCCATTGGTCCCTAAAAATATTGATCATGCTTATTGAATATGTTGCTGAAAATAAAAACAGAAACACCAATTACCAAGCAGATTGATAAATTGATTTTATTAGGATCTAATTTACATTTTTAAAACCATTTTTCCTCATGTTTTAAAATAAAATTTTTAGCATAAAGAACCCCTAATATGTAGAATTTTGAAATTCTGAGGATTACATAAGCATAACTTGGGACATAAGAGGGCCCATTTCTAAATGACCTTTCCTTGACTCTGTGGCCACGAACAAGAAATGGAGTATATTGTTCAACTGTCTTCACCCTCAACCCATCAAATAGTTCTAGATTGCCTTGCTTAACCAGGGAGCATGTAAGCATATAGAATTTTGCAGCAATATTATAGGCTGCCTATAATATTTCTTCGAATGCACAAACAAAGCAGCAGAGCTCTCAATGATGAAATAATATTCAGAGATTTTTCTGACTGTCAAATCAATTCTGGAAACTCTACAGTGCTAGGGCTGTAAAATAGGAAGTTAATGATACTAATTTAAAACAGGGCCAGGAAGGTCCCTGCACAGCTGTGCCGAAGCAAAGCTTTTGGAGTTGTGAGCGAGGGCTAGCATCCTGCTCACAAACACATGGCTGTCATAATGTGGATCTCAACAAAAAGATGTGCAACCTCAGCTGTGTGATGCCCCAGAAACATGTTGCAGAGTGAGGGTCTCTGCTTGAGTTCCCGAGGAAATGTGTGTGCCGTGTGGTTACAAAGAATGGTAATACTTATTTCATTGGGTGATCTTCTAAACGGAGCTATATGAAATCATCTCTTAGGATCCAAGGCTGTAGGAAGAGCATTAAGAAAGGCCACTCACTACTTAATATTCCTGGGTTTGGAGAGCCTAAATTTTTTTCATTAGATAAATATTCTGCAGCTCCATGAAAACAATGCTAATAACCACTGCCAGGTCCCTCTTAAAGAGGGCCAGAATGGATTTCTGTGAAGTGTTCTCTGATTCTCTGCCAAACTTGGCAGGGTAAGAGGTTTGTTTTGGCTTCCTCCTGCTCCATGCTTCTCTGCAGTACGAGAGAAGCACTTGTCCTGCCCTGAGACTGGTGCTCCATCACAAGCACCTATCAAGTGAGTAGCCAGAACAGTTTCACATGCACCTCCTGCTCTTCCTCTTTAAGGCGGCTAACTAAATGATCATCCTCACAATTGAGTGTGCAGGTGACTAAAGCTGAGAGCCCATAATAGTATTGGAGAGTCTCAATCCAAAGCATGACCAATGGCCGGCTTAGTACTTGCACCACTCCATGAAGAAAAGTGGGACTAGATTTTATCTGCCAACATGCCTAGTGATTTGATATTTATAGCTCCAGAATTACTTCCCTGGGCTAATGCTGAAGAAAGTTATTGATGCAGATTTTCTTTTGGGGAATGTCACTTAATTTTAAATAAAGAATTAGCATTAGTAGATCCTAGGCATCACATTAAAAAGGTGTGGCAGGGGTTAGAGATGCAGTGGTGGAACACTTACTTAGTATGACCAAGGTCCTGTTTCAATTACTGGGAACATTATCATCATCAACAACAGCAACAATAACAACAACAACAGCAACAAAAGAGCTACAACTGGGCTTGGAACATTATTTGATAGGAGTGCTGGCAAGCTATGGGCACATAGCTCATCTTTCTTTGATTGCTTTTATATTCTCTCCCTGACACACCTTAAAAGCAATTATTCAAGGAGAAACAAACCCTAGAATAAATAAAAACATTCCTCAGGACAATAGGTACCTTTTATTTATAATTATGTGCCTCCGATATAAGTTGTCTAAATTATACCTCAAGAGTCGAAGTTTCTGATAATTTTCCAAGGAAATACCAGATAATTCACTGTGGGACAAAACCAAACTCTCATAACACCACTCTGTACTAATGACATATTATGATTTCTTGATGGACTGGTTGTGGCATATCCCTCTCCGGTTTATAGAACAGAGAGGTGCGAGTCACTTCCTGCAGCATTCTTCTCTCTTTATGATATGATTTTACGGCTATGAAATAAAACGAGAACGGATCTCTTATCCACTGACAAAAAATCACCATCACAAACATTAAATTCATGGCTTTCATGCTCTACTTGTCTAATGGAGTGATTAATGCTAATTACCCTGGGCTGTGTTTTGAAGGTAGTTTATCCTGTACATATCAGTACATATGACTAAAATCATATGCTGGGCCGGGAATGTGACTCTATTGTAGAATGCTTAACTAGCACGCCCAAAGTTAGAGGTTCCATCCCCAGCAATGCCTGCCCATATAAAATATTAAATTCATCTTGAATACTGACCCTGAAAAAATACATGAAAAATACATTTTGAATATATGATAATACTATAAATAAACATTAGCCTTTTCATATTCTATATAGAATCTCTGTCATTTTTATTCTCACTACGAACCAAACTCAAACTTGTGTCTTGAGGTGCTTCTTGGTCGTTTGTTCACCATCTTCTGCAGGATTCTTCAGTCTCCTCTTCATTTACCTAGAGCTCACGGCAGCAAAGCCGACCTTTCATTCTTCCTAAACATTTGCCAGTCAGATGGACTTTCAATATTTAGCTGACTGAAAATTACAGTTTTTTACACAGGCTAGCCATTGGTGATTTGTCTCAATTGATGAGGAGGCTTTGCTGTAACTCCCATCACCTGTTCGATATTAGAGAGGTTTGTCTGCTCAGTTCCATCTTTGCAAAATCAAAATAGTGAGAGAATGTGTTATTAGGTTAATTTTTATTATTAAGTGAACATTTGTGCACAAATCATAATCACTTAGAAGGAGCTTAATTATTGCTGGCAGCTTGGATCTGAGCATCCATGAGCATGCATGGATTCTTAGTGTGGAATTGATAGAGATATTCTTCTATTTTTGTTTGGTTTGTTTTCTATCCAGACTATTGAAGACCATTCTTAATGCATGTTTGATTTGACTGAAAATGTTTCCAACTTCATTTAGTTGTACGAATGAAGTTACTCCAGAGGAAGCAGAAAACCTGTGTACATGGAAAGGGAGAGATTTGCTTTTAAGAATTGAGTCAAGTGAATATAGGTGATAGCAAAGCCAATATCTGCATATCAGTCAACCTAGTGGCAGAAAACTCAAGAAAGAGCTCGAGCCTGGAGATGGTTAGGATGGCCAATCTCCTGTTTCTAAGGGGAAATTCATCTTTTTCGCTTAGGGTCTCTAACTTATTTGATGAGGCTCACCCACACTATGGAGAATAACCTGTATACTCAAAGTCCAGCAATTTAAATGTTCATCTCACCTTCAAAAATATCATAAAAGGCATGTCTAGGCTAATAAAGTGAACACCGAGTTAATGATGGATTTGTGTTGGCGCGTGAGTTGTAGACTGCCTTGCCCTATAAGAAACAACGTAATAGTACCACTGTAAAAACTCTGGAAAGAAGTAATGCTGCTGGTGCCACAGAATGAACATAACAGTTCTTAGGAGGCTCTTCCTGGTTGTCTCACAGAGGAGAATCTGGCGTCGATCTTGGAGACACTGTGAACTGCACGGCTAATTGCAGTTTCTATATTTGCACTGGTTGCTTGGAGCTCAGAGACATCACATGGCACAGCCCCAAGAGTCTAGGTTCTCAAGGCAGACATTTTAAAGCTGGCATAGCTCTGTCACCTTGATTCTCCTTCTTGCTAATTTTTATTTATATGTACTTGGACATTTTCCAATGTTCTCATGGCTTCTTGTCCTCATTCCTATGCAGCTATATTATGATATTAAAATTCTGTTAGTCTGTGTGCTCTCAATGGTGCTAAGTCCCTTAGAAATAGGGGCTGTTTCTTGTTTATGGTTGAATCACTGGGGCTTAAGGATGTGGACTGCCTGTCACAGGTTTGAAGTAAATGTGCTGAATAAATTAATGGATATATCTTTATAAGCCACCCACCTCTCCAGTTCAGAACAGAGCAGAAGTTTATTATTGTTATTTAGGGTAACATTTTATTCTAGTACATATGTAAAGTGTCTCATGACCTTCCAAGCCTAAGTCTAGGTATCCTCGGGTGAGAAACAGGTAACAGTTCAGACACTTTTGGTTTGTTTTTTGTTTGATTGTTTTTTGTTTTTTTGTTTTTTTCTAAAATGGACACAACTCTGAGTTGTGGTTACCCTTGCTTGTCAACTGTGCACCTTTCCTTTTGTGGAAAGTCATTCCAGAATAGAGGTCTGTGCTTCTACTGGAGATGAAGCAGTTCAGAGGCAGACTGACTCAACAATGGCTGGTTGTGGGTGGCGTCTATCAGGAGAACTGTTTTGACACAGCAACTTCTGTTCTATATGGAAGGAGAAGACTTGCAGATGCTCTGGCTGCAGTAAGGTGACTGTTTTGTACCACTGAGTTTGTGACAGGCGCCTTTTCTGGTGCAGCTCTGCTAGTCGACTTGCAGAAAGAGTGTCTTAATGTTCTCCCCAACTTGACTAAACTTTAGACAAGCTTCTTCTGTATTACTGCTCTGATCTCACTACTCTCCTAGCCTTTACTTTGGAAAACTTGTGAATTCTTTATCTGCCTCTCTGGGATATAAAAATTTTAAAACAGAGTCATGCCAGTTTTACTTGCCAGAGGCTTTTTCTCAAGGATGTTGGAGCCATCCCTTTGAAATGTAATATTCAAGGAAGAATGTGTGTGTCTAGCTTGTAATTCCATGCAGGCAGCAACTTCATTCTGTAGAAGTATTGCTGCAACTTTAAGCTTTGTATGTCCAGACATAAAAATAGAAGGGACTTTTTTTGTTGTTGTTGCTAGAGAGATTAATAGACAAATTCATAGCTACCTTTTTGTTCTTAAAAACATCCCAGTCCTTTGTATCAGCGCAGACTGATGTGTAACCTGCTCTCTTATTGTAGTATTGCTCCCAGTGGGACTTTTGGCTTTGTCCTGGATGTAAGTTCTTATTGACATTTTAAAGACTGACTTACAAACCTGAGTTGTACCTTTTCTTTTTCTTTTTCTTTTTTTTTTTCTTATATAAAACAACATTTAATTGGGGCTGGCTTACAGGTTCAGAGGTTCAGTCCATTATCATCAAGGTGGGAGCATGGCAGTATCCAGGCAGGCATGCGCAGGAGGACCTGAGAGTTCTGTCTTCATCCAAAGGCTGCTAGTGGAAGACTGACTTCCAGGCAACTAGGGTGAGGATCTTATACCCACACCCACAGTGACACACCCATTCCAACCAGGTCACACCTATTCCAACATGGCCACACCTCCAGATGGTGCCACTCCCTGGTCCAAGGATATACAAACCATCACAGGGTGTATGGATCTCTTTAAACTGCTTCTCTGATCTTGGTTTAACTTTCGTGTTATTTATTAAGGAAGTAATCTATTTATTTTAGATTTTCTATTTGGTGGAGGCACCTTTTCAATATGTCAGCAACAGCATTCCAACAGCACGGAAACAATCAGGACCCTAGGGTGATTGGTAGGCTCAGATTAACAGCATGCATTGGTGCTGATGAGACGGCTCAGTAGGTAATACCATTGGCTGATCTTCAATTTACCACCATCACTTTGGAACTAGTTCTGCTAAAGGGACATGCCTATTTTTTTCTAACCTAAGACAATGCTTTCTCTTAATCACTGCTGGTGACTTTGAAAATATTCCTCCAATTTCAGCGGGCTTAATTTCTACCCCTATAATAAATTTCAACTTTATATGAGCCTATGTACATGGATTCATCTTGGCCTAATGGCATCTACTGTAAGGCATAACTGCACTGATCGTCTGCAGGTAACCTGAGCTGGTCTTTCCCTATTAGATAACTAGAGAATTATTAATACACAAAATGTTTAGAAAGGCAAGGGTTTCGCATCTGTACAAAAATACCACGAGTGACTCTGGTATTAGTGTAAGAGAAAGCAGCTTCATTTTGGTTGGGAAGAAATTACTTTTGTCTTGACCAGTCTCTGTCTCTCTTCTTTTGACCCAAATCCTCTTGGACTTGCTGACACCCAGGATCATGCTTCTGGGAGTCCCTCCTAAATTTGTACTCCTTGTAATCTTGGATCCAGCTGTCTCTCTTCACTCTCATAACATCCTAGATTTCACATATTGGGGCCAGATTGTTCTAGAATTCTACGCATTTGGAAAACAGCATAAGTCAAGAAATTGCCGAACCATTTGTATTCTAGAAACTACTTATTTCAAAGATCTCTCCTGCCCACACTTCTTAGATGACCCTGTGGATGTTCTTTGTTTACAGGTTCCATGATTAGGTCAGACACAGACCTTCCCAGGTCCATTCTTACTCTCAGAAATTGAACTGTTGGTCCCTACTACAAAATATATGACAAATTTAATCAAATATTAGTGAGACAGTCTGCTTTCTTCAGGCCTTAAATTGGAGTTATCCTTGAGTTTAAACAAATTTTGAAAAGTTTAATCAAGTCCTGAGAGGTGGAAAAATCCCCTCCTCAGAGGTGACTCACAGAGAGAGAGACAGAGAGAGAGACAGAGAGAGAGAGAGAGAGAGAGAGAGAGAGAGAGAGAGAGAGAGAGAGGATTTTCCTGACTTCTTTACCTAACACCGACACCTGACTTTTTATTCTCCTTTCCATGGCAATCACAAAGAATAGTGCTTTTTGCCTGACCTCAGAGATGCTTTTCCTCTTCATCTTCCAAAAACACCCTTGCTCCCATTGTGAGATTTTCAAACGCAGCTCTTTCTCTAACTCTGTGCTTATTTGACATGTGAAAATGATTCTTATGGTCATTGATTTCCAGACCCAGACCCCCTTTTCTTGTCCACCCCTACATTCCTACATTCTAATTTTCTTGGTCCTAAAATCTACTTACTGATGCACTTATCATAGCTACAAATCTAACTCTAGAAGGATCTCAGGGACAAGATGGTTTTGTCACCATGGAAACCTTTGTGGAGACTGATACACCAAAGACATATTGGTTTCTTAACTTTCATGGACGATGAGGAATTTGTAGGATTTCATTAGTTGATGCTGACAGAAATTGTGGAGAACTAGAGACTGAAAACCTTTTTTTTTTTTTTTTTTTTGAGAAACTGTAGAAACTGTAGATTTAAAATCTGCAATTAAACTTTCTGTAGCATGGGTTTAATAACTGACTCTTTAACCTTGACTGCTTGATTCTACAGATAGGCTGAAGATAATCCAAAGGCTGTTGGTTCATATCTCATCAGCCTCCAACTGCACATTAATTGGTGGTAACAGAGCCAGGGTAACATTATCTGTACCTAGGTCAAGTACAAGCAAAACCACACTGTAATGATGTAACCTCCCCAGCCTGAAACCTGTTTGCTCAGGTTTCAATGTTAGCTAGAAGAGAGCATGGGGCGGAGCTTGCCGCCCTATCGTTCTGCCACTCCCACTGCCACTGCCTGCTGCCTTGCTGTTCCGGAGTCAAACACCTGGTCACCTGCAACTTTACTCCAGGATGATTTGGCGGGAAAGGGCTCCTTCCCCTGCTTCATAACCGAGTGTTGGAAATAGTAAAATCGAACATTGCTCAGACTGGTTGTCTTGATTCCATCTTTATCGCGCCGCCTAGCCCCACCTCTTCTCTTACAGATTCCAAGATGCCTTTCCAGACTAGAACCCAGACATGTGAGCTGCTGGCCGGCCGCAACATAATGACAGACAGATCTTCTTAGGATTGGCTGCCACTCTGGATAGACTATCCATTTCTGATATAGCAGCTCGTGTCCTAGTATCCCATGACAGCTGGCAGGATTTCATTTTATAGCCTCTGTCTCGCCTCTGAAAATATTCCAACAGAACATCTACAGTTATGTTTGAGAAAGTCATAATCTGAAGGGGGCCACATGGAAAATCCCACAGTATCAGGGCAATGGCTATAGCCTAGGAGCCAGGAGACCTTAGCTCTCATTCTGGGATGTCATTTACTCATGGCAAGCTTCGATGAGGAGGGCTCCTATCATCTCCACCTCTTTATGATAATCAATGTATATACAGATGTAGTGTGCGGGTAGGTGTGTACGGAACCCAAAAAGGGCAAAGTCATCAGAATTCCTGGGAGAGAGTTATGGGTAGTTGTGAGCCACCTGAGAACTGAACTTGGATCCTCTGAAAGAGCAGTAATGTACCCCTAATTGCTGAGCCATATCTCTGGTCCCATAGGATAATTATTTATTGACTCACATGTTATTACTAATAACAAAAAGATGATTCATGGTAATAAGACATTACTAATGCTTAAATAAGATCGCTTAGTTTGCACGAGTGTCTGATATTTCTCATCACTTCTTAGCTACCTAAAACCTAGAGCCTTTAGAATACTAACTGTGGATGATAGCAAATCCACCATCTTTGCTCAATACTTACTAGGGTGTGCTTTGCTGTGCCTGGCTGAAAGAAATACTAAAATAAATGCCACAGGTATTTCTACAAACATTTATTGTGTGAAAATTATTGCACTATGTCCCTTAAGAAGTAGAAAATGGATCTGACATGAATTCTGCCCTCTAGGCACTGACAGTCTTCAAGGGATGTCAGAATAAGTAACAAGAGAGAAAGTTTGAGAGGTCCTAAGAGAACGACGGAGACAGTGTCCAAAGAGTTTGAGAAATTAATTTTAGCTCAGAAAATCATGGAAAATGTCATGAAGATGAAATTCATGTTTTACTTGAACATCATTAAACTCTAGACATGTGGACAGAGTGAAAACTTCTAGTGTAAGAGCCTGAAGGCCCTAGAAGGTTACAAGAATAGTAGGCTGGAATAGTAGGAACTGTCCAAGACTGGGTAACCATCCCCATCTAAGCAGACAGCCACATCAGCCTTGAAGGTGTGTTTGTGTGCACACACGCAAGCCTATGAAACAGTCGGGCAGAACTTGAAAAGAAAGGGATTAGTTAAGGTTTCCTGAACTTAGGATTCCTAAATACTTTCAACCTGCATTTTGACAAAAAAAAAAAAAAAAAAAAAAAACAACAGATTTTTTTTAAAAAATGAAAGAAAAATGATCCATACTGATGTTTTGGGACATCCTCACAAACCCAAACTTCTAGTCCCAAATATTTTGGTAAGCAATTTCTGCTTACCTGCCATGTAATATGGACTTTGTAGAACTAAAGAATTTCAGACTAAGAATATTTAAGGGTGTATTTTAGGTCAGCACCTTTTTAGAGGAAATAGTAATCTCATGTATTGAATTTACATATTTTTAAACTTGCTGAATTTATATTTTGAAAACTACGACTGATAAAATTTTTCCAAAAACGTCAAGGTTTTATAAATTGGGGAGTGGCTTTCTACAGTCTTCATTCATAGCTATAGGTTTCTGAGATGGAACCACGAACTTTGGACACACACAAAGAGACATGTGTGTACATGTATGCATACATATGTAAGACAGGGATGGGGGTGTAAAAAAAAAAAAGGAAGAAGGGGGAGTCAGAGAAAAGGAATGATTTATCAAATATTCCTCCGCACCAAAAAATATCTCCTAAGTTCAATAGACTATATAATTATATCATAATTAGCATTTCATTTATTGAAAAATCTTCATGTTATTCTCCGTTTTGCATATCGATACCCTTTCTATCTTTAAAATCTAATGAAAATATACTTTAAACACCTTGACACTGAGCACATTTCGGCACGGGACGGGATTCTGCCTGAGCTGTGTGGCTAAGGCTCCAGCTCAGGGGTGCACTTGAAGATTGAAGCACCATGGTGTGGTCTCTTCCTTCTATCCTGCATGTCAGAGTCCCCCAAGGTCACCAGGAGAACAAACTGATCTACATAAGTTCCAAACACAGACCACACAGCTCAGACTTAGCTGGAAGCGAATCCAATGAAGCATTCTGGGACACACGAGGACACACCTCCAATCTTCTCTCCATTACCTTCGATCTGCAAGATGCCCCAGTACAGCGGGTCGCCAGGGCCAAGAAGTGGGAGTGGGTGGGTAGGAGAGCAGGGCGGGGGCAGAGGAGGGTATAGGGAACTTTCGGGATAGCATTTGAAATGTAAATAAAGAAAATATCTAGTTAAAAAAAAACAAAAAACAAAACAAGGATACACTCTCCAAAGCCCTGGCGGTTGCTCAATTCCCTCTTGGCCTTCGTTGAACAGACATCTGAGGAAGGGAGAGACATCGCCATGAGAGAGGGCACTGGGAACTGCTTGTGCAGTTGGCTCATCTTGGGTTCTTTACTTTCAAACCAGAGACAACCACATCGATTATCCTTTTCCTTCTGCCAGTGAGTATGCAGATCAGATATTTAAGGTCTCAGATAAGTTCGTTGATGCTTATATTATGAAGAACTCCAGTAGAACTCATTTTCTGGGAAACATGCAGCAAACTTAATCACCTAAATCATTCCCCTGCATCATCTTCTGCTGAGTAGCCTAGGGTTTCCTTCCACTTGTCATTTTGACTCAAGACAGAAGGGAAGATGATGATATGACGAAGATGATAGTCACAGATTTCTGACAAACCCCATTTACACGGTACATTATTCCAAAGGGCGTTTAAGTAGGACATAGAGAAGCACTATACAAACCTATTATTACACTGAGAAATCATTAGGCTCAAAGGAGTAATAATGGTATGCCGTTAAAACTCTGAATACATTTTAGTGTCGGTATTGAAAAAGAAAACTTTATAAATATGTAAATTTCTGTTCAACAAATCCAAAATAAAATGCACTAAAAAACTGATATGTAGACAAAAGTTTATTTACACCATACAACATTTTAAATATTTTATACACAGCTGCAGCAGAGAAAGCTACTCAGAGCCTTCTAGAGAAAACTGCAATAATAAAGATGTGAAATATATTATTCATATAAAAGTGAGATTATTACTTTATTGCATTTAAAGCAATGAAGAATGTAGCTCAACAAACATTCATTTAATGACAAAAACTTTGCTTTTATATTATAAAGTAAAAAGTGTAGTAATGGCCAAACAGACTGTTATAAACTTTAAAAACTGCATAAATATATACATTGTGCTTCATGGTGAAGTTTTCTGAAAACTAAACCACATGAAGCTGTTACAACATGAAATCCTTGCTTGAGGTTTATCTATAAAGATTACCTTACAAATCCATTCCACGGGTACTTACAACACGGGGTGGTGAGAACTGTACACTTGGCCGTCTCTCTCCACTAGCCTGACCAGTGAGAAATTGCCATAAGAAAACACTGATGTTGGCACAAGAAGGGTCCTGACAGAGGAAAGTCACACTGTCCAGGTGGAAATGTCAGGCTTCCCAAGTCTCAGTGTCAGTGTATTTGACTGTGTCTCTACCTAAGTTCTTTTTGATTGCCTTACACTTCTGTTTGAAAATCACCCTCTTGCACATCCAGAGGCAAATTCAGACACTTCTCCCACTCGGCCGGCCTCAGCTCCAGAGTATCCTTTGCCTCCGTGTCTAAGACATTGATTGTGGTGTAATGTTGGTATTCACTGGGGGGTTTGAAAGTGTCCCATGGATTCTTGTTTGGTGCTGGGTTTTCCTGTTGAGGAAAAAAAAAAGAATAGTTTCTTATTTATGATTCATATTACTACTTCCTGGCAATCCCAGGAAGAGAGTATGTAGTTCATAGGAATCAGAGATGATTTAAAATTAAGGGTAGTTGCAAAGGGTAATTTCAATTTAATGCTTCTTTCATGGGACAAAGTGAAGTATACAGTCTCTAAGTCATCCTATAAATTTCAGGAATTGGAAGGTGTGAACAGTACTGTGGAGGTCAAAGCAGACGATATGTCCAAATATTATTATGGCTATTTGTTTCAAGAAAGATAGAGGAGAATTAAGTCATTGATAAGATTAAATGTGGAAAATCTAAAGATTATTGCAGAAATGTTAGTAAAGTAACAAATCTGAAAATAGGTCTCAGGACATGCCAAGTAGTCACTCAACCTAATAGCATTTTACTGAAAAAAAAAAAAAACAAAAAGAAAAAAAGAAAGTAAAAAGAAACTATTTTCCCTATTATTTTCCCTTCTTGACAAATTAGCATAATCAAATATTCATACACTGTTACGGTTTCTTGCTTTGTATTTTTGTATGCTTACTTTCCATGTGGTTGGGTGGCAGATCCATCATCCTTCCTCTTCAAGATCATACTTGTATGGAAAATGTATCCAGCAATACAGGGGGACATTTTTAACATGTGTATACCCACTGTTCCTTGTAAGCATTAGTGTGCATGCCTCCTATCATTTAACATTCTGGGTTCTCCTAGTGATGTCTGACATCACAGCTGCCATCTTGTAGAACTCAGTAAGTGCACAACCAACTCCCGCAGCAGTGCTGCTATGACTTACTAGTGAATTTGATTGATTTTAAAATCAGTGTCATTTACAAAGAACTCCATAAGTGGGTGGTTTTGAATGGCACAGGATAAGTTGAGTATCAGCAAAGAACAAAATGGGAATCTGACTGAAAACCCTTTATACAGACAGAGAAACCCAAGTGCTGAAACAACCACTGGTTAATCTGACGGAGGCCAAATTAACTAGAGTATTGATTAAAGCTGAATTTATTTATTGTCACAGGAGGAAATGTCGAGTGAGGCTTGTCACTTTTACACTAGCCCATGTTTTAATTTGATACAGAACCTCATGAAAATGTATCATTATTCAGGAGAGACAGTTGAACACAGCTTCAAGGAAATAATTTCCATACTCTCAGTTGCTTCTCCTAGCTCTTTTCCAGTTGGATTAGTCCTCGAATTCATTCTCCAAAGTTACTAAGATTGCTTGAACATTTGTTCTCACTCTTTGTTCAAAGGAGACTCTGTTTAATTAAAAAAAAATACTCTAGCCGTCATAAATGCCTCGTCCTCCTCAAATCTGGTCTTCAATTCATTATAACAATTTCTAAGTGGAACACAAAACTGTACTTAGTTTTTATATTGATTTCACCCAGTACTTCAAACCTCATCTCAACTCATATGCAAGAGAGATAGTCTACAGAAATATTTATCATCTACAAAATAAATCCTAAAATCCTGAGTTCATTAGATGTTTTCAGGAATTAGTCTTATTATGAAGAAATCAAAGTAGCTAATGATAGGATGCAATGATGAGTAAACTTCTAGGACAGCTGACAGGGATTTCCCTAGCTATCTATGCTGAAAATGTCATGCCTCGTTCCTCCTTTCTCCTTGTCCTGCTTTCCCTCAATGAACACTCTTTACCAGTTGCTTTTCACTGGCTATTTATATTAGGTTCAGGGGAGGACATGATACATACCATCTGGAAAAGCAGAATGGTCCACTAGGAAACTTAAGGTTAAAAGTTTGATACACACAGGTCCACATACCAGTTCCTTCATGCAATTTGAATGTGGCCTTGAGCAATGTATTCATTCTAGATAAACCCCCAATTTGAATACTTGCCTAACAGAGATAAGCTTTGCTTTCTGTGACAAAGAACTTGATGCCACCTGCCAATCAATGTCTCCTTTGTGTACTTGAAAAGAGTTTCTCAGTGTCAATGAAGAATTGAATACATGTTTATTATTTTGTAAGTATATTTATTATGGAAAGTGTGTATAAACGAATGAAACCATTAAGGTTATATACTCCGAGTTTACATATATTAGTTGTAGAAAGGCATGGTTCTATTAAGCAAGTAATGTATGTTGATGGTAAATACTCTTTCCGTTATCTTCTTGTTTTCCCCTTTCTCCTCATCTATTTCAGATCTGTGTTCCAAATGAAAGTAATATAGTAGATCAAACGAAAGTATGGGGATGGCTTCTGTTTGTGGGAAGCACATAAGCTGTTCTTAGAAAAGTGGCATTCAGGATTCCATGAAGAGTTAGGGTTGGCTACAGACACATACTTGCTGTTGATGGTAGGTGGTTGTACACCCATATAAAAATTCAATAATGGCAACAGTCATTCATTCATTCTAGTTGGTGTGAAAAAGAAATAGCAGAAACAAAACCAGGCAAATGATGAACAGAAGCCATAGTACGGGCCTTGTAGTGCCAAACTCCTCAATTTGGAATTTATTTTGTAAGTAGAAGCAAACATTTGAGCATCTGGAGGTTCTGTGAATCATCTGAACTTCCAACCATCAATGGGAAGGTCCACTGCCATGGATCAAGCTGTAGCAGGTCCAGAGTTAACCTAGCTACTTTAAACAAGAGTGCTTAAAAGAATTTTTGGAGACTCTTTAGTGTGACAGAAAATCTACTTAGTCCAACTCTGAAAGGACTGCTGGCATTGTAAACGCTAGTTCATATGCTGTTCTCTTCGGAACAGGTGGGATACCCTTTCCTCTTTAAAAAAGTATGTTCATGACTAAACACATAAATTAAAATCACCAAGTTTTAGCATGGCACAATATCTAGATACTAACTGGATAATGTTATTTTTCGGCACAAGATCAACTTAATCTCTGTGAAGCTCTGTATTAAATAATAAATTGGCTTTCTTAATCACTTCTGTTATTATCCTAAGGCATTCCCAGCTTAGCCATGTCTTCATTTCCACTCACAAATATGTGACAGTCCCTTTGATCAGAAGTCACCTGACCTTCCTTGTGGCAGAGTTGTAAGGGAAACAGACTTGCTGCAAAACAGGCAAGGAGCTAGTGGCCAGTGGCCAGGGTCAATGCCTACAGAATGCTCATCTTCCTGTGGGTTGGATCTAGCATGAAGATAGTGTAAAGACTCTCATAAGAGAAAGAGACACATACACTCCCTGGCTCAAGTTAATGTTAACTATAAACAGCTGAAAGCAATAATTGATTTCTGCAGAGATAGCTGTAGAGGCCAGGAAAGACTTCAATGGACACCTGAACATGCTAACTTCAGGACACATCAGTGGTAGCCGTATTAGGTGAACATGAGAATTCAAAACCATCTGAAGCATGGCAGGCTGCTTGAATAGTTCCAGTAGCTGATGTAGCCAGGAATGTCCTAAAGGTCCAGTAGGATTAAGTTCTCTCTCTCTCTCTCTCTCTCTCTCTCTCTCTCTCTCTCTCTCTCTCCTATTTTGTTCCTTCATCATCATCATCTCTGTTTTCTTCATTCTCCCAACCTGAATTTCTGGAGGCTGTTTGGAGGAAAGAGATCTTGAGGAAACTGTGAAACCATTCAGGATCAAAGATTTCATCTCTGGGGACTCATCTAAAAAGCAGCCATTGCTTTATTGCCTAGAATTAAGTGAATAGACCAGGTGATATTTCAGTCTCCTTTTGAATGCCCTGGCTGTACTGTTCTCTATAATGAGCAACATTAGCAGTGTTGGGCAGGTGGTGTAGAGTAGTTGCCCTCCCTCAAAACAAACAAACAAAAAAACAGATTTCCTAAGAAAATGTCTGTCTCTTCCCAATTATGCAATTTTTCATTAGCAATGTATCCCTACAAATGTTGTGACTGAATTAAGGATAATGAACTCATTCGCATGTTTGTTATTAATCAGGGCTGGATAATGGGACTTTTTTCTATTCTCGGATGTTTAGGACAATAGTCAGGCAGCAATAATGACTGTATCTTCTCCATTACCAAGCTCCCAAATGATAAATATTTACAAATCTCTTCTAGAAAAGGTACAGCACTGCAAAGATGTGGGGTAATTAGCAGACTATTTTGGTTGTTAGGAAGCTGAGGTATAGGCATTTGTGCCATTAACGATTTAATACAGTTTGTAATTCACACAACAAGGGGAAATGGCAATCATATTTTAGCAGTCACTCAGCTGTAGCTGTTGCATAAGCCATTCAGACTTGTAAACACAACCCCTATTTAAAAACAAAAAAATGCATACACACAAAAAATGAGGTTTCAATGTTCCTTCGATTCATTTTCGTGTTAGCTTTCAACATTCTGAAATGAGGAGCTAATGTGTTTAGGTCAAATCTCCGCAATGTCATTCCCATTTGCTGCTGAAAATTGATGATTTAAAATTTGTAGGAGTAGATGAGAATGGATCACTCACAAACCATGAAGTATCAGGGTCTTCTATGTCTAGTGTCATATTAGAAATTGTTTTAGGACAGTTTTTTTCTTGCTTTTCTGGGGAAACTATTTTGATATATACATTATTTAGATTCCAATTAAGAGATAAAGTGTATACCATTTGAAAAATCTTCATTATAAACACCACAGACTGAGCTATTATTGATGTGAAATAAACCCATAGTTACCATTTATCAGTAGCTTACCATGTCCAGCAATGTAAAAGTACTGGGAGAAATCAAGGGAAAATACAAGGATATATGTATGAATCATTCTTTAACTTTTCATTCACGAATTTCATTAATCAGTTAGTTGGCTAGTACTAAGACTTATAAGATACATATGCAAGAACCACTGGAAGATGGTCAAATGCCAGGTTACTCATTTATATGGATGCAAGAAACATTATAGGTATAAGTGATATATTGTGTCTTTTGTCTATCTATACACCTTTATCACTTTATGTCTATTATCTTTATATATTTATCATCAATCTATCTATGGATTTATCTATCATTTATCAATTTACCTGTTTATCATCTATCTATTCATCTATCTATTCATCTATATCTCTATCCTTATCTATCTACCATCTATTATATCTATAATCTGTTTATTCATCTATCATCTATCCATGTATCTATATATTTATGTATCTATCATCTATCTATCTATCTATCTATCTACCTATATCATCTGTTTATCTATCTATCATTTATGTATGTATATGTATGTATGTAATGTATGTATGTATGTATGTATCTATCTATCTATCTATCTATCTACCTATCTACCTACATATATCATCTGTTTATCCATCTATCATTTATGTATGTATATGTATGTATGTAATGTATGTATGTATGTATGTATGTATCTATCTATCTATCTATCTATCTATCTATCTATCATCTACCTACATCCATTTATACATTGATCATTCATCTATTCCAGTCTGGTAAAGAATAACCACCCCCAGGCTCCATTGCCTGGGCAAGAACCACGCCATGTGAGCTGAAGAGCTGGGGCGAGGCGGCAGACTCCGCCTACCTCAGTGTCCTCACCTTTGCTTTTGTAATGTTACCAGAACTGAAACGAGGATACACACCATCCACGACTGCGCTCTGTGTTCCATGTAAGAAGAGGAAGTTGAGCTTTAGCAGCAAAGAACTGCGAAACCTGCTCCAGGTCAGGCATTTCCAGGCTGTGTTTTCATTTACTTCAAATTAGCACAGTCTACTTACCAGTTGTTGTGAGACTTCTCTGGAGCTGTGATTCTGCCGTGCACTGAGTTAATTTCATGGAGTCCTATGCTAAGATGGTAGTGGTATGAATGAATGAAAAGGAAATGGTCCACAACCAAGAACCCAAGTTCCTGATATTGGCATACATCCAAAACTCTCATCCCTAAACAAACGAATCTTCTGGAGGTAAAATTATGTCATCTGGATTTGAGTTAAGCTTCATATTGATATCAGCATTATATTTGGTGGCCTTAAAATGGCAGGTATTAGGATAACAATGGGAAAATTTAGCAAGCTGTTCAGGGATTTACATTATCTGATTTTTAACTGGAGGACGAGACGATGGCCATATAAAGCCAACCTGGTTTTGAGACATAACTAATCCTACTTAAAGCTTATCAGGGAGAACAACTGAAATTAGAATGAAACACTTTCAAGGTTCAGTCATTCCTAGAAAGTCCTCTGCTCACCTTTCCTGAGCTTATTTTGGGGCTTGTTAATGTTCTTGTGTGTGCTAGTTTTTGGTATTGTTCTCCGGGTGTCCTGGAGGAGGAGAGGCACTGCTGGCCTGAGATGTGGCCCAGCTTGGCTTGGGGCATTGTGGATGCAGAATATACTCACCATACTGCTTGTGTTTGGTATGTCCCGAAATCTGTCCAAAGTCTGAAACTTCTGATTTAGTTCCTGAAACAATTCCATGTGCCTCTTCCTTGTGTGCATGACCTTCTGTAAGAGAGAAGAGGGCGGCTCTCATTCCTAATTGGACTCAGATCTTCTTAAAAACTGTCTTAACACTGAGGGAAGCTAAGCCTGGCAGGAGCCTGTAATCCCCAAAGACATCATATATGCAAATGACATGTCCCCAATCTTTCTTTTTTCTTTTTTTGATTTCTAGTTCTTTCTGAAAAAGAATGGGCTCTTTCTTTCCACAAGAAAGAAAGAGATTACAAAAAAAGTAAGCTTTTTCCTTCCTTTTTTTCTTCTTGTGGGCACATTAAAAACATAGCCATCCTTCTTGTGTAAGATTTTTCAGCCCTTAAAAAGTTGAGTCTGTTCTGCAAAAATTGTTACAGTAATTTAAAAATGTTAAAAATTTGGACTTTGTAAAGCGCTTGGGTCCTTGATGTTTGCCATGGGAGACATTGCTTCTTTATGTCTTACTTCTATAAACAGTACAATGTAGCTCACGGCACTAAAGGGGGAACATAATCCCAGGCCCTGCCCGTAACGCTGATTCAGAGCTCTAAAGTGCCTGAAAGATGTGTGCCATCTAAAACCTTGCTCTCTCCCTGAGAATAATGGCTGAGTTTTGCAGAAAGGAAATCTGGCCCATAGGTTTTCATATACTTGTTTCCTGGATGATGCAAAACGTTAGCAGTCAGAGTTTGGAGCATGCATTGTGTGGCCTGTGGCTGATGAGCCATTAACATCACAAGTACAAGTATATTAATCCCTGTCTTCTCTACATGCCTTTCTATCAACTGCATTATAACCCAACAAATGGGTTTGTAAGTAAAAATGATCTTGGGCATTTGGGACTGATTTTTTTTTCCCTACTACAAAGCATTTAAAAGACCATAGTAGAAGAAGAGCCAGAGAACAAACTCTCGGTATCTGCAAGTGCTGTTCCATAATGTTGACTTTCAAAAGTTATGAATCGGCATTTTGGTGAGTCTCCAGGACTTTGCCCCAAATCTCACAGTATTTGGAACCTACACATCTAAGCGCCAGTTGCTCTTGAGATTTGCATGAGGTGGTTAGATCTAGGCATGGGCTCTGATTTGAACTTTTCCTTAAACAATCGCTGTCTTCATTAGCAAGAATTTTCAGATGTAAGGATCTGTTGGCAATACGTAGTTTTCTTCTAAAGACTTACAGGGAGGACAAACACGGGGAAGGACAAATGGAAAGTTAAACTGAATCCTATCACATGTCACAAAAGCCTGTCTGCTTCTCTGCAGACTTTAATTTTCCTAAGTTAATGAATAGTATCTAGGTAATTCATGGTTATGCTAATGTCTTCTGGGTTTTTTTTTTTTTTTTTGTCCCAGCCTACATCCCTGTGAGAGAATCCTGCCATTTTAAGTCAATCAGTAACCAATTTCCATCTCCCCCGTGGAGCTGTAGGACTTGGCTGTTGAAGAATCGGGTGGTTGAAGATGAGAACGGGCAGCATGACTCATGATAAAACATGAAACATAGCAAGCAATTAACTTCCCATCAGTCTGGAAGAGAGTCCATGAAGCAGGTTTGCAGGGAGTTAGAGAGAAACACCAGGCAAACGGAATTTGACTGGGGATGGCTGATGGAGATTGATGACCGTGAGGATTTGAATAGGCAGCTCAGTGGAGGGACTTTGAGGACCAAGTAGTTGGCAAAACAACTCAGTACATCTTGTGCTTCGGAGACACGCAGTTCTATGCGGTACCAGGTCCTAGGACCCTCATTAAATACCGGTCCTGTAACACGTGGAACACTTAAAAAAACAACCACATTTTTGTAGCAACGAACATTGCTACACAGCCGCTTCCTTTTATGTTGGAGTGATGTCAAACCAGCATCAACTCACTACACACATTTCTTTGTATTATTCAGTGCACACACATACACACCACACACAGCGCTAAGTGCTAGAGGAACAAGAGAGGGGAAAATATGGCTGAATTACTGCCTCTGAGTCATTCAAGGTCTAATGGAGAACGCCAAAATTAGCTGCACTGTGATTGGAATAAATGGAAATTTTTTAGCTGGGCTGGAAACCTCGAGGACACTAAGAGGGGATGCAAATAAGCTAAGAGAAATGCAAATAAGAGAACCTCCAAATGTTCAGGTCAAAAATTATTAATTATGATTATAACCATATAGTCTCTCTCTGAGGATTCTGATTTTTAGCTCAATTTTCAACTATGCTCTTCCATCTCTTTGTAATGAAACCATCCCTCATCAAAGACAAGAAACAAATTCTCACCAAGTTTGCTGATGCCAAGGGCACAGCCCCTCTGCTTTGCAGCAGCCATTTGGTGATTATGGTTCTTAGGCCGCTTCTCTTATCCTTTACCTTGTAAGCTGAATTTTGACTGTGCTTTGAGTGAGCCCTCTTGTCCCCTGTTGCTGGGAGTGTCAATCAAATTTGCTACTGTTACCTGGCCAAGAGCTAAATTAGTTCATGTCTTTCCAACAGGAATCTTTGTGTGTGTGTGTGTGTGTGTGTGTGTGTGTGTGTGTGTGTGTGTGTCTTATTCAAAATCTTATCATGATCCTTGCGGTCAAATACCTCTGTCATATAAAGAATGTTTGAAAAGCAAAGCGTATGTCAAATGAATAATTGGGAAACGTGATACACGAACTGATTGGAAATTTTATGGGTATAGTCTGTTTGAAAGAGCAGTACTTGATTCAGAATTTGATGGATTTTATTTTTAAAAATTAGATTGGTTGAACATACTAAAAAATACAATGGATAATATAAAGTTATGGTGGCTGCCAATGTTATATAACCAGAGATCATTTAGAACTATTTCACAGTTCTGTGAAAGGTATTCTAATAATAAAGCTAAAGTATCCTGCAATAAATATGGAGGGAAATGAAAATTTGGATGCTGAAATATAGAGCCCTTCCTACTTGCAAACATTAGTTGAAAATATATTCTCTTGCCAGATAATAATTTTGAATTGAAATGGCCACTGTGGCATTGCCAGAAATCACCATAGCAATAATAGCCTGCATTCTGGAAGGGGTATCAATTACAGCTGCAACAAACAGCTCGCATCTCTGACACAGGCTGTTTGGTTTTCCCCTTATAATTCCTTCTTCTTTCATAGATAGTCTCAAGTACATCTTTGTACCTTTGTAGAGAATTTGATGACTCTTCTTGGATGTTTATTAACTTAAAGATTTACTTACTTTCTTTCTTCTGTGACCTGAATATCCAGTTTCCCAAAGAAATCAATATCTATAGACACTCCATTTATACCTCAGTGTTCTAAAATGTAATAATGATGATTAAAAACTCTACATATATTTTCTGCGTAAAAACACAAATTTATAGTTTGTTTGGCAATGTGTACATAATTCAGTTACTTTCATCATATTTCATTGCAAATACTGTAGGAGTGTCTTGCAATAACAAATCAGTATATAGTAATCTCCTTTTCCCCTCAAATTAATATTATTAAACGTTGTTTTGAAGGATAAATGAGCCTCTGTCCTGAGATGACCACCAGGCTGACCACATGGATTTATGCTCTCCCAAGCTGCTTAATTTCTTTATTTCTTCTTCATTTTTTATTGAAAGCAATAACAGCAGCAATAACAAAGACACAGCAATCATGCCTCTTAAAATTCTTTTCTTTCAATGTATATACTTTTGTAATTAAAGAGAGGGCATCTTTGGGGCCCACCCATCACTGGTATTACAGAAAGAGTGATGTGTTAAAGTACATTCATTATAATTTGGATATTTTTTAAAAATGAAACTAAAAATGAGCCTGATGTCTTAAGTACATACTGCTTCCTAAGATGTCTTCAAAGCCCTTCGAATTCTTGGAGCATGCCAAGTCTGATAGTTCCTCACATAGACACAGTCTATAAATTCAACTTCAACTCTGGTCTCCCTGTAGCTACAGCTGCAGCAATGAGGATAACCTTAAAGGGTTACCATGAAGATTTCACCAAGGATGTAAAGCACTTATATGTGGACCACCGCACAGACAAGCGCCACTTAAGAGGGGGCAGCCATTGCTGTTTTGCTGATGCCTCACGGTAACCCTGGGAACAGCCATTATCTCCACTTCCTTGACCAGGAGGCTGAAGCTGAAGGAGGCAGTTTGCTCTTGCAAGTGATAAGCGAGCTGAGTCTCCACATCAGCTCAGCATGCTATCTTGGATGTATCTGAGAGATTCAGGAAGCATACTGGTATGGACAGCTCAGAGTTTTAAATTATGTTCTGTGCAGATGGGAGAAAAGTAAAAACTAGGGAGTGGTTATGCATTGTCTGTAGTAGGATATCTGGATAGTGAGTTCCTATAACTATGCAGTACCGCAATGATATTTCTAATACCGGTGCTCATGTTTTGTCTCAGGATACCTCATAGACAGGGATCTCTTCATCTGTGAGTCCTTGACAGCTAGCATGCTCTCCAGTAGCTAATAGCTGCTTATTGAATGTTAATGGAATAAAAAAAAAATGAATGGAGAGCATAGGCATATCTTCTCCTTCCATTAAGAACATTTCTCCATTTGAAGAGACATTTACTTTAAAAGTTTTAGAATTATTTTAAGTTGTGTGTATATATGTGTGATTGTGTAAGAGTTTATGCATATGAGTTCAGGTGTCTACTGAGGCTGGAGGCATTGGATCCCCACTGGACCTGAAGTTACAGGATGGTTGTGAGCTATGCATACTGAGCCATTTCTTTAGCCCCAAGGAGCATCTGTGCTAATGACTCTAGCTAGAAGCCCTGCCTTCTTTTTTCTCATCCTGTTGTGCATTCCCACCCCCTCCATAAGTGGTTTTGAGGAACTGAGAGTAGATTTGCAGTAAACTGGTGATTTTCACCTTCAAATTTAGAAGTGTGAATCACAGAGTTGTATTTGAACTATAGAGAAAAAGTCTGAATCCTAAAGAGAAGATGTACTAGTGTGAATGGATTCTTTGAACAGACAGAAATTGTTAGGGAATGTCAGAAACTCTTTCTTAATTCAACTTAAGCGCCAGGAGAAGCCGTGCTCACCTGGATCAAATTCGGTGAACCACCATCTCCAGCCTTAGAGTTTTATAGACCAAGACTGACATTGTCCATACCTACTTGAATAAACCACCTGATGTTTTTGTTCATTATTGCCATGCAATTCATTCTTCTTTCTACAGTGGCCTTTTGAAATGTGACATTGCTATCATAGTGATAAAAAGAGAAGATGAACACTGAAGGAGCTAAGCCTAATTCTGAAAGCCATATTGTGAGGGGCTGACGAGCTTCGAATCCTTAACTCCAGACTGTTAATAACCTGCATCCCCAGAATCACGCCTGTGACCACAGAATGTGTGTTCCAAATGTACCTTGGTTTTCAAATAAAGTGTGCACAGGTGTAAGAAAACTAAATGAGTGATACATTTCATTAGTGCCAATCAAGAGTAGATTTTGTCATAAATTCATGATTCTGAAACAGTTTAAATTAATGATACGGAAAAAGTGGATACAGTCTAAGAATAAATTGCTCAAATTGCTTGCCTTCCAAAACATGCCCTGTAAATATCCCTTGATTGCTTAGTGATTTGTACCTACTGTAGAGGGTCAGGGCCAAAGTAGAAATGACCCCGTTTTGAACAAGACCTTTCTTTAAAATAGTGTGCCAGCTATTTAGAAACGAATACAAACCATGTGTTTTAGCTCAGCTTTGTTTCTGGGGATATCAAATTATTCTTTTTTTTTCTTTTACCTCTATTATCTAACGTCTGTGCCTACAGTCCCTCTTTGCTCAACACCATTGAGGAAACTCAGAGAAGCATGGATTTGGTGGCTATGTGGGAAATAGCCTAAGATATTTTAAAGAACACATGATTCCAGTGGAAGGAGACAAGGTTCATGTCTACTTTTGGAAGAGAAGACTTTAAAAAATTCTCTCTCTCTCTCTCTCTCTCTCTATATATATATATATATATATATATATGAAACAGATATTATTGTGCATGGCCATTTCATAATGGTTATTTGGAATTGTGTTTCCAGGAATTCCTTGAGCTTTTTGTCTCCACTAATATAAATAGTTTCAGTTGCCTGATTCTTAGAATCATATTAGGCCCCTTTGTGCCAGCAGCACACTGGAAGTCATCCTAACCAGATGCCCATTTGCTTCCTTGTTTCTGCTCCCTGTATATATAACACTGCAAGCCCTGTATATATATATATATATATATATATATATATATAGTCATCTTTGTCCTTCCTTCCCAATTTCAATTAAAGACAGAATTTCACAGGTTCACCTGTAATGGCTAGCTCGTCACTTCCTTCCTGGGTTAGCCATTTTAACTGATATTACAAGTTCTTATTTTACCCTGTCAGTCTACCCTGAATATTATTATAACACTGTCATCTTTAAATTATTTGTCAGACCATAACAAATTATTTCCCACTAGAAAGAAATAAAAAAGCTAAACAAAGTACAGTCAAATGGGATTACCTTTTTGCCTTCTCTTGTGGGGGTAAGATTTTTATGTCATCCTGTGTTTCTTTTTCACTAAGCCTTGCTTAGGGGAATTTTGACTTCTCGTTTTGTGGGCGTGCCACACTGAAGCAAGCCTTCATGCCTTGCCTTCCCTCTGGACTTCTAACTGCCACTTATGTCCTCGGGTTATGTTTGGTGTGGCTTTGTTTGATGTGCTTGTCTTTGCAGCCCATAGTGGATCCCTTTGAACTGCTTCATCCACAGCTGCTTGCTGTCTATACTCATGTATGCCTTAACTCAAGTATTCTTCAAAAGTTTATAATTAGAGTAAACTCTGTCAAAAAGCTGTACAGTTTTTAATCATTTATTCATTCTGCAAAGAAAATTTAATGGGTGTTCACTGCATGTCAGGACCTCTGCTGGAAGCTAACATACACACTGAGGAGGACATCTTGTCACATAACATAGAGATAGCATTACCATATTTTTTTATACTTTCCAGAGAGTAAGAATTAGCATTTCTCCACTTTACAGCTAGTCTGTCTACCTTTTGCTTTATTTGGCCAGGAATACAGGCCTATCATAAATGCTATCATTCGGAAAGGACTTTTCCTCCAGCTGTAGTAATGACTAATTTTTTAAAAAGTTATTATTTTAATCTTCACACAATAATTAGGTCTCAATGTGACAGTGTTCAACCCAAACTTGTTTGCTTGTCTGTTTATTTGAAATCCTCATGGTTTAAGGCAAAAGAATTAATGAAATGTTAGAATTGGATAGGAGCCTTGGGTAGTGTGTAAGGCTGAAAGTTTGATAAAATGACGCGTTCAGGAGTCCACAGGGCAGCCTGGTAAGGGTAAACTATGTAAGGTGATCATTATATAAAAAGCCCTCTCAGTGAGAAGGGTAGCATGGAGCTTCACATAAAGTCAACTAGTTGAGTCCACATTTAGAAAGCAGGTGGGGAATTGGCTTGACAATCCAAAATTACAATTACATGTTGTGTTAGTGTGATAGCATTAATTTTTAAAAAAAATTTTTTTGAAACAGAACTTGTCAGTCCCTGTAATTGTACATGTATTAAAAAGGGAGTAACACGAAGCTATTAATAGGGGAGAAGTATTGTTTCAGTGTTTCTCCCCAAAACTTCAATTTCTACAGTATTCCAGTGAGAACTACGGCGGTTAAAGAGGTAAGGAAATTACGCAGCTCCTATGTTGTAACTATTCTCCACCAACAGATATCTTTAACATTGTGGTTCTATGTGTGGAATGCGAGGTCTAGCATCTGCTCAGGGAAGCTGCTAGCGGTTGCCATAGAGACTAGCTGGGAAAAGGAACACATTTCTTCTAGCCTTCTCAGTGACACAGTGCGATTTGCTTTCTTCCTAGTGCCTGTTCTTACCACGGAACTCCGGCCAGCCTGGAAATTGCTATGTGGTCCAGGCTGGCCTTAAACTCCCCAAGATCCACTTCCCAGGTTCTATGGTTTCTTTTCTATGTTTAATTTTGCTATTAATAACTTGTTTGTAGTGAGGCTTAGTTTAAGATCTAGGTTTTTACTATATTTCCTCACTGAGGCCTAGTGGGTTAATTTGTATGTTCATTCTTTTGTGATAACAGAACAGATTGTTGCTTTCAAGGCTATGCACATGAACACCTATGAGCGTGCACACACACACACAAACACGCACACAACACATACACAAAACTTATTTTAGGTGGTCACAAGAAAGTTCATGTTGCACATGACACATAAAAACAGATACAGTTTGATCCTTTATTCTTTGGATACCTAAAGGATTAAAACATTATTTGTTTCTTAAAGGACATCAACAGCGATGTGAAGTTTGCTAAATAGTTTTAATTTTTTTTTGACGGATTTGGTTGTTTTGTTTTTAAAAAGTTAGACATCAATGAAATGTAAATTCCAAGCTTTGTGGTGACAATGAGGTTGCCCAGATATTTGTGATTTAAGCACTGATGCTGGACTCTTGATAATTATTTTGTAGCATAGAGCCTGAGTTACTACTAAACAAACCCATTTCCCTTGGACTCTTAGCATGAGCCCATCCTTCACCTTCATATTAGATAAAATTACCAAGTTTCACATTGATATGCATTGTACATTGTAGAACAGTACATTCACTTACACAAATGGAATGATTTAGTCAGAAGTTTCCATGTACCAGGAGGCCTCTATAATTTCAGGAATATCTGTTTAGACTATTGTGTTCTATGTATGCATCACAAGGGTACAGATATGTTGGAGAAATTTATCCTATATTATGCCCAATTATGTCAGCAGGCTATGAATCTCATCCAATTACCAAGCCGCATAAGTGCATTTATGTGATACTTAAAGATCATTAATTTTGTACTTAAGCGTAAGCTGCTTAGACAGTATCATTTTTGTGACTTCCAGTACCAATACCAGCATCAATATAAATTCAATGCAAATTAGAAAATGAAAATCTTCATCTTGTTTATATCTGTGAAAAGACATTTAGCAAACACAGGCACACATTACACCAATACTAGCTACTGGGAAAATGCTGCCAAATGTACACCCGAGACCCTAAGGACAGGAACCACAGTACAAGACAAGTGAGCGAGCCGCAGACGTGGACTTGCCTACCCGCCAAGGCATCCCCTTGGGATTTCTACAGGTCATTCCTGTAGTAAAACTGGAAAAAAATGACTTAGGTTAAAAAAACAAAAAAAAAAAACTTAGGAAATTGGCATTCCCACGTCCACTGACTTGAATGGACTGATTCGATTCCACTATAAGTTATCTACTGCTAACAGTCATAAAGTAGGTCTTTCCTTGACTAGAAAACGTCAGTTGAGCATTTCCTTGGAGGAGTCATCACAACTCTAAATCATTTTCTTCCAGTCGTGGGAACAGTAAGGATCCTCGTTTTAGAGCTCCATACAGTGCTACGTTTGAGCAGTTATAAAGCGATCTTGAATTCAATAATTAAATTTACAAAGTAATACATAGGAACTCACCTCAAAGTCAAGGTCAGAATACCGCGATTTTCTTCTCTGTGAGTTTGTTTTTAGAGGAAGGAGAAAAACAATAAAGTTATGTTTAGTCACTTAAACCAATGGACATCATTACATTCAATGAAAATAATCCCAGTATTATTAATAACCCTGTTATATGATTCCATTAAGATTATTTTTCTGACTTGAAAATATTCCATCAGTATGTTTCCATTTTCACCTCGAACTTCACTTAAAGGTAGAGGATATTACATTTTTTTTTTTTTAACTTTGGGTACTAATGCTCGTTTTCAGTGAAATGTATTTTCATTCAATCCGGAAATGGTTCCAGTTTTAACAAAAACCACTTTGCAGACGTGGAGGACTAAACGTAAAATTGGGAAAATAACCTCTGTACTTTTAGACGTCCCCCAACAGACACCCAGATTATTTTTAAATATGCTCTTGCTTTGTAGCTCAGGCTGTTCTCAGAATTTAGGGGCTTCTTGCTTCAGCTTCCAGTGTTCTAAAAACCACACTTGATGTCAAGCAAACCCTGCCTGCCCGTCTGGTTATGCTCTGATGTTTATATGTCAGTCTTGTACAAATTTCTCAAAATTAGGTCATCTCCTGCCAAAACGCTTCTTGTTGCTAGTTCTTAGGAAGTGAACATTTTTTTGTTTGTTTGCTTGTTTTTGTCTTTAATTCCTATTTAGTCAAGCAACAGATATTCTACACCCCAACACACTGTCTCACAGTGTTTCTCTCAGACTCTAAATCTGTTAAACACCCAAATCTAGTTATAGGTACACGTGCATTGATGAAATAAAGTAATTAGTCAGTGGGCTTGATACAATCAGGAAGTATGATTAAAACAAAGTGGATGTGAGCTCATGTGATAATGGGACTTTCATGATATCAGTATGGAGATGGTATTTTTAGCATCTGCTCCAGGAAGCCACCGATTCTTAAAATGGATGAGGTGGAGAGGGAGATGCCTGTAAATTTATAAAAAGATCTCCACAGTTTTAGAGAACAAAGAAAATTTCTGCTGTGCTTTTTCTTTAAGTAGACTCCCCCCTGCCCCTCCCTGAGGGAGTTGGGGAGGGAACCTAAGGGAACGTACAGTCTTTCTGGCCAGATCATGTTTTGTCCCCCCACCCCCACCTCCCAACTCCCAGCTCAATATCGACAACCTTAACATCACTGGCTTCTCAGGGTTTCGACTGCAGATTTATGGCAGATCTAGTTGCCATTATGACTGTTATGAGTGTTATTAAAAAAATATGACTTTCCTGCAGCTAGAGCTAAAATTGTCATTATAAAACCAGGACCTCCTGTGCAGCCTAATCTCGGAACATGTTTTCAGCAGACAGAAGGACTTAAGGAGGACCCGGGACACTTCTGACATAATCTCATTGTGGTGAAACTGCTGAGCACCAGAAATCCAGGCTTGATGGAATACTGAGGAGAGAGAGGAAATCGGGAACGCCTTGTGGAAGTGGAAACTAAACATGATGCCCTCTTGTGTTCTCCTTGTCTCCAACAGCGTGCTGCCTTTGTCCTGGTGACATCCTGGAAGAGGCAGCAATGAAAGAACACATCCAAATAAACCTGGCTCCGCCTCGCACTGTGCAGCATTCTGCTAGACTGAACGTCAGCGCTCCCATTCTTCTCTCCCATGCACACCCAGCCTTCTTGGCACTGTGGTTCAGCAAAGCTTTTTCTTTTCCTTTTTTTCTTTAATAAATATGTGTTAAGAAAAATCTAAGCATGGACACATTTAGTTAAAAGCAATTATTATAAAACATTAGTCATGAGCTTTTGTTTCTTCATCTGAAACGTAACTGATGGAATCTTGCAAAAATGGTTCAGTCAGCTTGAAGACAGAGAGAGCCTTCTGCTCTATGCACCGAGGGGCTCTCTGTTGCCAAAGGTGAAAACGACCATATGTTGCTGCATTTGTTTTGGATCACAAGGCAGTGCTGCCTAGGAATTGAGGATTTGGATGCATACACGGTGCCAAAAAGCTTTATGTTATAGGAGCAAGAAGAAAGTATGGGAACCCAAAGAGCCCCAGCAACAGATTCCAACGCCTATGTCGATGTGCAACATTTTTCTTTCTCTCCCATGTAATTTCGTTAAAATTAGATGCTACCAAAGGGCATAGCAGGGCTGGCAGGCTACAAGGATTAGATGAAGGAATGAGAAAATTTTAATCAAAACCTGGTGATGGGGTGTGGTGGAGATGGCTACAAAATAAATCATGGAGGTTTAAAGATCAGATAGCATGGAAAATGTGTCAAGCAATCAAATCAAATGTGTGTGTGTGTGTGGTAGGGGTAGGTATGTATGGCTACTTCCCCACAATACTGAGTATTCCAATCTATGTGCACCTAATAAAGTGTTTTCACATTTGAACATACTAACCAGACTTCAGATGGTTGGGAAAACGGTGTCATTTTATGAATGAATGTAACTAAGAGCCAGAGAAGTTAAAAATAATTTGACCAAGTCACCCGGGAGGTAAGTAAGTGAACTGTGATAAAAACTCAGGTCTGGTTCAGAGTCCAGTGCTTTCTACATAAGATCTCACCAGCTCCAATATGTAGGATAATATTTTACAAACAAGATGTCTGCAGCATGCTGTTCTGGAACTCAGCAAGATAATACTAGATGGCCGTGGTAGTCCGCATTTCACAGTAGTGGTACTGAAATATGTTAGAAGAATAAAGCAAGGTCAAACGGACTAACCATTTCAGGCTAATTATATTTTGAAGAAGAAGAAAAAAAAGCCAATTTGATGGTCGTTATTTCTCAGAAAATCTGTGTTTTGTAAAAACAAAACAAAAACAAAATGCTTATTCAAATAGATAATGAGGCAATGCTACGATAACAAACAGATGTGACTCTTGTTACTGAGAAGTTCAGTTTGTCTTACGTGTCAGATGCTCGTAGTACAAAGTGGGATATCAGAAAGATCCCAATGCATTTTGATTTTGCCTGTGTCTACCCTGTGTGCATATCCATGAGATGTTCTGGGAAGTCTTTTGAGGCTAGAGTTTGCTGAGACTGTGACCCACTTACGTGTTTATTCAAATGTTCTTCTGGGCCTTGTAGAAGGCCACTGTAAGGCATAAAAAGTGCTTAGAAATAAAGACAGTGTTTGCTTGTTTTGCATGTGTGTTCACATGTGTATACACAGGCTTCTGGGTGTGTACGCATGTATGTGGAGGCTAGAGGGCCTCAGCTGTCCCTCAGCTACCGTGTGTCATTTGGTTTACTTGTTTGCTTGTTTGTTTGTTTGGGGGGACCGGGGTCTGTCCCTGGTCTAGATTTCACCGAGTATGGTTGGGCAGAGCTCCAGGACCTTGTCTGTTTCTATCTTCCCAGTATTGGGGTTATACACAGGTGACACTACACCTGATCAAGGATCAAGGGGCTGAAATGAAGTCCTCACACCCTCAATGCAAGCTCATTCCTGACTGAGACACGCCCTCAGCTCTGACCAAAGATTTAAACAATGAGAATCAACTAAGCTTCTTGATTTTTTTCTTCACAAATAGTTGGGTAAGTTTTAAGAAATGCTACATGTAAAATTAAAACAATCCAATGTGATGTTGATTTGTGTGTGTGTGTGTGTGTGTGTGTGTGAAGACATAAACCATTCTGTCTATGTAGCCTTCACTTCCAGGTAAGTTGAAACACACCCTCCTTTCCTGTGCAGTACTTAAAAGACGTCTTTCTTCCCTTTGCAGCTTCGTTTTTGCAATACTCCACTAAGAACTCATCCCAATTGCATTATGCTCTTAATACTCCATTAAAATTCTTGTCAAAGGCCTCTAATGAGCTCCATTTGGACAAACAGCAAGGTCAATTTTCCACCCTCCTCTCTCTGGCCTCTCAGAAGCTGTAGAAAGTTAATCACTTCCTCATTAAAGCTCTGCCTTTTTCTTGCCCCTCCTCTCCCTCCTTTCATTCACTGCGGCTCCTTTTGAAACCTCTGTTGCTGCCGGTGAATGCCCATTCTTTCTAAACGTGTAGCTGCTGAGGTCTACTCCATCCTATATGGTTTCATGGATTACATGGCTTATCCCTTAGGCTTTATTCCCACCTTTCAATATGCAAATATCCCCTTTTACGTGGTCTTTCTCATCACTGACAGTTAATAACTCATCAGCCAAGACAGAGGCTTAGAATTGTCCCTCCTTTGTGTGCATCCCTCGCCTTACATATTAAATCCACTGATGGGTTGCCTATTTGATCTCTAAAAGGTCTGTCTGTCTATCCCCTCTTTGTCACCCACACCTCCACATCTCTAGTCCCTTCTTAGCTACAGAGCTCCAGCATTTGGCAGAGAATCTATCACAATAGTGTGCAGTTCTCCAAAATTCTCAGTTAATGCTTGAAGGAGTGTAATATGATAGCCCCAGAATTCAAACCAATGTGGCTTTTGTTTTATTGTTATTGCTTTAAAGAATAGCCTGGGAGAATTTGAATAACCAACCAACCTAAAGATATAAAGAAAACCACTCCAAGTAGGCAAGTTGGCAGCTAAGAGAATCAAAACAATTTATGAGGAAGCCATATCTTTTACTGATAGAAGGGAGAAATTCTTTAGGATGATTTAATAGTGAGGAAACGTGCCATGGTCATGGTCCCAGGCTACTGAGAGGGCCACTTATTGCATATGTGCCCAAAGGGGCTTCCACACACAACTCTTGTACAATAATGAATAATTTCTCAGAGGGACTATGTCATTATTTGTGTCACTGAAAATTAAACTGGACAAGACACTAGAAGAATCACAGCAAGTAATGAATTTCACTGACTAATGAATGGCAATATGAATGCCATTAAAAGTTTCTATTATAGGATGAGCAATGGACTCACTCACAGGGAGAAGAGCTTTGATAACAAATCCATTAAAAATAGCTGTGGCAATGGAGTCTGGGAATAATTAATTATCTGAAATGGCTTTTATTCGAGCTAATTTTGTTTGTATGTCTGCATAAAAGATAAGATTCTCTAATCCAGGAACAAAAACAAAGCAATAATGGGAAAGTTTTCCTTTTACCAGGCCAACATGAGAAATTATAGATTATATGTACAAAATGAAATGTGGTTTCTGCATGGGGTCAATTTTTGATGTTTTCTGTTTGTGACAGTGCTTCCTGGTTCCTAAGTGAGACTATAACATTCTGTGTACGTTCTTGACTATTGATTTAGCAGTATTTAAGCTTCTTCAAAGACATTCCAAGTGTGATACCAATGATATGATCACAATACAGCCTTACATCTGAAGTACTCCTTACTATCATCTTCAAAGGCTTTTCATGTAATTCGATCCTAATGCCAGACACGAGGGAAGCACCACTGCAGTGACATCATCACTAAAATATTGGGGAACCATTATGCAGAGTGCTCTGTACTCCATATCCAGCAGAAAACCTATGAAGGTATCTCTCCACCCACTGACCAATGCAGTGAGACCATCTGAGGTCCTCTCCACATAGGGAGATACTTTGATGCACGTACGCCCTCAGAGGAGCTGGAGTAACACAACTTTCTGTAGGTAGTAAAATAATGTTGTGCTATACCGCATAACGTTTTGTTCACTTTGAAAATGGTTTGTTGATAAGTGGCACTCAAACAAGACTTGGTGAGAACACAACAAAAGCCACTCCTGCATTATATGAGGTCAAGACGTTCCTTAAGAACTCCAGGGATTGGCAAGCTGAGAAGCCACACAGGGAACCATTAGATGACCAGTGGATTAACAGAAGAAGCCAAGGGACCCCTAAAATGGTTGGACAAAGGATGATGACAATGGGACTTTATCTCAGGAGTGGGCATCTGTCAGAAGCAGGAAATGCATGGAAACTGCAGCACAGACCAATGCCAAGAGCAGAAATAAAGACTAGCTCTTTCCCCAGTTTCCATCTCCCTGCCAAACCCAGACTTTCCTGCTGGCCGAATCCAGCCAGAAATCAGTGATACGTGACCCATGCTAACCCTCAGTGATCAGGGAAAGGGGGTAAAGGATGGGTCATGACCAAGCAGATGCAGAACACACAATAGTCACAAGTTGTTCCGTAGATATCAGTGCTTCAGACTCAGAAAATGCTGGTCAACGTTGACTAACAATATTGCACATGGACTTTTCAGAGGCAGCACTACAATCCTGAAGTCGTGCTGACCTGCCCTTTAAACATATATATCATTTCAATTATTCATCGAGAAATTCATAAAATGTATTGATCATATTCACTCTCCACTTCTCTCTCTAACTCCTCCCAGGTCCTCAGTCTTCATTCCCTCTCAACTTCATATTTTCTTCTCTCTTTTCATAGCCCCTGAGACTAATTTGGGCAACCCATAAACTCATGAGGGTGGGACCAGCCACTGGACCAGAGCCAACTGACAAGGTGGCACATCCTTAAATAAAACTGACTCTCCATCCTCTAGAAGCCACTGACTGTCAATAGCTCTTCAGCTATAGCTCAGGACTTATGAGCGCTTCCATGTTAAAATGCTGACTGGCTTGTTCTCATGTAGGTCTTATGTGAGCAACCACAGCTGCTAGGAATTCCTGAATGTAGCAACCCTGTCATGTTGAGAAATCACTTGCCTTTTTGTAAACAATAATGAACTTATAATTTTTAGACAGCAAATCAAAAGAACTGCATTCTAAAGCTTAAATTTGGGATCAGGGTTAGAGTCATGATATATCCTGGTCATTGTTCACCAATTCTTCTTCCATATACATCATGAACCTGATATATTTTGTTATCTGAAGGTGAATATTTAAAGTGCTGAAGGCAGTGTTATCTTCATCTTAAATAAAGCAGTCGTAGGACATCTTGGTCTGGATCATTTATGAAAACTCAAATTCTAAAAATTTTTAGAATTGCTTAACAGGCTCATTCTGGGAAAGAACAGAGTTAGGGCAATGCTGTGTAACAGAAATAAAGACAGAGTGTAATAAAGGGCATGGGAAAAATCTAGATACTCTTTTGTGCCAAGGAACTCCGTGAATATCTTAAACACTTACACCCAATAATTGGGGGTTAGCAGAGCACACTCCCATGGAGGCTGGAGTCCTTTCTGCTGGCACTGTAGCAGTTGGGAGCCTCCCCCTCTCTTTGTTGCTTCTTGCTTACTTAGATGAAAGCTTCCACCCACTCACCCACTCAGGTCTCTTTGGCTTTCTTTTTTTTTTTTTTTTTTTTTTGTACCTCAACTTGTGTCTTGCATGCAGTTTTCTCGTGACTACTGTATTCTGTGCTATCAACTAGCGGTGTTTACCACCCTCTTCTTCTTGTCATCTCTTTTGGAGAAAAATGCCTGAGTTCATGGCCAATCTCCACATTCTAGCCACGAATAGACCATGCAACAGCTTGTCATCTTCTGCTGTACCAGTCTGCCAGGTTGTGAGTTCCTACATAGTTAACCTTGTTTCATTCGGAGGGCCAAAGACTTAGATGGACTTATTACTTAGACATTGACTCCTTGAACAAATGCTTTTACTTGAAGATTATAACAACTTGTCTAAGGGTTGGGAAGATTAATTAATTCATCCTTTTAAGGTGATTTGAGAATCTGTTAACAAGAACCTCTATAAAAATCCTAAATTTTATTATCCATTGTATCATGTATGTATGTATTCTCTATCAGTTATTTCCCAAAAGGTCACCTAAGCAGTTACTATTAAACTTTTTTTTAAATGGGGAACTAAATTTTATTCTGAATTCTGAATTTCCTTTTCAAAATATAAGCTTTGTGATCTCTAAGTAATTGAAATGCAGATCTTTTGTTTGACACAAACACATATGATTTTTACGGTTAAAATAACATACAAATGATGTTGATTAAAAATAGGGATATAAAGGTTTGAAAAAATTACAAGGTGAACTAATTGATACTTGGAAAATATACTTTGTTGTACAGATACACAAAACAAGATCAATAGCTATATCAGTTGGTTTCTGGGTCTTAAATGTAAAACATATTCACAACACCCAAATTATTTTAGTGAAGTTCCATTCGAATTTCTACAGTAACTTTAAGATAATCATTACATAGGAAAAGCTTCCATATTTTCATTATTACTTTTGATATTATATTCATATATATATTAAATTCTCTTAAAACCCTTTGCAATTTTATATGAATATTTTGTAGCTTATGTGGTCATTATTGTAATAGGCACATTAATATCTCTGAGTTAGGATTGAGGTAGCAGTAGCAATTTTATTAGTTAAGAAAAATGGATTCTTTTGTCCAGAGAGGATGCCTGCTACTCTAGAGTAGAATTTGATTTGCTGTCCCTGTCTATACCTTTGATTCTGAAAATGATTCTTACATGGATTTGTGCAGAAACCCTCTTCTGATTGAGGCTGATTCAAAACTTAAGACCCTTTCTTTCTGGAATCTGTTTATATTCTGGCTTTGGTCTAGAGTTTTCTTGTTCTACTTGAGAAAACTAGAATTATATACATTTCATCATCTGTTTTAATTTGGATAGAGTGAAATATATGGTTTTGAGAAATCTGAAGGAGCTATTGTCTTTGGGAATGTTTGAACCATAGATCATACATTATTAGAATAACTCTGATGAAAAGGCCATATAACCAATTACAGAGGTTTTTCTATAAATAGTGACTTATGCAACACACACATATGTGTGTGTGTATAAAACACATTATCATAATTGAGAGTATATATGATAAATAAGATAAATAAGAATACATGTGGTGTTTTTTTTATAGAGAGTATATACTAGGGTAGTGGAATGTGGCAATAGAAAATCAGGTATACTTCTTGATACCTACTTCTATAATCCTAGTACAGTAGGAATGAGGATGATAATTGTTAATAATGCTCTACTTCATTGAGATGAAAAAAAGATGAAAGTAGTTTACATTGTTTACTGCTGATGGCCTCATGAACGGCAAAGGCTGTTGTCTGGCTCTTAGTCCTGAGTCTTAGTATATTTAGAATATATACTTTGAGTTTTTAATAGTTAAAGACCAATACTTTTAATGGTCACCACTCTGTAGGATTAAGAACAAAACATTCATTCTGAATAATATTGATGTAACATAATACTAATTAGTTTATAATCAGTGTAGTGGTACAACCCACAGAAACGTCTCAACTTCATATTAACAGTCTTTTAAAAGAAGATTTAGATCTATCCTTGAATCTGTAACACAATCCAATTACTATTTTATGCTTTACAATGCCCTGTCATGTCAGGGAAACCTCAAGAGGCTCTGCTCTGTTTTCTTTACAATGTTCCACAAGAGTCCCATTATGAGAGAACTAGGGTTGATTATTACCTCAAACACGCTGGTAGCCTTTAAATAACATTTTCAATCAGCAGACTCAAATATACTACTAGAAAAATTGTCTGTCCAGAATCTTAACATAACATCAGAAACTGCCAAAACTAACAGAGATCTTCTCTAATCCCAATACCATGTGAATCAGCCTGTACACCCTTCAAATATCAAGGAACTAGTTAACCTCTTCTGACTCACCTCTAGAGAACTCATTGATATCGTTGATCCAGTTTCACTTCTTGACAGTCCCACATTATCATCCAACTCAGAGGCCATGAAATTCTTCACAGCTGTGCGAGGCTCAAAGGGTAAATTCTGCATATGTTCCTGGGGTGCAAGATGCTGATCTAAGTTCATATTAAACTGGTCCATTACGGGGGGATTCATATTGAATTCAGGGTTTACTTTGTAGTGTAATAGCCTTTCATGCGGCAAGGTTTCCATGCCAATATTCATCTTGCTCTCCTCTTTCATTGATGGCTGGGTGCTTACAGAACTTCTAGGCATCACAATATAGTCACTTTCCATCATTCGTTCTTGGGGGTGGACAATGTCCATATCGGCCCCTCTCAGATTGTCATCCGTGCATAAGTACACAGTTCTCCGCAGTTCAGTGTTCTCTTTTTTCAGACACGGATTGCTTAGCTCGTTCATACTCATAGGCATGTGCAGGCCTGTGGGCTGTTGAATGATGACTTTGGAAATGACATTTCCAGGCAATGTTGAGTAGCTTAGCCCTTCAGGGTTTGTTCCCTTTTCTTCCTCATCATCATTTAGAGAAATCCTGGAGAGTGTTCCTGTTATGGTTGCTGCGCGGCAGGGGCCGATATCCTTATGAAGCACTGCAAATTGGAGCAGGGTAGTTAATAAAAGCCTTTATTTCTTTTATCATTATATGATATTATTTATCTTCCTACTAAACACTCTCCTAATAAAGGAAAAGTAATCTTTTAACAATTTATTTATACTGTTTTTGTTCATGGTCCAGATTACTGAATTGTTATTGATGTTCTAATGGTACCAGAGATCATGAGTAGACCATAGCATATCTGAAATCTGATTAATTGGCTTTCTAAAAATTTCAATGTCCTGTCCTCAAGAAAGTTCTGCATTAATTTTCAGGGAAAAGGTAGATTACTAGAGAAGATTCCTCCATTTGTCTACCTCAAAGCATTTCCATAAATATATAGATATTGTTCATACATATATATAGGCTTTATTCTGAAGTTTTATAGAAGTCTTGTTCATTAAAAGAGCTCATTGAGAGCTGGATGTGGTGTCAAACACCATTAATCCGAGCATATGGAAGGAAGAGACAGACAGATCTCTGTAAGTTCAAGACAAACCCGCTCTACATAGTGAGTTTCACGACAGTCAACACTACATAGTGAGCCTCTGTCTCAAAATAAAACTGGGGCAGGATGGTCACCTTGCCTACAAATCAAAGCAACTAAAGCAGAAAATTTCACTATGTTGTGTAGTGTACTGGCTGGTTTTGTGTGTCAACTTGACATAGGCCAGAGTTACCACAGAGAAAGGAGCTTCAGTTGAGAAAATGCCTCCAGCTGTAAGGCATTTTCTAAATTAGTGATCAAGTGGGGAGGGCCCATTGTGGGTGGTGCCATCCCTGGGTTCTATAAGAAAGCAAGCTGAGAAAGACAGAGGAAGCCAGCCAATAAGCAACATCCCTTCATGGCCTCTGCATCAGCTCCTGTATCCTGACCTGCTTGAGTTCCAGTCCTGACTTCCTTTGGTGATGAACAGCAATTTGGAAGTATGAGCTGAATAAACCCTTTCCTCCCCAACTTGCATCTTGATCATGATGTTTGTGCAGGAATAGAAACCCTGACTAAGACATGTAGGAGACTATAAAACATTTGCTTTTGGAAGCATGAAAATTTTTCAGAAGGCTAAACTTTGCCTATTATTGTTTAAAATTTGAAAATATATCCATAATTGAGAATTAGCACAGAAGTTGAAAAATAGCTAATTATGGATATGTTTTTCTACTATGAAGAAATGAAGCTTTTAAAATATCTCAAAGCATAAACCACTCATTCAATACCCGCTATCTTTAGAGATGCTGTTATCTCTTACTGTTCTATTGTCTCTTTGTATCCTATACTATACATCATGTTAAATATTCACATTTTTTTTATAAATTCACAATGTGTCTGTAGATTTTCATGTTTTATATTATTATATCCTAAAAATTAAGAAATGTTTGTGCTTTTAGATGTTATTTCAAGATCTGGCATGGTGGTAGTAAGTAATCCCAGCACTTAGGAGGCTGTGCTGGTCTTGGCTACTTTGTGAAAGCAAAACCAACAACAAAATAAAACCTAAACTTCTTAAGATAATAAGAGAGCAGTAATACATCACAATTGTTAGGAATAATTATAAATGAAATATTAAAGGATGAACTTTGTTAACCAGCTTAGTAATAGTTGAAATGAAAACAATGTTTAAAGCATTTCCAAATTCTCAGAATAGTTTTAGTTCCTAACAAAAATTGATCCAAAATTAATAGCACTAAAACTTAAAGACACATGACAAGAATCTATTGTATTATATTGCAGATGGACAGATGTTTACACACTTTTATTAATAGATTGTAGACTACAAAGGAAGCCTTGGTAGTGAGTATTAGTTTCATAATCCAGATGCAAGATACATTCATCTTTTTACAATATGATCTCCATCTATTAAATATTTAAGAACCGAATTTATTTTTATGAAGCAGTGTCCACAGTATGTGAGAGACAAGCCTGCATCTTTGATTTGCTTAAGATGTACACAAGCCTTGAATGTGGACCTCCTACACATGACAGCGATGCTGAAGCGGTGCCTTTGAGAGAAATTAATCAAGTTGTGAAAGGCAAAACAAAAATGAAAATCAAGCCACAGAGAAAGCAGCCTGAATAACTAGAATAAGCAGATGTATACTCCAGCATCTCCTGAAGCGGTTTCAAAGTTCAGAGCAGACTGCTCATAGCCCATGAACTGAGACTTTAAAGTTTAGTACATTTAACTGAGTATGCAGAAATCTCTTGGAAGAACTCTGAAGAAAGCTGCTGACAAGCTCAACTGGAAAAGAGCATTGGCCAAAATGAAAACAGAAAAGTAAAAATATTCTAAATTGTTTCAGAATAATACATTGGTGCTGGTCTGTGTTTAAAAGGCTGAACCCCCTTAGACTCCAGTGCAGACTGGGAAAACTGGAACAAAAGATGGCATTGTGTGTGCTGAAGGGCTGGGAACAGCATCTCTGAGAAGAAGGTCTGACATGAAGATTTTCAGCCCTCGCTATGCATCAGAGTAATTTGAATGGCTTCTAACAACCTTGGTTACTGTGTTCCAGTACCACAGTTTCTGACCTAGAAGGTCTAGGTAGGTCCTCAGAAACTGCATTTCTAGGAATTTCCAGGTGAAGCTGACTCTGCTTGTTTGGGTACCACACTTTGAGACACATTGGTTTGATATGAATGTCTGTTATGGAAAAGACAAAAGCATTCTCATTCTTCCCAGTCAAGAACTCTTAGGAGTACACGAAGAGAGGCAGGAAAGCTAAACTGAGGATAGACAATTAGGTATTAAGCAGATACCTAATTATTAAAATAAGTTTAAGCCTCCCGACACAGCCAATTTATACTCTATAAATGGGGAAACACGCCATGGCGTGTAAGTTTTAGAAATCACAGTGGATGGATAAGCCGAGGGAAATTATTTTGCCACCTATCTGTTGAACTGGCAGGTTCATGCAACTAAACACTAGCAAGATTATGTCTTGGCCACATTCTGTTGGGTCTTTTTTTCCCCATACAAAAAGATATTTCCTGTTTCTCTCACAAGCCTACTATGGGTTGCCAAATAATAACCTCTAGCTTACAAGGGCTGTGACCATGCCCCACCCAGAGTGTTTTGATTGAATTCAAGAATACAGGATTAGTCTCTGATGTGCTTGTGATTATGGCAAGAAATATGATTTGACATTTGCATAGATTTTAATGGTTCTGAGTTGAATCTGAAAGCAACACATAGGGGAGTCTGGAAGGTAGGAGGTGGGTGCCTTTCCCAGCCCAGTAGGCTGTTGTGACATTTAACTCCTTTATAGATAGTTGGGAGAGAGACAGAAGGTTCTATATCAAACATTCAATGGCTATACAATCTAAAACTGATGTTATCATGAAAGAAGTTAAGATGACAGCTAACAGAGATAAATGCCCAGGTTTATTTTTTTCATCCAGGAAAACATACCAGAAGCCCAACTTTTACATAATCTTAGAAGGAGAATCCTGACAGCACCTATAAAACATCTGAGGGGTTTTAGATGACAGGCTGGTGCTTGCACTGAAATATAAATCAGATGTGAGCACATCAATACAAGTAACTAGCCAGCAGTGATGAAAGCTGGATGGTGATGCAGATAATGTGCGCACTATAATTTAAGTTTATTGACAAATTAGTGGCTATTTTCAGCACTAGGCCTAGAAGACGCTACTAGAAATGAATGATGATACAAGGCTGTTAAATCCAGAGGCAAAAATAAATAAATAATAATAAATAACCCCCAGAAAGCAAAACAAAACAGGACAAAACAAACAAACAAAAACACTCAGATTGATGATATTTGGTTTTAAATATTTGGATACTCAGATGATATATATATATATATATGTATATATATATATATATATATACATATATATATATATATATATATATATATATATATCTTCCATTTTTTTATGAAAGAAGGCAGCGTGGAGAATGACAGGTAAAATGTAAAATGTGCTACACTTTGCTGCATTTGGAAGACTATTTCACAACAATAGAAAAACATCCAAAATAGAAAATGTGATTTTCTTTTAAACTCATAAGCCCTCTTTCTTCTTTAATGAAAAACTAGCTACTGGCTAGAGAACAGAGAACATTAACACACACGCACTCACACACACACACACATACATACTCATTGGTAGTCCATCCATCTAGTGATTCATAGTTTATATATGATAAACAGAGAGGCTACAGTGACTTGCCTTTCAACTGCCCTTCTTCATACAGATGGAAGTTTAAGGCATGTCTAGTGCTTTCTGCTGCTATGGTACTCTCAATAATCCATCCTTTATTTTTTCTCATCTCTCACTCCTTTCCTCTCCCCCCGCCTCTATACAGATAGTTCCCTGATGTTAGAGTGATTCTCACTGGAAGATGCTGCTAGTCACCCACATGAGTGGGATGTTCAAAACCCACAAAATAAGCTCGCATCCCTACAAATTATATCTTAAAGATCAAAATACTCTTACCTGATCGGCAAGCAATGTCTACGTCCTTTTCAAAGTCTGTCTGTAACAAGAAATAATAAGGCATAGAACCATCATTTAATGAAGATTGCAAATGGTTTTAATATTCAAATTATCTGAAGGTTATACATTTATAGCTAGCCCCATATATATTTTTGTGCAAAACAATACTCTCAGGGAATTAGAATTTCCTAGAGACAAAATGGTCTATAAAACACATGGAAAATGACATCGTTTTGATATGGTAACATAATTCCCCATATGAAATGATAGAATTTTAGCTGGGACTGGTGATTCCAGCGGTAAATCTTGCTACTTAGGAAGATGAAACAAGAGTACATATCTGAGGCCTATCTGAGCCTGAGAATGGCATCAAGGTCCAGGAGACCAGGCTCAATCTCAAAAGGTTAAAGGTGGTGGGAGAATGTTCGCCTAGCATGCCAGTGGCCCTGAGTTCAATCCCCAGTATTGAATAAAAATGGCAGTGGTAGTTTACACTTGTAGTTTGCATTTGGGCTGGGGAAAGAAGAATCCTAAGTTCAAGGTCATCTTTGGTTGTACAGTGAGGCTAGGCTAAACTACATGAGGCCTTATATCAAGAAAAAGAAAAAGTGAGGGTTATATAACTCAGTGGCTAAGTTTGCATAAGCCACACAGTATCTTGGTTTAAGCTCTAGTGGTACTTCAAAAACAAAACAAAATAAAACAGGACCAGAATTTTAAAGCAATAGCCTAACTTTAATAAAGCAACTAGAAGGCACACTATTAGAAAAATCCTTAAATAAATGTCTTTGAGTTTTGTATTTCAGGCTTTCAGTTTCAGCGTGTTGCCTGTGATACAATATTCTATGATGCAGCTTTGCTAATGTCACAATTCTACAGAACTGCATTTCTGCTACTGTGACCAAATGCTCTCAGGCGCAGATATTAAAACTGATAGATTAACCACTATTCGCATGGCCCAGAATCGTCTTGATGCTGATTCCACTGTTACACACATTCTTATTTTAAGCAAACCATCTGTCTTTTTTTTAAATGGTAAAATCAAGTTAACCTGTTGTAAGCAACTTCTGTCAGTCATATGTTTGTCCTTATTAATATTAATTTTAAATTGCATTATTATTGTTGTTGTTGTTATGTACAGACACACATACTGCAGTGCACATGTGGAGGTCAGAGGAAAAGGCTGTGGGGTTGGCTATCTCCTTCTAAGTTAAAATGGGTCCCAGGGATCAAATTCAGGTCACCAGGCTTGTACTGTACATGCTGCTATCTGCTGCATCACCTGGTCAGCCCTCCATCAATACCTTAGAGACTTTTAGGGCTATCTGAATTTTAAAAGGAATTGGTTACTATTTCTCATTCTTTACCTGCTAACATACTGCTTTTTATGTTTCCTAGTCCAAACACAAATGTTAATACTAGGCCAGTTATGCTTCAGAAAACTCATTCCTATTCCATCTCCGTTCTGTTGGTGTTGTTTGGCTGTCTGATGTTCTGTTTTGTGTTGAGATGGGTTCATGATAGGTAGTTCACAGTGTGCTCTTGAGCTGGGGTTCCTCTTAGCTCTGCCTCACAGCGCTGACATTCCAGGCATGCACAGCAACTCCCAACTCTGTTTTGATGATAGCAATTTTATCTCATTTGTAAAGTCTGACAGTGTACTTGTGCCTACAGCAGCAGTGACCCCAGTGGTACTCTGGGCTCATGTACAATCTGGACATGTCACTGGGCAGGTGCCCTTTCTTATGTTTTATTCCCCTGGTGCTTTCTTTAGGCTATATGGGGAAAACACCATTACTTGGGGCTACCTGTACATATTCATAATTAACAAATCTGAGTTGCAGCTCCTCTGTGGATTCTAATATTCAAGTAAGTCCAAGTTGGGGTAGGAAGCATAATCAAAACCTGTTTTATAAAACTATTAAAAATTACTAAAAAGAGAGAGAAAGAGAAAAAGCACAACACACACACAGACACACATACAGACACACACACACACAAAGAACAAAACAAAAAACACTAAATGTGAAAGTCCACAGTGCTTCTGTGTAAAAATCATTATCTTGAATTCTAGACTAGATGAAAATACTCCTCACTGTTGTCTGAGACACCATTCTAAACACTCATCGCTACCAACAGCAGACCCTTGATTCAAAGGCAATCCAAGAAGAACAGTCAGTGGTCATCAAAGTACCAAGTCTTTACCGAATTCAAAAGTTTGTTTTATTAAGTGCGTGTGTGCATGTGCGTGTCTGTGAGTCCCCATCCAGGCATGGGGGGAACACAGGCAGCCAGAGGAGGGGATTAAATCCTTGGAGCAAGAGTTATGAGCAATCATGAGCTGTGGATACAGGTGCTGGAAACTGAGCTTAGGTCCTTTGAAAAGGCAACAAGGCCTTTTAAGCACTAAGTCCTCTCTCCAGTTCCCAATGTATTAGCCATAATGACCTAAGGAGAACTTGTAACTTTATACTATTTTATTAACAAGGAGTTTATTATATATATTCTTGAGAAACCATGACTTTATTTATCAACCAGAAGGAAAATAAAAGCTCACCATGATTTGAGCATGTCCATTAGGAAAAGAACTTGAAGAATCAGCATTGATTGGATCCTGGCAGTTTCTCAACCGGCATCTAAATGCATCTTGAACCTGTGGGGAGGAAAAAAAAAACATTAATTTTCATTTTTCTCAATAATAACTAGAGACTGTCCATATTGGCCATCAATTATGAGAAAACACTTCCTTTGCTGGTATGGTAGAAGACTCACTTTGTTACCTGTTGGTTTACCTGTTTGTTTTTGAGATAGGCCTCATTATCTATCCCTGGCTAGCCTGGAATTGGTTATATAGATCAGTCCTTCCTTAACATCCTATGCGGTTCTGGATGCAGCATGAACATAGCATAAGAGATTTCTGAGAACTCTACTTTAATTGTGGTACTACAAAATCTCAATAGAGGCAAAGAGCACTGATTGTTTTCCTTTTCCACGACACTTCAGCACCAGAACACACATCCTTCTTCCAGTGGCCCCTTAGGCCTCTCATAAGTTCTTGATAAATTTGTTCATAGGGGGCTACTTATCCAAAATCTATGGTCAAGTCATTTTTTTAAAAATCCTTCATCTGACTTCATGTGTTTGATAGTCTCCTTCTCATCTATTACAATCTGTTCTATTGTTATCAGAAACATAGCTGATGTTGTGTTTTCCCTATAGGGAAGCATTATTATAGAGACGACAGGGTAAGCACGTATGGATCTTTGCTTTTGAAAAGCACAGCTCTATAACCTCCTGTCTCAGTTTGGCTGTGAGATGCGTATAACACATATGTTGGCCAGGGAACAAACAAATGTAAACCAAACAGAACAGAACGGATCAAGACCTGGGTCCATGAATTTGTCTTTTTGTCTCCCTCCTACATAGTTTTGAGTCATCAATACTCTCCCCAAATTGCAATTAGGATCTGGGATATGGACCTGAGTAGTCGCTACCACAAACTACCCTGCCAGCCCGATAATGAGATCTGCCCGATGCCTTCTCCCTACCTAGGTTTTCTTGCCTTGTGGTGCAGTCAATTTCTGTGAAGTGGGACTGAGAGCAGGTGTCTTCTGATCACTTCTATTCTATGATGCTAATATTGCTAATCTCAGATTCTTCCAAAAGAATGATCGGTTCCCAGATACATTTCTTGGCTCAACACAATGAGAGTCCAGCTGCCCTGAAATCTATTCTGATTCCTTTTTGCGAAGACCCAGATGAACAGGAGAAGCGAATCATTCAGTTTCTCTCAGCGAAGCAGACAAGCCTGGGACGGAGCAATGCCTCTCTCATCCTAAATATCTCTGGGAAATTCCTTTTTAGATCAAGGAGTCATTGTAGATTATAAAAGGACACAGCAACAATAGAAAATTGGCAATGAGTTCAGTGTTTGCCGGGTTCTCATTATTTTTCGCTTATTCATAAGTCTGAATGAGCTAAACGAATTATTGTTTTTCTTTTTTTAAAAAAAATATCCTATAAGCCATTGTCAGAAAAGCAGGTCTATGCTAAAAATCTGTTTTTACAAGGTGTAACAATAATTAAAGAACAACTTATAAAGGAAAATAAACATTAGGATCATTGCCTTTTGGGAGTTTGTTAAGAGAAGATTTCTTTCAAAGCTCTTTCTGAATACCAGCATACACAAAACCTAAAACACTGCAGTGGGAATGAAGGTCCTCATGTCAGCTGTATCAGGGAATCCCCTATTTCACTATCACTGTCTTCTTCATGTTTCTAATTGGGAGGTGCTTTGATGGATAACTATATTTTGTTATGATAAGAACATCATCAAAGGGTTACCGTGTTGGAACATGGAATTTTGGCTGACCTAAATATGTGTTCCTGGTCCCTGGTCAGTTATATTTGGCTCTAGAACAAACTGTTTCTTATCTCCTTCAAAGGAAGAGGGCTGTGTGTCTCCACTGACAGTAGCAATATTAAGCACCAATTTCACTGGTCCTCACTAAGTGTTCTTGATTTCAAAGCCATTGTCAAATAGTTGTCAAAGATTTAGTGGCTGATATTAAAATAAGGAAAAGCAAAATCTGTAAATTTCTCTTCCAAATTATCGTCTGGTGGATTGATATAGTTACAAAATCTCTCTCTCTCTCTCTCTCTCTCTCTCTCTCTCTCTCTCTCTCTCTCTCTCTCTCTCAAAACATACACTTAGACCACATAAAAATCAATACCTTAACTGAAAAACTTCCAAACATGACAGTGGGTTAAGGGCAAGTCTACCCTGGAGAGTGACATCAGCTTTATCAGTCAATGTAATCTTACAGAGGTAGAAGACAGAAAAACACCCAAATTTTCCACTGTGTTTAAGGTCATTTTAAGGTTTTAAAGAATTAGATTCGAAGACATTTTTAGTGGAGAATTCTCATTCATAAGGATTTGAGGGGAAATTTTATTTGATTCCAAATGCTTTATTTGCTTTTTTTTTTTTTTAATCTAAAAACACACGGAGGCTATCTAAATGGATTGGCATTAAATATTTGCTCAACACTGTGGGAGGAAATGATGAGACAAGATGCACAGGGCTCATCTCCTTACCACAGAGGAGCTTAAGGGAAGATAGTATCTGAACAAGGTTCTAGTCACTTGCAAACATTTTGATAATTGAATTTTCTAGCAGGTAAACAGGGGGTTTTATCCTTAGTGAATGAATATAAATTATACCCATGAAAAACAGAAATCGTTTGAAATTCAAGTTCTAGAGAAACAAAAATAAATAGCAAAGAGAAAACAAATAGGTCATTCTATGCCATACTAAAATTAAAGTCCCCCTGAATTTCCTATGTCAATGTTATATTTATAAGGCTAGGCAGTAAATGTCCTTGGTTTACTATTAATGAAAACCAATTTCTTACTTAACAGTTTTATTTAAAGTTTATTATTAGATATTATCATTACAAATCTGAGCTCCTGTGAAATTAAATTTCAAACCCTCTTTGGAAGCTGGTAAACCCAATTTTTAAATGAATCCGTGGGGGAACAATGAAATATTTAACATTAATTATGTCACACTTCTTATCTAGATTATAAAATGTCTTCTCTGTGAAATATTCTGAAATAGGTCTGTCATTCTAAGTGATGATCAGATAGGCCTAAAGGTAAGATAGAATAGCAAGGAACAGATATATAACTAACTATAAAATATTTAGGGGACGTTAAGGGAGTCTGATAGTCTGTAGTGAAATCAAGAGAAGGAGATAGACAGAGACATCTTTAAGAATACAGTGATAGCTATCAGCGCTGTGTGTATTTAAGTTCCAAACCACAGCTAGGGGCGGCTCGTTTTGCAGTGGTATCAGTGACTGGAGACTCACAGTTGAAAAAGGATATAGAAGTCTTCTGTGACAAGCCTTAGCCTCATCTCCACCCCTCAATAGAGTGACAGTCTGAAAAGGAAACTCTCAAAGGCGGGTGTGATAAAAACATGAGAAAGATGCTCGCTCTCCACAATCAAGGGTTTCTGGTGGGGATGCAGATAGGGAAGGACTCAGTTTCCTTGAAAGGGCTGGCTACTGAGAGTTTGACCATGCTCAAGTGAGTATATGGGAAACACAAAATACATACATGCATGCATGCTCGCTCGCGCGCGCGCGCATGCGTGCGTGCGTGTCTGTGTCTGTGTCTGTGTCTGTGTCTGTGTCTGTGTCTGTGTCTGTGTCTGTGTCTGTGTCTGTGTCTGTGTGTCTGTGTCTGTGTCTGTGTCTGTGTCTGTGTCTGTGTCTGTGTCTGTGTCTGTGTCTGTGTCTGTGTCTGTGTCTGTGTGTCTGTGTCTGTGTCTGTGTCTGTGTCTGTGTCTGTGTCTGTGTGTGTGTTCTTTTTCTTTTGGGAGGAAGGGGTCCACAAGGGTGGGAGAAGGACCTAGGAACATTGGGAAATGAGTGTACATGATGTGAATTTTCTAAATAATCAATAAGAATATTATGTTGGAGAAAAGTGCCTAGAAAGGAATTAGTCTTTCTCCTGGATGAAATCTTAGTTCTTAACAGTTTGCAGGGGAATGTCTTCCTCCTGTCTCTCCCTCACCGAGTGCAGCATTTGGGTTTTCTCAGCAGCAGCAAGCTGAGGGCTTCTCAATTGGTCTTCACTCCAGAGACAGCTGGCAGAGAGTCACTGTGCAAAGTCCATGCCAGATTTAGAAGTTGCAGGGGAGGAGCATCCAGCACCATTGGCCGTGTTACAAACCCCACAAGCCTCGCAGGGAAGACTTGCACAGTTTGAAACAGGCTCTGCATTTAGCTGCTCAACTGCTCAGACCAAATCTTCACCTCTTAGAAAATAAGACAGTGTTACCTCGAGCTACTCTTCATGAATTCTTGTGAACTCCCAAGATCATTTTAAGTCAAGTTTTAACCTTGTACTAAATTGTTATTATTTTTGTGGATATACATACATACACACACACATATATATTCTATGTGTTTTCTTAAGTCTTATGTCTACAGTCTCATCTGTTGTTTCATTCTTGAAAAAATGGCACAGATATTTTCAACATAATATTCTATTTTATATTTAATCATTAATGAATAAATGTCTTAGTTTTATCAACACTATGCAATTGACTTAACTAATACAAGGGATTTCACATTTAAAAAATAATTACTGGACTTTCTCCTCATGAAATAAAACAAGCAAACAAAAAGGAAGTTTTGTTGTCTGCTATGCAATGCCAGGTTCAGAGTACATTCTCAGATTCCAGCCCTGATACACCTTTACTGGGTTTCCGTAGTGCTGGGGGATATACCAACTGCTAACTGAAATTCCTATGCTTTTGACCTACAAATTAGTTTTTTTAATGTCCCTCTTTGGGGCACACGGAAACTTCTTTAGATGATCTTTCAAACACACGGTCTGAAAAATGTAGCAGCGTTCCTTTCGTGTGCAAATGTGAGGGGTGGAGAGAAGAGATGCTAGACACCATGCCTTACACCTTCACAGAAGGCTCTCATTCCAGCCTAGAACCATGGCCTCTGAGGCAGACAGGTTTGCGGTGATGCATAGAAGAGCAAGCTCATGCTTAGATCGAGATAGGTGACAGACTTGAAGATAAAACCATGTCTCTTGCCTAAAACTCCTCCTCATTCCAGGACACCACCACTCTGGTTCTATCTTTTCAAATGTGCTGAACAAAGATTGAACTTTTTCAAGCCAAAGAATGAATAGGAAAAAAAAAAGACATTTAAAAAGGGAATAACTAGATATGTTTTCATCTTATCCCTTTAGTCAGAACACGTTGGCTCCCTATACTAGTATAACAGAGCTGGAAGGCGAGAATTTGAGGATCGAAGAGGAGGGAAGTGGGAGCTGCCTGTCAAGCTGCCAGTGTCCAGAGCCTCTGCTCACCGGACACAGCGGCATGATGCTGATCCCCAAAGTTGGGGGCAGCTGGAAGGAAATGTGACTGGAGGAATTTAGAGGAACCATAAATCACAGTTGGGTGCTCCCTGGCAGGCATGGCAGGGTATCAAGTTGTGTCTTAGGCTCCCTATGTCTGAACTTGTTCACGGAAGCCTCCTCTTCAGCTAGATTTCACAGCTTCATTAACCTCTTGTGCACCTGGACACACAAACGGATGAAGACAGAGAAGGATGCAGATGTTCCTTGTATAATTGGGATTGGGGCATCCTGGGAAAGCCTAACCTAGAAGCTGCAAAATTTACACATCCTGGCCCAAGAAGCTGGATGCAGAGTGGGGTGAGATGGTGGTAGGACTAACAGCATGGTCTCCTAGGCTGTGTCAATTCCACGCTTCCTGCCAAGGCTTATTTTGTTGCTCCTTGTCATTCTCCTACTTTAAGGCACATGCTTTGTTTTACTAAAAACAAAACAAAACAATGAAATCTTCAAATGATTTTCTTTTGGCATTTTCCATCCGGTCTGAGAAGCAGGACGGTGGTAATGCATGATTCAATTGTCTCCTAATCCATGTGCTAAGTGTCTGCCTTCCAAGAAAAGTGTTCCAATCAAGCCCCGAATCCTCTCCACATTTGGCTACTTACTAATGCTGGAAAATACATTCACCATTTTTCAGATACCATTTGGATCAAGTAACTGTAACCAAGGCCACCTAAGGCTCTAACTAGAACTCTGATATGAGGGGAAGAGAGAAGAGGGAGGGAGGGAGCCACACTATCTATGTTCATTTTAAAATTTTTCCTGAAAAAATTGCTTCACAGGGTTGAATGAACACTTGAGGCCTTATTTGGTACAGCCTGACCTTCATGCTAGAGCTTGGGAGAGAGAGAGGAGAGAACCCAGGCTCTGACACTAATATTGTGGAACGGCCACAGGATGTACAGGCAGGCATGACAAGATCATCCACATAGGGCTCAAATTTTAAGCACCCTTTTCTCTTCTACTTAGCGGCAGGGTTTTATTGTAGCTTATTTTGTAGCACAAGCTTGTTATTTTCCCCATCTGACATCAAGCTGTAAGATTGTCTTAGAGTCTGGCACAGCCAGAGACAGAGATGAGAAGAATGTGCAGGGACCAAGAAAGTGGTTTCCTAGCAACGGGAACTATTTCAAAGGTTTCATAACTCTTGTGTAGTTTCATTTCCATAGCAATGAGGAGAATAGTAAATAGTATGTGTTCTTATCTGTTCAATCCAAATGAATTCTAATCAGCAAAAGCAGGAAATATCTGCTTGTTCTACTAGATACAATTTGATTAGGTAGAAAACATTAGTGTCTGGGCTGTACATACTATTTTGTGATCAATAAGATACCTAAATATTTTAAAACATTTTTCTTCAATCTTTGTTTTGTTTTGTTTTGTCTTCTGTTTTCCTTAGATACCTTTGCTCAAACGACTCAGAAAAACAAAGGTATTTTAGAAGAAGCAACTATAATGTTAAGCAAAAAATGGTATTCAATACTGTTTGCCAGGTCTAAAGATCAAGGGCAGCTATTTAGATAGCCAGTTTTCTTATTATAAAAATAAATAGATGGCTCAGTGGGTCACTATTTGCTTTGTAAGCACAAGGAACTGAGTTGAATTCCTAGTGCCCATGTAAAAGAACCAGCACAGCTCTAAACCTGTGATCTGCTCGTGGAAGAGCAGGGAGCAGAGGCAGGTTTCCCTAGAGCTGATTTGCCAGTTTATCTAACCAAAGGGAGAGCTTCTGCTCTCAAGGAGTCTTCTCAAGGCATTGAGGCAGAGAACGCCAGAGGACTGAAGCCCTGCTTTGGTCCACATCTGAACACATAGACAGTAGCCTTGCACATTAGCATGTACCACACCCATACAAACACGTAGAAGTTGAGCTGTTAGCACCAGTGCAGTCATCTCTCCCTTCCTACAAGATCAGACATTCTTTTTCTCTGAAAATTGAGATCACCAAATGCAAAATCACACCTAAAATAATCTTCTGTTTATTATGTTCTAAATGCCATAATTATGGTCTTTTATTCCTCCTTAAAGTAGAAGGTTATCTTTGTAAAGAACTACAAAGATGTTCCAACTCAATATGAGTAAGAAGAGCAATAACTAAAACAAAACAAAGCAAAACAAAAGAGACAAACAAACAACAACCCCAAATTATGTTGGTGTGTAAAAAATAGACAGAAATAAGAATATGTATGTATCCGGTCTATACGGAAAAATTATTTTTTAACATTGGTTGCAAATTTTCAAGAAAGAAAAAATCCATATAAATTATATGAAATTATTCTGAAAAAAATAGCAGAGAAGCACACAGGTGAGAAGCAATAAAGACAAACTCTATTCCTAGGTCTCCTGGGGATTATCGGTGACAAATTGTAAAGAAAGAATTTAAAAGCTACACATTACAACTCAGTATTTCATACACACTTTGAAGTCTACATTGGTGTATTTTAAGGCAATGTATTGACAGGGGGAACAGAGGATCTGGGAGAGTGTTTCTTTTCTCATATACTATATTCGGTGTTAGGGCAACATGGTCACAATACAAGCCCAACCCCCTGCCAATGTCTATAAATACACAAGTAGATTTGAAAGACTATTTGCTTTCAAAGAATTGTGCTATGATGTATTCCATGTGATGTATAATATACTTTAAGTAATAAATGTTTTAAAAATTCTCAGCCCTTTAATAACAAAATTTCTCTTAGGAATTCTGAAGATTTCTGAAGATCACTCATTGAAAAATATATGTATTTTAGCAAGTTTACAGACTATTTGTACGGTTCAATGACCAAGGAAAGAGATAAAACTGCAAGAAATATGTTCATTGTAGTGTTAGGAAAGAAAGAATGCTATAACAATTCACAGTGAATTTATCTGTAATATAGTTACTCAGTTTTAATTTTCCACTGAACAGTATCAGAGGAAATGGCCGTGCTTTTGTTCCTATGAGAGAGAAAACATGTATTTACAGATATCTTACTTAGTAGAAGTATTTATTTTATGATTTGACTTAATTGCACTTAAATCGAGTTTTTGACAGTTAATAGTCTGATTAAAAAGCACTGAAAGTTTTGATGGGTCTCAAAGATTTTTCTGCCAAATATTTTTCTCCCAGCAAGTAGCAAAAATTTGATAATGAGCCATCATAATATCTGTCACTTAGAATTCTATTTATTTTTGAGCACAGCCTAACACCACCTAAAAAGAGATATGGGCTGGGGATGTAGCTCCAGGGATTGAATGCTTTCCTAGCATGCACAAAGCCCTGGGTTCAATCTCTAGCACTACACTACTACAACTACTAAGTTGGAAGTTAGCATAGGCTACATGAGACTATGTCTTTAAGAAAAGATAGAATAAATGTAAAGTACTTGTCTATTTCTTAATAACTAGGGTATTAATTTCTTCTGAAAATTGAATGCACATATTTCTTGCACCTTGCTTAAAGCCAGCAATAGCCCATCCATAATTGTCAATTGAAATGGCTCGGTGCCTATTAATTTAGAAGAATTCTGTTAAAATTATTAGAGGAGTGTTAATACAGATGATCCACAAGATAGTCATAATTGGAAAAGAATATAATCTAAATTATCATTCAATTTCTTTTTAACCTTTATTACTTTTCTATATAAAGAACTTGATATTTGGGAGATTTTATGAGTGATATTTTAGGTTTTAAAAAAAGGTGAATAAGGCTTTACAGTTGTAAACTACTTTAGATTTTGAAGCAGTGAAATATCTTCCCCTTGCAAGATGAAGTCACACTTCATCTGTTTTCATGGGTTCCCATCCTAGAATATTCTTAGAATACACCTGTGAGTTTACTGATGACATCTGTGCCTTCCCGAAATAAGGCAGAAATACAGTTCTTCCTACCCAATAAATCAGGTTAAGGCCTCTTGCTACCGTCATACATCCTTGTAAAACAATGGGGTGTGTGCTCAGATACACACATTTTGTGATTTGTACAGCACAATAAACTACTCAGACAAGCTAGCTGATGCGAGCAGTCGACTGTTCTCAAAATCACTCCCCTGGCGTGGTATCAGCATGTTCAATGGTTCCTCACTCATCCCCACGGTAAACAGTGCAGTGACTCAGAAACCTGTAAATATTGTGTCAGTGCTCACAAGCACTCAGAATCACTTTCACCCTGGTTGGAAAACAATATTTTATCCCTTGGCAGCGCACATCTGCAGTCTTTCCTTGTCTTACATGAGTATCTATAGTGGCAAGGAGTCTTCCTCCTCCTTTTGCTGGGAATAAACTTGAACTGCAATCCAGGGGTGTGCTGAGACTGCAGGCATAGGGTACTTATGGACTGCTACTACCTGCAGTGTCTTTACCATAGGCAAGAACTGTAGTTGTTTACATAAACGTCCAAATCTAAGTCATTCCTGTTTAGTTGCTTTAAGATGCAATATATTTGCATGTAAAGTAAGTCTAGTTAATGATAGGACTGAGGATCTGTTATGCGCAGCCGCATCAATGTGGAGGAGGCCAGCAATAGTATGGGATGCCTATCACCAGTGCCATTTAAAGGATGCCTACCTTACTCTGTCTCCCTCTTGCTTCTCCAGCATCCCTGGCTCACTCCTCTGTCTTGAGTCTGGTCTTTCTGGCCCTCAGCACCTCTGGATGTGGGTTTCCTTCTACAAACCCATGTATTTCAACCTAGCACTGTACTGAGTGTCGAAGCCTCATGAATTTTGCCTTAATGCTCCTTTTATGCTTTGACTCTTAAGCCATTGTCAGTGGAGAAGATGAACTTAGTCTGAAGACTAAGATTACAATTGAAGATCTTGTTGGTTAATTATGATACACCTTCCTTCTTTTCCTTATCTCGTTTTACAGAGGAAATCTATGTCTCACCTCTCTCCGAAGAATGCAGTGGACCATGACTATCACAAAGCCTTGTAATGAATCAAACACGGCAAAAAGTATCTGAAACAATATGGAGCGTTTATCTGTCATGGCCAGAACTGCAGACATCCATGTCAGAGCCAGAAGCGGTAGCACCACACAGGAGCTCCAAAGAGAGGCCCTGTTGAAAGGGAAAAGAAAGCGACATGATGTAGTTGCATGTCACGCTCCAGGCCATAGCCACCCCCTCCCTCACTCGCTCTCCCACAAAGCATTCTTGTGTGTGGCCCCAAGACCATTAACTTGGAAACCATAGAGTGGATAACCCTTGAGAATTTTACTTATCATTTATGGACTGGCCCACAGTCATTATAGAGGTAGTTCTCAATTGAAAATACTCAAATATTAGCAAACACAATTTTTTCCATCATAGCATTTTCTCACATGCACGGTAAAGATTTGTAACAAAGAAGATGTAAATTTTTGAGACTAACATGGCGTTACTGGCGGTGGTGGCTGACAAAGCTGTTGTAGAAACTACTCCACACTTGGCACATTTGAGCGTCAGACCGCTATGAGGCTCACTCATCTGACTGCAAACAAACAGAACACCCACAAAAAAGAACAAAAATATTGAATTGTCACCAAAAAAAGTTGCAGATGCAAGTTAGTTTTAAAATACGATTTCATGCAGAAAGAGTATATTTATCAAGGATGAACATTCCAGATCATTTTACAGATGCAATTACACCGTTTATCACCTCTGCAACATTCACCTGCTAACAATGTGGGCCTTGGGAGCATGCAAAGTATGTTTCCATCAGATATATTACAGATGCCCCTGCATCTGTAAACTACAACAGACTAACACATTGGGTTAAATAGATATATGTGCTTGCATAGACATAGAGTTATAACTCTTTATTCAGATCTATGGTAAATAAACATATGGGGACTCCTAGTTTAAAAGATTTGTATTGTCATCTGAAGAAGTTTCACATGTCAGGAAGACCTCTAAAAATATGAACATTTATGGCAGGCAGTCTAAGAAAGTAAGGTCCATGTCATGTATGTATTCAAATGTGAGCAATATATCTCTACAGATTCTTATTTTGAAATTTTTATAGCACCGCATATGTTCCAATTATAAGGTGATCTGAACATAGGTGCTGATAGAACTTGATGAAAGAATATCTAATCATAAAGACACTTGATTTCTGCAGTAATAAAATATATTTATCATACTAATTAAGTTGAAAGTAAGAAGCTTCAACCATGCAACATTTAACAGCGTATGTTTCCCTAAGACATTTTGCAGGCAAATTCATATTCAAATAATATAGATCTTATCTATTGTTTAATGGAAGCAAAATGAGGCTACATAGAGAGACTTTCCATAGATTTCCCTTGCAAAATTGTTCCCTGAAACATTATGTGTTTATGAATATATAAACCATGTAATTAAATTACTTGAATCAAACTTCAAAACACCTTGAAATAATTTTCTGTTGTGTACTTCTATATTCAATTCCCACATAGTATTTATGTCTAGAAAATGTTTGCGCTGGACATTTCTCAGTTAATGTTATAGTAGAGCTGTATAATAAGTGGTAGATGAGAGAATGCTTGATTTCATTTAAATGGGTGCACTCATTGGTAAATAGTTCTTAGACGGGATAATAATCCTGAAATACATCATACATTGATCAGCAGATCTCAAGGAAAAAAATTAAGGTTTTGCAGTTAGGTTGTAAATTGCTCACCTCACTGATATAACAAACCCCAGGTTTTGGGTCACAAACGCACTTGTACACCAACTTGTAATAACATGTGTAGTTTACTCTGTGAATGTGTAGTTTACTCTATGAGCTTGCCATGTCTTGTTCTTAGTATAGGGCCTGGTCCAGTTTTCTCATGGCTACACAGATTTATCTTCACTCATCTCCAAAGGCTCTGATTAAAGGGACCCAGAAACCTGACCTTTTTAAAGCTTCACAGGTTGATCTGACAATAAGCAGGAATGACCATGACTGCTATAAGCCTACACTTGAATCTTTTTCTTGTTAAGCGTAAACACATCACTATTAAATGGCATGTATCCATCATTTATTATTTCATTTACAACAGGAGATAAGTGTGCCTTGGGCATGGATGTAGCTATTTTGCAATGTAAGGGTACTTTTTCTTTGGGCTCTGAGACAAAATTGAATAACCAAAGATTACTAAAAAATACTTTTGGTAACTACCCAGGTTAACAAGTATATTAATCCCCAAAACATGACTGAAGTATGAGATTTTCTGATAAATTTAAACCGAGGTTCCAAATACTTAATTGTCTTTATTTGAGATTTGTAGCGAGCTAAAAGGCTTACACATACTTTACAATAAGCCAATTGGGCAACTATGACATACCATGGACAGGAATGGCATAGAGTGAAATATCCAGAAAAGTCTATTTTTTTCCTGAGCTTATGTGACCTGTAAATAAATCAATGAAATGTGGAAGACATATGCTCTAGATTCTCAATTGAGTTCTTGCAATGTGAACTAAAAGGTTTCTTTGTCATTAAAGAAATTATAGATTGATCAAATTATGTCTGTGTAATGATGCAACAGGAGTTGAATTGCCTATATCCTTTAATAAATGCTCCTGCATTGCGTCATCTGTCTGTCTGTCTGTCTGTCTGTCCTGTTATTACCACAAGATGTGAAGTCCACTGCTCTGGTTCCCTTCTTAATTCTTTCTGTTATTGTTTAGAAAAGTTACTTGACTATTTTATTATTAATATTGAACAGATTCCCTGAAAAGAAAATATTCTCTACTTTAAGAAAGTTCATTCAGTATATAAATGGCTGTGCTTAGCTCTAAGTTCCTTGATTTCAAGTAGATATGACAGAGGCATTTAATACAGAACACAAGAAAACCCTACTGTTAAAAAAAAAAAAGAAAGAAAAGAAAATACAACTTCTGTTTTAAGATGTCCTAAAGTTTTCTTTTTATATGTTTTTGTCTTAAGATGTACATTATAATTTATCTTGTTTTTAATTATTGCCACTTAGTATTTTATATAACATATACTATTATTTTCAATAAATTATACTTGGTAAGCATACTTTATGTGTTAGAAAGCTTTTAATATAGTTTAGATGTTACACAGCTTGTCAAGCTTTTTTATTATTTATTAAACATTTATTCATTCATTCCTTTATAAATATTTATTGAGCACAAAAGATATGCTTAGATACCTCTAATAACGAATTGCAAAGTATAAAAAAATCAATAAATTTAGAAATAGAAAAAAATGGAAGAATGAATACCTTGACCCAATATTCTACTATAAATAATGTTATCTAGTTTCAGAAAATATGCTCTCTCTATATATGCTTATATAGATATATTTATATGTATATATTCAGCCGACCTGAAATAACCAACTTTACAATTAGTGAAATCAATTATTAAGCCAGTCAGCATCAACTACACTCTGTGTGCTTTCTCAGTGCATTTGATTAAACTCCTCACTGATGTCTTTATTACTCTCTTAGCTGCTTCTCTGAGGACTAAAATTAACTTCACACATCCATAGTACTTTTTAAAGTTTCCTTTACTCACACTTCAGATTTGAGAACCAATTCAACTCTATATAGACTTGGTTTACCTTAGAGTTTCTATTTGACAAACGTCGTTTAAACTCCTCTGCCCAGGACAGTGATCAGAATTCTACATGTAAAAAGACTTGAGCTTCTTTTTGTTAAGTCCCCCATTGGAACAGAAAGATACTGACTAGGGTTTGCCAGTGAAATTCTTGTGACTTCTAAGAATGCTTTTAGAATTAGAGGTTCTCAATTTTTAATTATTATTGCCAAGATGTAGATTAAGATGAGTAATGTAAACTCATACTCTGGCGATGTCATCGTTAAGTCTCTGTTTATCACTTACAAAGAGCAACACGGTTTGAAACTTGACGTGATGCACAACATAATGAAGTGTGAAAGGAAGCACAGCCACGCCACGAGGCTGGGGACTCCTCAGCGTTGTCATGAACTCATCTCCTTTTCTGCCCTCACTGTCCTGGATGATGGGATCATAGGGACCTTTACTGCCCACGTCATCAGACCCGCTGTGTGCTGAGTAGGGCGTGCCTTCTGCTAAAGCCCTCGTGAAATCATTATGCACATGACTTCATGGATTTTCTTATTGAATGGATGAGGAGACTGGGCTTCTGAAAGAGGAGGCAGCATTGCCTGGAGGCCCACGTGTGCAGCTGGTGCACTGCCGAGTTTCAAGTTCGAATTCCTCCTTTAGAAAGTGCCTCTGAAAGCAGCAACAGAGCCTGGTCTCTCTACCCAGCACTTAGGCTATTCAATGACAAAATGGTCACTCTAGTCCAGCCACATGTGGCAACCATGGAAAGCTCATATGAAACAGCATTAAAAACTCAGTCTTGACCGTAAGTTCAGGATGGTTTAGAAACTCATCAAGGTGGAGCTATGTAGGGAGAGACCATCTAGTGATGGTTTCATTTAGCATTATGCTTCACACTGGATTTTAGGCGAACACTATTGATTTTTATTTTAGTGGAAAGCCATTAAATTTAGTTTTTTACTAGGGAAAAGAACTACCTGAGTTATCTTAATTTATGATCATCACATAAATTGCAAAAACAGGGAGATCATTAATTCATCACCAGTAAGTGATTGCATACTATGGCCTTTAAAACATTTATCATAAAATGTTTTTAAAAGAGAACAACTATGGGAATATATTTTGAATAAAGGTACATTTTTTTCCAAGATAGGAGAAAGTTGTAATTTTTAGTTACAAAAGACCTAAGAGGAAATCAAGGGAATTAATATCTCATTCAAAATTTCACAAATACTTAGGAGGGGGTATTGCTGTAACCTAAATGCTTCTACAAATCTATATATGAAGTGCTTGTTGCTACAGTGATAACAGTAAAAATAAGGTAGCTTTTTTAATATAGATTTTGTAAATGGCTAAAATGGAAAACTAAAAATTACACATTTATTTACACTAAATTATATTTTAAACTTAAAAGGAATGCAAATACATGATAAGATAATGTTTGATATATATTTATTTTAAAGTGACTGGTTAAGTGAATTTTTCTAGTCTATATAATTAGTTAAAGAGGACACCCCCCCCCCCCATCACTATTTTACTCTACTTTGTTATACTTGTCCTGATTCAGTCTTGTCCCAAACTGACATTTTGTTTATCTAACTCCTATCTCTGTGAGCAAAAGTTTTGGGGGTTGAAATCTCTTACCTTAGGACTAGTATTTTGAGGCTAGACTTGGTGTTCAATCTCAACAGATAGGCAAGCAAGATGCACATCTCTATCTTCTTATATAACATCTACTGTTATTTTCAATAAATCACCCTTGGCAATCATATTTTATGTGCTTTATTACTTCTAGTATGTAATATGTTATGCCAGAGAAACTCTAAATGACAGGATCTACCAGACACACTAGTACCTCGAGAGCAAAATTCAGGGAACGGTTCCAAGTGAGTGACAAGCTGGACCTGGGCTATGGCATTTACTTGTAAAGAACCTTCAAAATCCACCAATGGCAGCTTACCCGGCTCTGTGTTTTAGCTTTTTATCTAGGATCCCATCTCTGGAAACAAGTTTATTAAATACCAAAATGCCAATCACCATGTTGACCTGTCAAACAGAAACAAAGTTGACCTTTCAATGATACTGAAGGGGATCAGGTCCCCCTTTGCTCCAGACAGCAAGCCTTAAACCCCACAGAGGTGCATGTCTCTGAAGAGTGATGGGAATCACTTCTAACAGAGGCAATGAGTGGTTCAACAGCAGTGCATGCCTCTAACATTTAAAGTCCATTAAACACACTCAATTTCCACGGTTTGCGGTTAAACATGGTGAAATTAACCTTCAATTGCCTAACATTTAAATGGCACCAGACTCCATTTATCCGGCATTATTCTTTCCAAGGAAACTTTGACTAAAACAATGGGCTGAATGAGTTTTATCTATGTTTAAAAGCTGAGCTGATGCCGGGCGTGGTGGCGCACGCCTTTAATCCCAGCACTCGGGAGGCAGAGGCAGAGTGAGTTCCAGGACAACCAGGGCTACACAGAGAAACCCTGTCTGGAAAAACCAAAAAAAAAAAAAAAAAAAAAAGCTGGGCTGAGCCTAGACATGGGAAGGTACCAGGATTTGTCACTGTCCCCTTCAGGGAAGACAGAGACCAGGTCTTCACACTAGCTGTGCTCTTTGGCCGGGGTGGATGGGGATGCCGTGGGAGTGGGGGCATGGATTGGAGGTTGCTTTTTGATGCTTGCTTTTCTAAGAAGGGAAGGCCCACGATCTCTAGATACCTTCAGGGGATGGATACTGACACCAGTTCTTAAAATGTGCTCTCCTGAGCACTTCTTAGCAATTTCTGACTTCCTTCCTCTCAGTTACATGGCTTTTTGCATAATATCAGCTGAAGTGAAATCAGTAAGAAACTGTTCTTTTTCAAGTGAAATTGTTAAGGCAACTCAAAGAAATAGTTATTGGTAGAAGGTGATGATGATGATGAATACCCATCCCAATCGGAAAATCAAGAAAACCAAAGATCCTTTTCTTTTCATCTTCTTCAGCCCTGTACCCTCGATCAGTGAGCTAGAGTCTCATGCCACTGACCCTCTTTTGCTAATAGAGGGCTGAAATCTGTCCACTCGCTGATATGAGAGCGATCCAAAGTGCATCTGTTCCTCAGTAATTTAGGATATGTAACTCTTAGTGTCTCAGCAAGATAGCACTCAGTCGAGAGGATGACCATTGTACTTCACTATATTTGAACTAAGAAAATCTAAGTTAATATGTATATTAACCTAGCAGCTTATGAAAATAACTTGATTGATAGATTCCTAAAAGTTTCAATTTCCCTACGCTCTTCTGTAATACTCATGTCACAGTGATCTTTCTTTCTTTTCTTTTCTGTCTTCCTTCCTTCCCTCCTTCCTTCTTTTCTTTTCTTTTCTTTTCTTTTCTTTTCTTATCTATTTATCTATCGATCTATCTATCTATCTATCTATCTATCTATCATTGTTGCTTTCTTTCTTTCATCTATACATCTATGTATGTATCCACATATCTGTCATCTCTCTTCCTTTGTTTCATATTTCTATCATCTATCATCTTCTTTCTTTCTTTCTTTCTTTCTTTCTTTTTTTCTTTCTTTTTCATTCTTTCTATTAATAGTCAATTTCTGTTCCCCGTTACAGCTTAAAAGAAAGAACAATTTTTAAAGGAAGAAAGACTTAAATAGAGTTATTAAGAAAGACATTTCTAGCTTCCAAGTTATTGAAGGAATCATTCAAAAAACTGAAGGCTAATTATCTAACGGGTACTCTAATTGAACAGTGATATAAATCCTTGTATTTAATTTCTATACTTCTTCCCTCCTTTATCTCTTCCTATGAGTAAGTCAGAGTGCTGTATCTGAGAAAGAGGTGTGTGGGTGGGAAGGAGGAAGGGGGAGAGAATGTGGAAAATTGGTAGAAATTTTTGCCTGTTGTAATTGTAAAAATTTGGGAAATATTGTTATTCTAAAAGGAAAATAAAATCTATTGGCAGTTTTTAATTTAGAATAATATTGACCCACAGGGAACATCAAAAAATCTAGAGATGTGTTAGGCAGAGGGAGGGATGGTACTGAACATACTAGAAAGCACAGCTCGAACTATGGAACAGTGAAATACCCATTCTAAAATGCTTGTATCATTGAGGTTGAGACAGTTGTATGTATGTATGTATGTATGTATGTATGTATGTATGTATTATGTAAATATACAGATGGATAAATGGTAGATAGGAAAAGGCATTTGGAAGTGGCAAACTTGAATAAATCTCCCTATTCACATATAAATACATTATTCAAAACTAATTTAGAGATGCGATGATAATAAACAATTAGATTTTTACATATCATAGAGGAGGGGTGTATTGAAGTTAACTTACATAGCTAAGATCACAGTAAGAGGAATTCCACTCTTCCAAGATTAATAATCTTTAGTACTTAAATTGAATATTTTAGAGTAATTTAAAATTGAAGCAGCGATCTTGGTCCGAGACCCGCCGAACTTAGGAAATTAGTCTGAACAGGTGAGAGGGTGCGCCAGAGAACCTGACAGCTTCTGGAACAGGCAGAAGCACAGAGGGGCTGAGGCAGCACCCTGTGTGGGCCGGGGACAGCCGGCCACCTTCCGGACCGGAGGACAGGTGCCCGCCCGGCTGGGGAGGCGACCTAAGCCACAGCAGCAGCGGTCACCATCTTGGTCCGGGACCCGCCGAACTTAGGAAATTAGTCTGAACAGGTGAGAGGGTGCGCCAGAGAACCTGACAGCTTCTGGAACAGGCGGAAGCACAGAGGCACTGAGGCAGCACCCTGTGTGGGCCGGGGACAGCCGGCCACCTTCCGGACCGGAGGACAGGTGCCCGCCACCGTCCGGACCGGAGGACAGGTGCCCGCCCGGCTGGGGAGGCGGCCTAAGCCACAGCAGCAGCGGTCGCCATCTTGGTCCGAGACCCGCCGAACTTAGGAAATTAGTCTGAACAGGTGAGAGGGTGCGCCAGAGAACCTGACAGCTTCTGGAACAGGCAGAAGCACAGAGGCGCTGAGGCAGCACCCTGTGTGGGCCGGGGACAGCCGGCCACCTTCCGGACCGGAGGACAGGTGCCCACCCGGCTGGGGAGGCGGCCTAAGCCACAGCAGCAGCGGTCGCCATCTTGGTCCCGGGACTCCAAGGAACTTAGGAATTTAGTCTGCTTAGGTGAGAGTCTGTACCACCTGGGAACTGCCAAAGCAACACAGTGTCTGAGAAAGGTCCTGTTTTGGGCCTTCTTCTTCGGCCAGGAGGAGGTCCAAATACAAGATATCTGCGCACCTTCCCTGTAAGAGAGCTTGCCAGCAGAGAGTGCTCTGAGCACTGAAACTCAGAGGAGAGAATCTGTCTCCCAGGTCTGCTGATAGACGGTAACAGAATCACCAGAAGAACAATCTCTAAACAGAGTCAACTATAACTACTAACTCCAGAGATTACCAGATGGCGAAAGGTAAACGGAGGAATCTTACTAACAGGAACCAAGACCACTCACCATCACCAGAACCCAGCACACCCACTTCGCCCAGTCCAGGGAACCCCAACACACCTGAGAACCTAGACCTAGATTTAAAAGCATATCTCATGATGATGGTAGAGGACATCAAGAAGGACTTTAATAAATCACTTAAAGAAATACAGGAGAACACTGCTAAAGAGTTACAAGTCCTTAAAGAAAAACAGGAAAACACAATCAAACAGGTAGAAGTCCTTACAGAAAAAGAGGAAAAAACATACAAACAGGTGATGGAAATGAACAAAACCATACTAGACCTAAAAAGGGAAGTAGACACAATAAAGAAAACTCAAAGCGAGGCAACACTAGAGATAGAAACCCTAGGAAAGAAATCTGGAACCATAGATTTGAGCATCAGCAACAGAATACAAGAGATGGAAGAGAGAATCTCAGGTGCAGAAGATTCCATAGAGAACATCGGCACAACAATCAAAGAAAATGGAAAATGCAAAAAGATCCTAACTCAAAATATCCAGGAAATCCAGGACACAATAAGAAGACCAAACGTACGGATAATAGGAGTGGATGAGAATGAAGATTTTCAACTCAAAGGTCCAGCAAACATCTTCAACAAAATTATTGAAGAAAACTTCCCAAATCTAAAGAATGAGATGCATATGAACATACAAGAAGCCTACAGAACTCCAAATAGACTGGACCAGAAAAGAAATTCCTCCCGACACATAATAATCAGAACATCAAATGCACTAAATAAAGATAGAATACTAAAAGCAGTAAGGGAAAAAGGTCAAGTAACATATAAAGGCAAGCCTATCAGAATTACACCAGATTTTTCACCAGAGACTATGAAAGCCAGAAGAGCCTGGACAGATGTTATACAGACACTAAGAGAACACAAACTGCAGCCCAGGCTACTATACCCAGCCAAACTCTCAATTATCATAGAGGGAGAAACCAAAGTATTCCACGACAAAACCAAATTCACGCATTATCTCTCCACGAATCCAGCCCTTCAAAGGATAATAACAGAAAAAAACCAATACAAGAACGGGAACAACGCCCTAGAAAAAACAAGAAGGTAATCCCTCAACAAACCTAAAAGAAGACAGCCACAAGAACAGAATGCCACCTTTAACAACTAAAATAACAGGAAGCAACAATTACTTTTCCTTAATATCTCTTAACATCAATGGTCTCAACTCGCCAATAAAAAGACATAGACTAACAAACTGGCTACACAAACAAGACCCAACATTTTGCTGCTTACAGGAAACTCATCTCAGAGAAAAAGATAGACACTACCTCAGAATGAAAGGCTGGAAAACAATTTTCCAAGCAAATGGTATGAAGAAACAAGCAGGAGTAGCCATCCTAATATCTGATAAGATTGACTTCCAACCCAAAGTCATCAAAAAAGACAAGGAGGGACACTTCATTCTCATCAAAGGTAAAATCCTCCAAGAGGAACTCTCAATTCTGAATATCTATGCTCCAAATACAAGAGCAGCCACATTCACTAAAGAAACTTTAGTAAAGCTCAAAGCACACATTGCGCCTCACACAATAATAGTGGGAGACTTCAACACACCACTTTCACCAATGGACAGATCATGGAAACAGAAACTAAACAGGGACACACTGAAACTAACAGAAGTGATGAAACAAATGGATCTGACAGATATCTACAGAACATTTTATCCTAAAACAAAAGGATATACCTTCTTCTCAGCACCTCATGGTACCTTCTCCAAAATTGACCACATAATAGGTCACAAATCAGGCCTCAACAGATTCAAAAATATTGAAATTGTCCCAAGTATCCTATCAGATCACCATGCACTAAGGCTGATCTTCAATAACAAAATAAATAACAGAAAGCCAACATTCACATGGAAACTGAACAACACTCTTCTCAATGATACCTTGGTCAAGGAAGGAATAAAGAAAGAAATTAAAGACTTTTTAGAGTTTAATGAAAATGAAGCCACAACGTACCCAAACCTTTGGGACACAATGAAAGCATTTCTAAGAGGGAAACTCATAGCTATGAGTGCCTTCAAGAAAAAACGGGAGAGAGCACATACTAGCAGCTTGACAACACATCTAAAAGCTCTAGAAAAAAAGGAAGCAAATTCACCCAAGAGGAGTAGACGGCAGGAAATAATCAAACTCAGGGGTGAAATCAACCAAGTGGAAACAAGAAGAACTATTCAAAGAATTAACCAAACGAGGAGTTGGTTCTTTGAGAAAATCAACAAGATAGATAAACCCTTAGCTAGACTCACTAAAGGGCACAGGGACAAAATCCTAATTAACAAAATCAGAAATGAAAAGGGAGACATAACAACAGATCCTGAAGAAATCCAAAACACCATCAGATCCTTCTACAAAAGGCTATACTCAACAAAACTGGAAAACCTGGACGAAATGGACAAATTTCTGGACAGATACCAGGTACCAAAGTTGAATCAGGATCAAGTTGACCTTCTAAACAGTCCCATATCCCCTAAAGAAATAGAAGCAGTTATTAATAGTCTCCCAGCCAAAAAAAGCCCAGGACCAGACGGGTTTAGTGCAGAGTTCTATCAGACCTTCAAAGAAGATCTAACTCCAGTTCTGCACAAACTTTTTCACAAGATAGAAGTAGAAGGTATTCTACCCAACTCATTTTATGAAGCCACTATTACTCTGATACCTAAACCACAGAAAGATCCAACAAAGATAGAGAACTTCAGACCAATTTCTCTTATGAACATCGATGCAAAAATTCTTAATAAAATTCTCGCTAACCGAATCCAAGAACACATTAAAGCAATCATCCATCCTGACCAAGTAGGTTTTATTCCAGGGATGCAGGGATGGTTTAATATACGAAAATCCATCAATGTAATCCATTATATAAACAAACTCAAAGACAAAAACCACATGATCATCTCGTTAGATGCAGAAAAAGCATTTGACAAGATCCAACACCCATTCATGATAAAAGTTCTGGAAAGATCAGGAATTCAAGGCCAATACCTAAACATGATAAAAGCAATCTACAGCAAACCAGTAGCCAACATCAAAGTAAATGGAGAGAAGCTGGAAGCAATCCCACTAAAATCAGGGACTAGACAAGGCTGCCCACTTTCTCCCTACCTTTTCAACATAGTACTTGAAGTATTAGCCAGAGCAATTCGACAACAAAAGGAGATCAAGGGGATACAAATTGGAAAAGAGGAAGTCAAAATATCACTTTTTGCAGATGATATGATAGTATATATAAGTGACCCTAAAAATTCCAACAGAGAACTCCTAAACCTGATAAACAGCTTCGGTGAAGTAGCTGGATATAAAATTAACTCAAACAAGTCAATGGCCTTTCTCTACACAAAGAATAAACAGGCTGAGAAAGAAATTAGGGAAACAACACCCTTCTCAATAGCCACAAATAATATAAAATATCTCGGCGTGACTCTAACGAAGGAAGTGAAAGATCTGTATGATAAAAACTTCAAGTCCCTGAAGAAAGAAATTAAAGAAGATCTCAGAAGATGGAAAGATCTCCCATGCTCATGGATTGGCAGGACCAACATTGTAAAAATGGCTATCTTGCCAAAAGCAATCTACAGATTCAATGCAATCCCCATTAAAATTCCAACTCAATTCTTCAACGAATTAGAAGGAGCAATTTGCAAATTCATCTGGAATAACAAAAAACCGAGGATAGCAAAAACTCTTCTCAAGGATAAAAGAACCTCTGGTGGAATCACCATGCCTGACCTAAAGCTTTACTACAGAGCAATTGTGATAAAAACTGCATGGTACTGGTATAGAGACAGACAAGTGGACCAATGGAATAGAATTGAAGACCCAGAAATGAACCCACACACCTATGGTCACTTGATCTTCGACAAGGGAGCCAAAACCATCCAGTGGAAGAAAGACAGCATTTTCAACAATTGGTGCTGGCACAACTGGTTGTTATCATGTAGAAGAATGCGAATCGATCCATACTTATCTCCTTGTACTAAGGTCAAATCTAAGTGGATCAAGGAACTTCACATAAAACCAGAGACACTGAAACTTATAGAGGAGAAAGTGGGGAAAAGCCTTGAAGATATGGGCACAGGGGAAAAATTCCTGAACAGAACAGCAATGGCTTGTGCTGTAAGATCGAGAATTGACAAATGGGACCTAATGAAACTCCAAAGTTTCTGCAAGGCAAAAGACACTGTCTATAAGACAAAAAGACCACCAACAGACTGGGAAAGGATCTTTACCTATCCTAAATCAGATAGGGGACTAATATCCAACATATATAAAGAACTCAAGAAGGTGGACCTCAGAAAATCAAATAACCCCCTTAAAAAATGGGGCTCAGAACTGAACAAAGAATTCTCACCTGAGGAATACCGAATGGCAGAGAAGCACCTGAAAAAATGTTCAACATCCTTAATCATCAGGGAAATGCAAATCAAAACAACCCTGAGATTCCACCTCACACCAGTGAGAATGGCTAAGATCAAAAAATCAGGTGACAGCAGATGCTGGCGAGGATGTGGAGAAAGAGGAACACTCCTCCATTGTTGGTGGGATTGCAGGCTTGTACAACCACTCTGGAAATCAGTCTGGCGGTTCCTCAGAAAATTGGACATAGTACTACCGGAGGATCCAGCAATACCTCTCCTGGGCATATATCCAGAAGAAGCCCCAACTGGTAAGAAGCACACATGCTCCACTATGTTCATAGCAGCCTTATTTATAATAGCCAGAAACTGGAAAGAACCCAGATGCCCCTCAACAGAGGAATGGATACAGAAAATGTGGTACATCTACACAATGGAGTACTACTCAGCTATTAAAAAGAATGAATTTATGAAATTCCTAGCCAAATGGATGGACCTGGAGAGCATCATCCTGAGTGAGGTAACACAATCACAAAGGAACTCACACAATATGTACTCACTGATAAGTGGATACTAGCCCAAAACCTAGGATACCCACGATATAAGATACAATTTCCTAAACACATGAAACTCAAGAAAAATGAAGACTGAAGTGTGGACACTATGCCCCTCCTTAGAAGTGGGAACAAAACACCCATGGAAGGAGTTACAGAAACAAAGTATGGAGCTGAGATGAAAGGATGGACCATGTAGAGACTGCCATATCCAGGGATCCACCCCATAATCAGCTTCCAAATGCTGACACCATTGCATACACTAGCAAGATTTTACTGAAAGGACCCAGATGTAGCTGTCTCTTGTGAGACTATGCCGGGGCCTAGCAAACACAGAAGTGGATGCTCACAGTCAGCTAATGGATGGATCACAGGGCTCCCAATGGAGGAGCTAGAGAAAGTACCCAAGGAGCTAAAGGGATCTTCAACCCTATAGGTGGAACAACATTATGAACTAACCAGTACCCCTGAGCTCTTGACTCTAGCTGCATATGTATCAAAAGATGGCCTAGTCGGCCATCACTGGAAAGAGAGGCCCATTGGACACGCAGACTTTGTGTGCCCCGGTACAGGGGAACGCCAGGGCCAAAGGGGGGGAGTGGGTGGGTAGGGGAGTGGGGGTGGGTGGGTAAGGGGGACTTTTGGTATAGCATTGGAAATGTAAATGAGCTAAATACCTAATAAAAAAAAAAAAAAAAAAAGAAAATCCTTAAAAAAAAAAAAATAAAAAAAAAATAAAATTGAAGCAGCTGATATTAAAATTAAAGTAATAAGCAATTTAACTTTAAATTTTCTGCCCACCAAACACTTTATCAAAATTCTCACTCTAAGTGAACTTCTGTAATCTTTCTTTATTTTGCTAAGCAATCAAGTAAGCGAATTCCGAGTTTACCAGGACAACAGCCGCTGCAGGTCCAACGAAGGCATAGAGCAGTCCTCCTTCTAGAGACAGCCAGCAGCTAAAAATAGCATTAGATAAAACTAAGAAAAATCAGTGATAAGCATCAGGCCACCAAATCGTGATGCCAACAGCACAGGCTAGAGTTTAACCTTTCAGTATTGGCACATTTCAAAGGCTTATAACTTAAACCCTAGAAGCCTTAGAAAAACCTCGAGCTAGAGCATTTCATGAGTAAGAAACCATACATATCTCTCACTGGAGAGAAATGTAACCACTGGGCTTTACCCTGAGACAGTTAACATATTTTAGACAAATTATTTGCATTTTGCAATATCTACCTTTGTTCTCATTGGAAAGAGGTCATCACTTAGAAACTCTGTTTTATCTGCTCACAGGCTCTTTCAGTGTGTTTAGAAAGTCTTGGAAATGGAGTTTACCTGCTTTTCCTCGAGAGCCATTGAGATACTGGGAGAAACTGGTTTAAAAGAGACCAGGGCAGAAAATGGATAACTCCTGTCCATGTCCCCCTCCTTCTTTAATTCTGTTTCTCTGACTACCACGAACATTCACTGGAAGAAGGTTGTGAATTACAATGAGTGCAGCTGTGCTTGTTCCGTGGACTAACTTCACCAAGAGATGCAGATTGCCACTGGTGGAGCTAGGGAACTATCTTTTGGATAAAAAAATGTTCATTCTCCAAATCTAAAGGAAATGAAGAGGCCAGAGGGCAGAGCGTGAGATTTCTGCAGACTGGAGCATCTGACGCCCGTGGTCCAGGATGGTGGTGGGAAAACTGTGAGGGACTGTATCTTACTGCTCCTGGGCAGCTATGACATTACCTCATGCAACTGTTTCCTTGTATTCTACTAGGTCAGTCCTTGCAGCCAGTGAGCTGCCTTCAAAGTTGCAATATGAACAGTGACTCTTCTATGTATCTCCTAACACTAGCCTGCTCTATAATTATTGATGGGGTGGTTCTATAATGTATGCATTTGTCAAACCTCACAGAAAACCACACATTTAAGAGCATAAGTGAGCCTCTCTAAGTTATATCTTAGTTAAAGTTTTAATCTAGTAGTTTTATAAACAGACAGACAGAAACACTAGTATACACAGTTACCAATATATGTGCATTTATTTAAAGATCAACTCAAGACTTGGTATGCTTTTGACCTTTATAAACTCGAAAGTAGAAACCATAGTATCTGTAATGCCAATAAGGTGTTTTACAAAAACTTGATATATGCCAACATAGTTACCTTAATACAAAAAGTAATAACTTAAAATAACCATGCTATAGTAAATAATAGTTCTTAAATGAGTGCTTAGCATTTTCTTTCAGTGGTATTGACTGCATATAAAATCAAGATCTCCAAAGACAGGAATTCTTCCTGCTCTAAGAAGGCGCTGTTGGAATGGGTGGGTGAAGTGATGTCGTTTTATATACTCTTCATGAGCTGAGTGCGACATGTGGTCTTATTATCAATAGTTCCTAACTTATACCTGAAAACAGTTATAGAATACCATGTTGTTAAGTATATTTAATACTATGCATACTCTTCAAACTCATTTATATCTTTAATATGAAAATGGATTCATTAAATGGTGAAAGTATAATGCCTTAAATTGGAAATATTAAAGTTAAACTTTATTATAAATTGCCTCATAGACTTTGTGAGCATCGTAGGTATAAGATGGTCCATAAGACCCATCTCTAATTTCTTACATAGCCCAGGCAACTTCTAATATGGACTCTGGCTCCTGATCAATCAATTGCAGTATGATATCACCATAAAACAGAACCTGAAATAATAGCTAATGATAAGAGGCATCAATGATATTTGAAACTGATGGAAGAGCGACACCCTAAATCATAACAGAGAAATATTACCGGTTCTAAAAAACGTATTTAAGTTTTGACTTGTACAGTGCATATTGATATATCTTTAAAGGAAAATATGCCAGTCTTAGGAAGAACTGGAAATGAGGATTCAAAATAAATTGCTTTCTTTGCTTTTGTGCATATAAACCATCTCACATCACTTTGCAAGCTTCTGTCATTGTTAATGACTCAATAACAAAGTGAATAACATCAACAGCCAAGCAAAATAAAACCTGTCTGGTAGCTTCCATTTTTATCCACAGGAGTAGCATTATAGATGGACTTACTAGTGATCCGTGCCGTATCCTTTCGTCCTAGTGAAGCCTACAGATGTGGCCACTACTAAAGCTGGCAGCCCTGCAAGAAAAGCAAGGTGACACTTCATATGCAGCTACAGCCACTGTGGACACTTGCCCAGGACAAGCCTGGACAAACTCCAGATACTCAGATAACAGCAACTACTGTTGGAGGGCTCACCTCACATGGAATATATATTGAAAAGTTTCTATCAAGTGCAAAATGATGAAAGACAGGTAGCATTTACTTACTTATTCACTTTACAGTCTGATTGCAACCCCACCCTCCTAGTGCCACCTCCCACAGTTCCCCTCCACTCCCCTCTCCTTCTCCTCTGAGAAGGGGGAGGGGCCCTCTCGGTAACCTGGCACATCAAATTACAGGTGGATTTTTCTTTTTAACTTACTGGACTTCCCTGATGTTGCTCGGCTACCACTGCATTTGACACAGTTTTAAAGAGAAGTAATAACAGAGATTTAGTATATCTTTTAAGTTATTTTTTCCTCTAGGGGTTTGGACTGTTATAAAGGAAATTTATAGTTATAAAACCAGAAAGGCAGAAAGCTGGATACCCTGGTTGGATGGACTGTGGTGGGAGTGGAGCATTCACGTGGTCACATCTTGATTAACACCAAGTTCAACTTATAATAAGTTCCCTAAAATAATTTTATCACTTAACACTTTCTTTTCAATTTACTCATTACAAGGACGTAGAAATAGAGAACTCAATTACCTGAAAATCTAAACCGATTCTGACCTTAAGACTTATTTCATCTCGTATTTAAACATATTTGAATATTCAGCATTTCTAAGAAGGTCACATTTGCGTGTTCAGTTGCCTCACCTCTTTCTTATCATCTCTGATGGGAAGTAGCCATGTGTTTAAGTTAATGTTGAGAACTATACATTCATAATATAAATTATACTTGTGGTACTCTTTGTCTCCGCTCCCTTCTCATCCTGCATGCTATTTGTTGACTAAATATTTTGATTGAATGCATTGAGTTCGATAGAAAGAAAACTTACACCCTAATAATATCAAAGAATATTAGCAATCTTTATTTCACACAAATTGGACTTCTGTTTTCTAAATTCCTGGTGGTGTGCTTCTCTCTGCCCGTCTTTTATACAACTCTTTGCTACTGAGAGAATGTTGATATTATCTGTAACTTTGGAGATGAGCTGCAACCCCTTTTCTTGAGGTCTTTAGTCACAAAATTAAATAAGATAGTTACTGGTTACTGGCAAGGAAATCACTCTTTAAGAAATAACTTCCAGTACTTGCACTGGTCTTCCTAAGATCTATGGTCCCAATTCACCACAAAAATGCTCCTTGGGTCGATACTTAATTTGGAAAGATCTTTGTCATCGAATCTGGACAAAAAAAACTTATGAAACTCTAAATAGAAGATGCTCCACTTTCCGTTTGACTCCCCAGAGAGTCCCAGTGCATCAGCTAGATATGGATAGACCCCTGCTGAATGCTGGCAGATCATCTTTAAGTCGCTTACATCCTGCTTTTCAGGATGAATTACTCTGGTCTTGTAGTGAGTTCACTAGTCTATAAGCTCCCAGGTTCCTTTTAGCATGCTAGTCTGATCATCCGATATGGTTGCAGTATGTGTACATGTGTGTACAGACATGCACATGTGATGTGGATAAGTGTACATATGTCTTTATGTATACCCATGTACAGTTATTGTAGTATAGGACTTTCCAAACTCAGACAAACATGAAAAACCCTGCCCCTTTTATAAAACTAGCCTTAAAAGAAATTACTATGCTTTCATTTCTACTGGCCCCAGGAAATCACTAATCAACTAATCATTGAGACATCTATGCCATGAAGCAATTGGAAACTTTCCCCAATAGCAATGGGCAGCGAATTAATTAATCCTCACTTTGGTAGTAATTGTATGCTTCTACTTTTGAGGAACCCCTTAACTTTGTGCGGAGTTTAATTGCCTCACTAATGGCTCCCTTCTTCCCTGGGATGTGAACAGCTTTATTCTTCAACAGTTTGGAGATTTCTTGCAGTAGAACACTTCGAGGTTTCCTAGGGTTTTGCTTCATGTCCAGTAAATATCATGGTTTGGGGGTCTGAAGAATTCAAAGCATTTGCATTTTCGGAAAATACCAGCAGGAAACATATTGTCTTTTTAACTTCAGTTAACTCAGGTCTCAAGGTACACTATGGGGGTATTTCAACTGCTAGTTTCCTAACTAAAACAGTTTGTAATTATTCCCTTACAAAGTTCCAAATGACCTCATGGATGTTCAGAAAATGTCCTCTCTTATGTATTTCCACTTTATGTTTCAAATTAGACACAAGTACCCTGGGAACAGTCACTTTTTACTATTTGATGACATTATTGCTCAATATCATTTCAGCAAAGTGTAAAGGGCCTATTAATAAGCTTACCCCATCCAAGGCACAAAAAGCGTTTTCTTATAAGCCGGGTCCTGATTTTTCCTGTCACAGCCATATACGACTGCCACGCCTCTGTCAAGACCCAACAGAATGAAGCCAGGAAGAAAAAATGCAGGAACGCGGTGGTGGTCGTGCAGATGCTCTGTGGAGACAGAAGGAGGAAGCACGTTCTCAGCCTGGGCAGGGACCTAAGACTCAGAGACTGGACTGCTCTCTTCTTTGCCTCCCGTCTTCACCCCTCCATTGCTCTCAGATGAGAAGGGGTTCTACTATGTGCTCCACACAGCCTTGAACTTGCCATCCTCCTGCCTCAGCCCCCTGAGTTCTATGATTACAGGGATCTGTTACTGCTTTCCACTTGAAGCGGATAAGTTCTGACTGGCTTCTATTCCATACAGACATTACAGGGAAGTGCCACAGAGACTGTTTACCGGACTTAGAAACTTATCTCCTTTATACTTTATACAATCTGTGCAACACAGGAATACATGCCCCGGTTCCATTTCAGTTTTCACTGTCTTTAATGAGGAGAACACACACTATAAATTTAAACTCAAAGAAAATTAAAATTACTGCCTTGTTTTTTTTTTTTTTAAATAAAATTATGGAAATGGTCCTTTCTCTAGTTTAAGTTGCAGACATCATGTATAACTGTTTTGGCTACATTCTTTATCTTTCTTACTTAACCAAGAATTTCTACTTTTTGATTTGTCTGTGTTGATGCTAAGATTATACTGGCAAGTTCAACAGCTTTTCAAAAGAAAGGAAAAAAAAAAAGCTTTGCTTTTAATATGTGCGTGATACCTAGGTTATAACAGCAAAATATAATGTAAGGTTTGGCTTACAGCCTAGAAAAACAGGAACATGCACTGTAAAATATTTAATAGTGGCATCCCATGCTACTACATTGCCATGCATATCTTAATCAAGTAATTTTGAGAAGCTAATTTTGAGTCACCAGCAGTACACGGCTATGATTTCATAGATATTTTTCTTCTTGCAATCTAATCATCCTAAATGTGTGGACCAATAGCTGTGCCTGGTCTGCAAACGACCAGCAGCTTCATCTTATACAGGCTGCCCTTATTTCCCTGTATACAGGCTGCTCCTTATTTCCCTGTTGGTATGACTTCTTTGTGTGCATCTTGTTGTAATACAACTCCCCATAAACCAGAACCAGCAACAGAATCAATTTCTTTCTTCGTCAGGCAGTCTTGTTCCCAGAAATTGAAAATAGACAAACAAAGATGTTAGGTTGCTAATTAGAGATTAGCAGGCTTAAAGGAAATGGGCGTAGACCCCTCCCTTGTAATCACTGAAGGATAAAACCAGAGTCTGGAAATGCAGGATTCTAGCACCAATCAGAAGATGACAATCTGACCCATATTTCTAGTCCAGGGAGGGGGTCTGATGTCTTGGAGCTGCCTAGCTGATAACTGGTTCAAAGCAGTTCTGATCAGATAAGATAATTATCTAGTAGGAAGTTTTCTGATAAAGAATAAAAGCAAACTATTGGCTCCTCTTTTAAGAGCCAATACAAATGTGCCAATAATCACTGGAAAGTCAACCACTCCTCAGGAAAGCTGTCTGTTCCTGAGTTTTTAAGCATAGTGTAAAATGAACACTGGTGTTTTTGTATTATATTTGCCAAGTTGGAATAATATAACTTCTACATGACAACTTTCATCAATAGCAATTTTCAAGTGACTGCCATTTTTCCCATAAATGTTATCAGTTTCCCAGGCATGATTATTTTGAGATGTGAGGATCAGGACTCATTGCTTTCTTTTCCTATATACTACACACTTCACATCAGCAACTCCTAAAGATCAAGCATTCTCTAACTCTCCTCAGTATCAGGGCGTTTCCCACTGATAAGGATCAAACTCTATCTCAGAGATGCATCTTGATATCTTTTCAGTCATTGTGCACACCTGACCCAGCACCATTTCAGGCCACAGAGCCCCTTTGTCAGCACCATTTAGTCCACTCTTAACTCTCCTGATAGTCATGTCCTGATATATCACTATTCCAAATGTAAGACTCATTGGCACTTCAAGTTCATCATCAAAATTTGTTTAACCTGCTTTGCCACAGGCAGCTCTGCTCTTGAATTCTCACAGCAGATGTGTGCTATTACATTGCAAAAGTCAAAACAAATGTAATTTAGTAAATTGAACACTGTTTGTACTGCTAAGCTTCTTGGTGTAGCCTTTGGCCCCAATTCTTAGGAACAGTAAAAAAAAATATTTCCTGAAGGCAACTGAAGAAAATGAACTACTTCTCACAAGCCAGAAGCTACTCTCAGTCCTAGAAAAATATCAAAAGTAGATAAAAGCAGATTGAAGATAGATCCCTCAGTCCTGAGCTCAGAGTTTAGAGTAAGGACAATACAGAAAAGAGGAAAATATGACAATATGTAAATGTCACAAAAGTTCCAAGATCTGCTCAATAGGACTTCTTGAGCAAATGAATAAAGAAACTGAAAAGAAGACAGCATCTAAAGAAATACTATGGAAGAATTCTTCGGAACACAATACAATCTTGGCTACAGGGTAGAACAGGGAGGAAACACACACAGACAGGCACACTTCTTGTGAAATTTGCTAACATCTGGAATGAGATTTAAAAATGGTCAGAATGAAAAGAATGGCTGCTTCCAAAGGAATAAGAATCAGAGTGATATTAACATTTTTGTGAAATACCCAGGATCCAAGAAGGCAGCAGGGGTGGGGGGTGGGGGGATATCCTTATTCTAATGAAAGAGAACTTTGAAGTTAGAATTCTACACCCAGCCAAACTATTATCCAAGTGATAGGCAGAAGTATAATTTTAGAATTGAAAGGGACTTTGAAGTTTATTACTTAAGGTTCTCTCTGAAAGAATTTCTAGAAAATATAAAAACACCAATAAGAACTTCAAGTGGATAGAATGGAGTAAATGAGAGATGTGGCAAATAAAAGCAATAAAATATATTGAATCTAAATTAAATTTCATTTAATATATTTCATGTCATCTTAAAATGTAGCCACATAGAAAATCTAAATAAAATCAGTGAGAGCCAAAAGGCTAGAGACAGGATGGTTACAAGGAATCCGAGGGAAAAACCATGCTAAGCCTCTCTCTTCCCATTCTGGTATATTAGAGAGACCAAGTAACAGATGACAGATATATTTATTTTAACATTTATAATATCTTTGTTAAATTAAGGTTACCAATACAAAGTAGAAATGCTATATTTGTAAGTTATCAAAGGAAAAGGAAAAAGTAAGAGACATCATTAAGTTTAATTAAGAAGAGGGAACAAACAGAAATTATGATTAACAGGAAAATGCTCCTAAAAGCATCAGAAATCACAATAGTTTTAAACTCACAGGCAATATGTCAAAACAAACACACAAACAAACAAAACCTTTTACACTTGATGTTAAAAAAATCTATTTCTGCAATGGTTTTGAGAGAAAAGTCCCCAGATCCACTGGCACAGGAAGATGGGGCTTGAAGAGATAGGAAGAGCTATATTAAGCAAATGCTAATACCAGATATCAGATGTGACAATGACCCTATCAGAAAAACCAGTAAAGTAGATGAAGACAGACCCTTCATGCCCATATAAGTAGTAAGCCACGAAAAAGCTTCACAAATGGCACAGCTTAGGAAACCAGTAATGATTGTTCCCAGTACCATTGAGGCTGCCAGAAGGAAAGCCCATTATAATAAAGGACTTGGTATACCAGTTGTCAGTCACAGACAAAGGCTGGGTAGAGCAAGGGCAGAGAACTGTGGATCCTTATCATCAGTGGGTCTTCATGATTTCTACCATTCTTATTGTTCAGTATTGCTTTTTACTGTCTTTGTGGTATGGTCTCACTTCCTCTGTTATTGATGAAGGACAGACCGCCTGTTTTACTGTCTCCATACTCCCAATACCTCCATCTGAAGCATCTCCCTAACCAAAACAAAACAAGGCCTTCCATTTTCTTTACACAATGCAATAGAAGAGGCAGCGTTTCTCTCCTGGGGCCACACTGCCTGTTTCATTTACTGAAATTTCTGGGCTGCCTTTTCTTTAGCTGAAAATTGAAGATAAAAAAAGGCTACCTCTTAAAATGGCCATAACAGTGAAACAACATCATACAAGCTGGGTGTAATGGTGGATACTTTTAATCTCAGTGCTTGGGTGGCCTCTGAGTTTGAGGCCAGCCTGATCTGTAGAGCAAGTCTCAGAACTACACAAAGAAACCCTTCTCTCAAAACAAACACACAATAAGGAAACAAACAAACACCCCCAACATCACACATGTCGAAAATTTGATACATAACAATCATTCTTTTGGGGGGGAAGGGTGAATTTTTAATTGTTATGTTATGAAGTGTGGTAAAGCTTAATATATTTTACAAGTCATATTCTTATTGACATCAGCCAGACAGATTGTAAATGAATTCACCTCCATAACTACAAAATACATCAAAATGTATAACATTACCTGCTTGCCAGTCATTATTGTTATTCTAAGAATAAACACTACTCTGATTTCTATCAAAAGAAATAGTAATTATGCTTAGTTATACATTGGTCAACTTTACACTCTCCAGCTAGCATATGGGGATAACATATTAGCCTAGAAATAACTGTGTTGAAATACCTCTCTTTGGCCAATCAAAGCTCCTCTTTATTACTGTTTGTTTCCAATTGTGGTCAAATTTCTCAAAAGGTTAAGCTACACATCTTGTTCTTTATGACTTAGTCCTATCTGCTCTTGATGTCTACAGTCTCCTTGAATTCTGCATCTACAGAAATTCTGAATTCCAAAGCTTCTAAATGGAGTTTTTAAAACCTTCAACTTTCACATTCTACTTAAAACTACAAGTTTTAAGAATATGGTTGTCAAATGCTTTTGTATTTTCAAAGTTCTAAAATACTATAAATTGTCTAATGAAAGGCCTCCACAGGTGATTCATTTGCTCTTGAGGTAGTTTTGCTAATTGTGTTTACCAAGGGAGTTAACCATGTCACCTGTATTTCAATGCATTAAAATATGAGTTTATATATTTCCTTACAACTTAAACCAGTTCATTTCTAATGTTGCTTACCCATGTGTTTTCTTTCTTATCTATCTATCTATCTATCTGTCTGTCTGTCTGTCTGTCTGTCTGTCTGTCTATCTATCTATCTATTCATTCATTCACTCATCCATCCATCCATTCATTCATTGAAACAGGACCTCACTTAACGCGTTCTGTAGATGCCATCAACATTGTCCATTGAAGTCACCTGGATAGAACACCTAATCACAATGACACAATTCATTAAAACCAGTGTGAACAAAAAGTCCACCATTTTGAAAAATGAAATGAAAACTATTATTGAATGAAGACTCCAAGTAGAAATGGCATATTAGTGTCATGTTATCCAATTCCTCTTATTCTATAATTGCTGTAGCATGTAACACATTGACTATAATATTATTTTTAAGTATTTGGCAATATCTCTCCTTGACCTAAATAATTATTCTGAGCCTTGTCCTTCCTCTTTGCAATAGAGGGAGACTGTAACAGAAGAGATTTTACAACCTCTACTTCTACCTTGTAAACTCTTGGCTTACCATTAAGCACAAGTTCTTAAGGGCAAAGGCAATAGGTTCTTGAGTTCATTGTCAGCCTAAGCTACCTTGTGGATTTTGTCTAAAAACAAAACAAAAACCAGAGCAAGAGAAAACCCAAACAAAATTGGACAAAGGCCCAGAGCTATAAGGAAAAAAAACTTCATGATGTCCCCCAACATATTGTTTGTGAAATTTGAAGGGCATTATTCTTTGAGTAATCAAGATCTCTGCCAGAAGACAAGCTCTATGTGTACAAAATTGCAAAGATATCTAATAATAACACACAATAACTGGGTGAATGAATGGAAGACGTAGTGTTAATTATAAGCATCTTGAATACCTTCTTTGCTAGTTCTTGTAATTTAATATCAAAAAAGGCAGTGTTACTAAAAAAAAAATAGATGTCAGATAGGTGTGAACAGAGATAAAGACTTGTCCCATAAATTTCAAAAATAAGTGTCTCAAAAAACATGTTCATAATTTGACGACCTTGGAAAAATTATCACACAAAACAGAAAAACCTAATTTTTTGAAATATGTCTTTGGGAGTCCCGACATTTCTATATCAAATATATCAGGTGCCACAATGTAGCCTATTGTTTCCAGGTTTGAGAAAATATCAGACTTATTAAAGATGAAATGAAGTAAAGGTTAGTTTCTAAATAAGACCACAGTTTAACTAAAAATTAAATAGTAATTTAAAATCTTCAAAATGTCTTATAGTCCCCAGGATATGTCTAGGGATTGGTTTACTGTGAATTCTGTGTCTGTAGAGGAAGTCATTTGTTAGTGAGTTCATATGCTTGCTCAGGTGCTCCCTCAGAGCTTGTAAACATTATGCGTGATCACTTACAATCGGGAATAATAATGATGCAAATAAAAGTTGTTTGCTCAGGAGCTGAACAAGGATGATAGCAACAAAAATGCCAAACTAGATGCCAGAAAGCCATGAGACTTCAAACTTACACAAAGAAGAAGAAAAATCTACACAGAGAGCCATAGGCAGCTGAGCAAAGCTGGGAGCAGGACGGGTGCTCCTCCCCAGGGAATGACACACCAATTGCCAGTGCTAGATGACCAGCCCTGAAAACATACATATAAGTTACAGTCAAATACATATATGCATGTAGTAACAATTAAAGAATAAAGGAGATAATGAATTCAAAGGAGAGCAGGGAGGGCTATACAAGAAGATTTGGAGAAGAAAAGTAATTAAGTTATAATCTTAAAAATAAACAGAAGAGCTTCTGAGGCAGCCCCCTTTTCGGGCTCCAGACATCCAGACACCTTCCCGGCCAGAGGATAGGTGTCTGCCCAGCCCGGGAGCTCTTTGCCTCAGCATCCGCAGCGGACATCTTGGTTTGGGACTCCACTGAAAGTGCTCTGCACAGGTGAGAGTGTGCACTACAGAAGCTATCAGCTTCTGGGACAGGTCCTATTTTGGGCCTTCATCTTTGGCCAGGAGGGAGGTCCGAATGCCAGATATCTGTGCACCTTCCCTGTAAGAGGAGAGCTTGCCTGCAGACAGTGCTCTGACCACTAAAACTCAGAGGAGAGAACTAGTCTCCCAGGTCTGCTGATAGAGGCTAACAGAATCACGAGAGGAACAATCTCTAACCAGAGACAACTAAATTAACTAACTCCAGAGATTACCAGATGGCGAAAGGTAAACGAAAGACTCTTACCAACAGAAACCAAGACCACTCACCATCATCAGAACCCAGCACTCCCACCTTGCACAGTCCAGGGCACCCCAACACAACTGAAAAGCTAGACCTGGATTTAAAAGCATATCTCATGATGATGGTAGAGGACATCAAGAAAGACTTTAATAACTCACTCAAAGAAAAACAGGAGAACACTGCTAAACAGATAGAAGATGTTAAAGAGGAAGCACAAAATCCCTTAAAGAATTTCAGGAAAACATGACCAAACAGGTAATGGAATTGAATGAAACCATCCAAGACATAAAAAGGGAAGTAGACACAATAAAGAAAACCCAAACTGAGGCAACGCTGGAGATAGAAACCCTAGGAAAGAAATCTGGAACCATAGATGAGAGCATCAGCAACAGAATACAAGAGATGGAAGAGAGATCTCAGGTTCAGAAGATTACATAGAGAACATCGACACAACAATTAAAGAAAATGGAAAATGCAAAAAGATGCTAACTCAAAATATCCAGGAAATCCAGGACACAATGAGAAGACCAAAACTACGGATAATAGGAGTAGATGAGAATGAAGATTTTCAACTCAAGGGGCCAGCAAATGTCTTCAACAAAATTATAGAAGAAAATTTCCCAAACCTAAAGAAAGAGATGACCATGAACATACAAGAAGCCTACAGAACTCCAAATAGACTGGACCAGAAAAGAAATTCCTCCAGACACATAGTAATCAGAACAACAAATGCACTAAATACGGACAGAATATTAAAAGCAGTAAGGGAAAAAGGTCAAGTAACATATAAAGGCAAGCCTATCAGAATTACACCAGATTTTTCACCAGAGACTATTAAACCCAGAAGAGCCTGGACAGATATTATACAGACACTAAGAGAACACAAATGCCAACCCAGGCTACTACACCCAACCAAACTTTCAATTACCTTAGAAGATGGAGAAACCAAAGTATTCCACGAAAGAACTAAACTCACACATTATCTTTCCACGAATCCAGCCCTTCAAAGGACACTAACAGAAAAAAAAAAAAAAAAAAAAAACAATACAAGGACAGAAACCATGTCCTAGAAAAAGCAAAAGGTAACCCCTCAACAAACCTAAATAAAACAGCCATAAGAACAGAATGCCAACTTTAACAACAAAAATAATAGGAAGCAACAATTTCTTTTCCTTAATATCTCTTAATATCAATGAAATCAACTCCCCAATAAAAAGACATAGACTAACAGACTGGCTACAGAAACAGGACCCAACATTTTGCTTCTTAAAGGAAACCCATCTCAGGGAAAAAGATAGACACTACCTCAGAGTGAAAGGCTGGAAAACAATTTTCCAAGCAAATGGTCTAAAGAAACAAGCTGGAGTAGCCATCCTAATATCTAATAAAATCAACTTCCAACCCAAAGTCATCAAAAAAGACAAGGAGGGGCACTTCCTACTCATCAAAGGTAAAATCTTCCAAGAGGAATTCTCAATTCTGAATAACTATGCTCCAAATACAAGGGCAGCACCATTCATTAAAGAAACTTTATTAAAGCTCAAAGCACACATTGCACCTCACACAATAATAGTGGGAGACTTCAACACACCACTATCACCAATGGACAGATCATGGAAACAGAAACTAAACAGGGACACAATGAAACTAACAGAAGTTATGAAACAAATGGATTTAACAGATATCTACAGAACATTTTATCCTAAAACAAAAGTATATACCTTCTTCTTAGCACCTCATGGTACCTTCTCCAAAATTGACCACATAATTGGTCACAAAACAAGCCTCAACAGATACAAAAATATTGAAATTGTCCCATGCATCCTATCAGATCACCATGGACTAAGGCTGATCTTCAATAACAAAATAAATGATAGAAAGCCAACATTCACGTGGAAATTGAATAACACTCTTCTCAATGATACCTTGGTCAAGGAAGGAATAAAGAAAGAAATTAAGGACTTTTTAGTTTTTAATGAAAATGAAATCACAACACACCTAAACTTATGGGACACAATGAAAGCATTTCTAAGAGGAAAACTCATAGCTCTGAGTGCCTCCAAAAAGAAACTAGAGAGAGCACACATTAGGAGCTTGACAAAACACCTAAAAGCTCTAGAACAAAAAGAAGCAAATTCACCCAAGAGGAGTAGACAGCAGGAAATAATCAAACTCAGGGGCAAAATCAACCAAGTGGAAACAAGAAGAACTATTCAAAGAATCAACCAATCGAAGAGCTGTTTTTTTGAGAAAATCAACAAGATAGATAAACCCTTAGCCAGACTCACTAGAGGGCACAGGGACAGCATCCTAATTAACAAAATCAGAAATGAAAGGGAGACATAACAACAGATCCTGAAGAAATCCAAAACACCATCAGATTCTTCTACAAAAGGCTATGCTCAACAAAACCGGAAAACCTGGATGAAATGGTCAAATTTCTAGACAGACACCAGGTACCAAAGTTAAATCAGGATCAGGTTAATGATCTAAGCAGTCCTATATCCCCCAAAGATATAGAAGCAGTCATTAATAGTCTCCCAACCCCCCCCCCCAAAAAAAAGCCCAGGACCAGATGAGTTTAGTGCAGAGTTCTATCAGACCTTCAAAGAGGATCTAATCGCAGTTCTTCACAAACTATTCCACAAAATAGAAACAGAAGGTATGCTACCCAACTCATTCTATGAAGCCACAATTACTCTGATACCTAAACCACAAAAAGACCCAACAAAGATAGAAAACTTTAGAGCAATTTTCCTTATGAATATCGATGCAAAAATACTCAATAAAGTTCTCGCTAACCAAATCCAAGAACACATCAAAACTATCATCCACCCTGACCAAGTAGGTTTCATCCCAGGGATGCAGGGATGGTTCAATATACAGAATTCCATCAATATAATCCAGTACATAAACAAACTCAAAGACAAAAACAACATGATCATCTCGTTAGATGCTGAGAAAGCATTTGACAAAATCCAACACCCAGTCATGATAAAAGTCTTGGAAAGATCAGGAATTCAAGGCCCATACCTAAACATGATAAAAGCAATCTACGGCAAATAGTAGCCAACATCAAAGTAAATGGTAAGAAGCTGGAAGCAATCCCACTAAAATCAGGGACTAGACAAGGCTGCCCACTTTCTCCCTACCTATTCAACATTGTACTTGAAGTCCTAGCCAGAGCAATTAGACAACAAAAACAGATCAAGAGGAAACAAATTGGAAAAGAAGAAGTCAAAATATCAGTTTTTGCAGATGATATGTGTCCCTAAAAAATTCCACCAGACAACTCCTATGCCTGATAAACAGCTTCAGTAAAGTAGCTGGATATAAAATTAACTCAAACAAGTCAAGGGCCTTTCTGTTCACAAAGGATAAACAGGCTGAGAAAGAAATTAGGGAAACAACACCCTTCTCAATAGTCACAAATAATATAAAATACCTTGGCATGACTCTAACTAAGGAAGTGAAAGATCTGTATGATAAGAACTTCAAGTCTCTGAAGAAAGAAATTAAAGATGATCTCAGAAGATGGAAAGATCTCCCATGCTCATGGATTGGCAAGATCAATATAGTAAAAATGTCTATCTTGCCAAAAGCAATCTACAGATTCAATGCAATCCACATCAAAATTCCAACTTAATTCTTCAACGAAGTAGAAAGGGCAATCTGCAAATTCATCTGGAATAACAAAAAACCTAGGATAGCAAAAGCTCTTCTCAAGGATAAAAGAAACTCTGGTGGAATCACCATGCCTGACCTAAAGCTGTACTACAGAGCAATTGTGATAAAAACTGCATGGTACTGGTATAGCTACAGACAAGTAGACCAATGGAATATAATTGAAGATCCAGAAATGAACCCACACACCTATGGTCACTTGATCTTCGACAAGGGAGCTAAAACCATCCAGTGGAAGAAAGACAGCATTTTCAACAAATGGTGCTGGCACAACTGGCGGTTATCATGTAGAAGAATGAGAATTGATCCATTCCTATCTCCTTGTACTAAGATCAAATCTAAGTGGATCAAGGAGCTCCACATAAAACCAGAGACACTGAAACTTATAGAGGAGAAAGTAGGGAAAAGCCTCGAAGATATGGGTACAGGGCAAAAATTCCTGAATAGAACAGCAATGGCTCGTGTTTAAGATCGAGAATTGACAAATGGGACCTCATAAAATAGCAGAGCTTCTGCAAGGCAAAAGATACCGTCAATAAGACAAAAAGACCAACAAAAGATTGGGAAATGATCTTTACCTATCCTAAATCAGATAGGGGACTAATACCCAATATATATAAAGGACTCAAGAAGGTGGACTCCATAAAATCAAATAACCCCATTAAAAAATGGGGCTCAGAGCTAAACAAAGAATTCTCACCTGAGGAATACAGAATGGCTGAGAAGCACCTGAAAAAATGTTCAACATCCTTAATCATCAGGGAAATTCAAATCCAAACAACACCTAGTTTCCATCTCATACCAATCAGAATGGCTAAGATCAAAAATTCAGGTGACAGCAGATGCTGGTGAGGATGTGGAGAAAGAGGAACACTCCTCCATTGTTGGTGGGATTGCAAGCTTGTACAACCACTTTGGAATTCAGTCTGGCGGTTCCTCAGAAAATTGGACATTAGTACTACTGGAGGATCCTGCAATACCTCTCCTAGACATATATCCAGAAGATATTCCAACCGGTAAGAAGGACACATGCTCCACTATGTTCATAGCAGCCTTATTTATAATACCCAGAAGCTGGAAAGAACCTAGATGCCCCTCAACAGAGGAATGGATACAGAAAATGTGGTACATTTACACAATGGAGTACTACTCAGCTATTAAAAAAATGAATTTATGAAATTCCTAGGCAAATGGATGGACCTGGAGGGCATCATCCTGAGTGAGGTAACCCAATCACAAAAGAACTCGCACAATATGTACTCACTGATAAGTGGATATTAGCCCAGAAATTTAGAATACCCAAGACATAAGATACAATTTGCTAAACGCATGAAACTCAAGAAGAACGAAGACCAAAGTGTGGACAGGTTGCCTCTTCTTAGAATTGGGAACAAAACACTCATGGAAGGAGTTACAGAGACAAAATTTGGAGCTGAGATGAAAGGATGGACCATCTAGAGACTGCCATATCTGGGAATCCATCCCATAATCAGCTTCTAAATGCTGACACCATTGCATACACTAGCAAGATTTTGCTGAAAGGACCCGGATATGGCTGTCTCTTGTGAGACTATGCCGGGGCCTGGCAAATACAGAAGTGGATGCTCACAGTCAGCTATTTCATGGATCACAGGGCCCCCAATGGAGGAGCTAGAGAAAGTACCCAAGGAGCTGAAGGGATGTGCAATCCTATAGGTGGAACAACAGTATGAACTAAACAACCCTCCCCGCCCCCCCCCCCCCGGAGCTCGTGTCTCTAGCTGCATATGAATCAGAAGATGGCCTAGTCAGCCATCAGTGGAAAGAGAGGCCCATTCGTAGTGCAAACTTTATATGCCTAAGTACAGGGCCAAGAAGTGGGAGTGGGTGGGTAGGGGAGTGGGTGGGGAGCCTGTGGGGGACTTTTGGGATAGCATTGGAAATGTAAATGAAGTAAATACCCAATAAGAAATATATTTAAAAAATTTAAAAAAAAAAGAAAAAAAATGTTGCTTCCTGAACCAAGTACCACTGCTCTGCTAAAGGAATATAGCAGTAAAGTTACACTAATGATATTCTGTCATTCCCATAAATCAGGGCCTCACCCAGCCACCACTGGAGGCTTTTTCTTGCAGCAGATGGGAACTAACACAAAGACCCACACCTCGACAACATGCAGAGAGTGAGAGACTTTGGAGCATTCAGTCCTCATGGAATGTCTTCATTAAGCCCCTCCTTCAGAGCTCAGGGATCTATGCATAAGAGGAAGCTGAAATTCTGTAAGATTTATGAGGTGATAGATGATTCTGAGGAGGCAGTGTCTTTCACATTCGACAAGACAGACACACGCACACATATGAATTCACCGTGACTGTGGTAGCACACACAGACCTCCACAGGTTCAAGTCAGAAAGGGTCCAGGTACTGAGAGGGGAAGTGAACCTGGGATCCCACCTCTGACCAAGAAGCTATCTGCAATTAATACTTGGTTGCGAAGGAAAAATTAGTTTTCTCCAATGGAGTCTCACTGGGTATATTACCCACACTTATGGACAGATCCCACACCCAGGAGTAGTAAGCCAATGTACAGTAAACCCAGTCATATTTTCAGAGACTATGTTTCACATTGGTTTGTGCACCCTTTGTCTTATAGGCCTTTTGCTTATACTGTTTCTCTCTCTCTCTCTCTCTCTCTCTCTCTCTCTCTCTCTCTCTGTGTGTGTGTGTGTGTGTGTGTGTGTTTTGTTTTGTTTTGTTTTTAGGAAAGAGAAAGAAAGGACATTGAGTTGGGTAGCTGGGAGGTGGGAAGTATCTGGGTACAGTTGGTGGAGAGCAAATGTGTGATCAGTATTATATAGTTTTTTTTTTAATAAAAAAAAAAACGTTGCTTTCTGGGCGAATAAGATGGTGCAGGGGGTAAAGGCTCTTCCTGACGAGAGTGAGAACCTGAGTTCGATTCCTGTAACCCACAAGGTGGAATAAGAGACTGCACTTCCACAGATTGTTGTCGAACCTTCATATATGTACCCTGGCAACACACACAACAAGTAGATGTTTTTAACTTCTAGTGGACATTGCAAACAAAGTGATGGTACTGCTGCTGGAACATCTAGGCTTTGCAAATGTTTCTCAGATGACTTGTAAAGGAAAAGAATATTTGTCTTTTCAAGAAGACATTTGAATAATGTTTATAATGTTTATGATGTTTTTTTTTTCCTTCTGGAATATGGAATGAAACTATGGTTTGGTTTGGTTTTTTGTTTGATTGATTTGGGGAGAAATGATAAAATATACCATGTTTTAGTAGTGAACTAATATTTTTCTACCTTGGCTGAATACTGTTATTCCTGGGGATTTTTTTTTGGGGGGTGCGGGTTTTGAGACAGGGTTTCTCTGTATAGCCCTGGTTGTCCTGGAACTCACTTTGTAGACCAGGCTGGCCTCGAACTCAGAAATCCGCCTGCCTCTGCCTCCCGAGTGCTGGGATTTAAAGATCCGCCACTATGCCCTGCTCTTTGGGATCTTTAAAATGTATGAGTGTGTGAGTGCCATTGCCCAGTCTTTAGGCTACTGTTATCTGAATGGGACTCAGCCTAAGCATTGGAATTTCTAAAGCGCCTCCCTCTCCCCCGGTGATCCTCATGGGTATCCAAGGTCCAGACTCAGCAATTCAGTCATAAACTGGCTCTGGGCAACAGAAGCTACCAAGTGTCTGGCCTTCCACTAGGAATAAAGTGTCTCACAGCCTCTTCCATTTATCTGTACAATGGGAATGAAAATATCGACTATGGATAGTGACTATTATTATCACCACAAGCTTCTAAGTGGTTGGTGGAATCTTAATAATATTAATAAAAGGAGTCCTGTATCTTCTCAGTTCTCTTATAGTATCTTGACTGGACTCAATTTTTAAAGTTACTCTAGAAAGAGTAACAGAAATGAGGCATTTGTTTTGACTTCATACTTTCATTTAGAATGCCATTTGAATGGACAGACTTGCTTACAGAACCTGCTACCAAAGCTTAAGTAAATGAGTGATATCCAGAGGAATTTCAGAACAATGAAAAGTATGGAAAAGAAGCCAAATTATAGTAATCTTGTCCTTAGCGGTATGCAGGAATGATGGCAGACTATCTGCTGACTCTGCCTTGGCACTCTCAAAACATGTGGGAGGAAATTCCTGTTGCTAACCAGCCAATCAACTGAATGGTGCTACGTGTGCAGTCTGGAATCTTAAGCGTGGGAATTAGTGAAGAGAAAATGTGTCAAAAAAAAATAACAATTGAACTCTGAGATTAGTTCCTTCTGTTTGTGACTATCTTCTGCATTCCTACACACCTACATCTGAGCTCCCCAAATTCAGACATTTCAAACCCAGTCTGTCTGAAAAGGAACTCCCTGCTGTCCCTCTTGATCCAGTTCCTCCTCCTGTAATTGCTTATTCTCACCAACAAGATGTCATCCTGTAATATGTCCACATTTATCAGTTCCTATTCCGTTACTTAATCCATCAAATCCATGGTCTCTTCATTCCACAACCCTAACTGAGGCTTTCTCCCAGTCCCCAAGGAAAACTCTGCACCCAACCCCTGCAACCATGGTTCAATCTCTCTCAGCAGGAGCAATGTGGAAACTTTCAAATCAGTAATGTCTTGGTGGGATCCCTTGCATCCTGCTCTCAACATATTCATGGAACGATGGCCATAGAATATGTCTGGCATACACTAAGTACTTAATCAGATTTTTATAATTACTGGGAGGGGAGTTGGGCATGGGATTTCTACAATGGAAAAATATTAAATGTGCTTAAGTATTAAGTGAAGAATTAGAGAGAAGCTTGTAAATCAGGAGAGAGGAGCAGTAGCAACAAGTTTAGTGATAATCTAGCAGCACAGAAATAGAATGTGGTGCAAGAAGGATCAGTCCCTGATAAGGAGACTCTGGGACAAACAAAAAGGCTGGTTGTAGACACAGATGGATTAGCATCCTTTGTGGTTGAGCAATGAGATAACCTCAATTTGTGACAGCTTACACTTTTGTTCTTCAAGTAGGACTAAAGTCAGATGTGGTAAAAACTAAGGGAAAGAAGCCAGAGGTTTGAACTCAGGTGAAGAGATTAGAAATTTATTTGTAGAGGATTGGAGAGATGAGGAGAAGAGAGGGGAGAGAGATAGACAGGCAGAGAGATAGAGAAAGGGAGAAAGGTAGAGACAGAGAGAGGAGGGAGGAGAGAAAGGGAGGAGAGAGCGAAAAGGGGGGAAAGAGAGAAAGAGAGAGAGGAGAGAGACAGAGAGAGGAGAGAGGAAGAGAGAGAGAGGAGAGAGGCAGAGAGAGAAAGAGGAGAGAGGCAGAGAGAGGAGAGAGAGACAGAGACACAGAGAGAGAGACAGAGAGACAGAGAGACAGAGAGACAGAGAGACAGAGAGACTGAGAGAAAGAAAGCACTGTGAGCTCAGGGAATCTTTGTACCAGCTCATTACCATTGCATGAATGGCTGTTAGCATAAAAACACGGGTTCCAGTCCTCTCGGCACAAGCTAAGAAATGTTGATGTGTTCTTCTGTTTGGGAGTTTCCTTCCTTGTTTATTTATTCATTTTATGTTTTTGAGACAAGGCCTCACTCTGCAACCTGGGCTGTCCTGGAATTTCCTATGTAGACCAGGCTGGTCTCAAACTGACAGAGATCTGCTTGCTTCTGCTTTCTGGGTGAGGGGATTAAAGACCTATGCTACTGTGCCTGGTGATTTTTTTCCCCCTTTCAATGAACTAACCCAGTGGGCAATCCATCTTTACCCTAGTTGACTTCTAATATACCACCAATGATATAAGTCAGCTATCTGATTCCCCTCAGAACATCATCAAAAACTAAGACACATTTCAGCCCATGCGTAGGGAAATCCTGAATTCAGCTGCAGAAAGTGTCCCTTCTTCTGATACTTAAGTAATATTTCAAGGTGTTTGCTATCTTTTCATAAGTAATTATGTTTGTGAGTTTGTTGCTATATTAGGCTGGGTTATTACTTTCGCAGCACATGGGGAAAATGGCTATGATCAGTGTTGGGAATAAAGGCAAGTACCACAGTGCCCAACATTGTAGCACTGTGTTTAAAAGTGAGTGCTATAGACATATTTGAAAAGAACAGGAAAGAACAGTTCGTGCCAAAAAAGCCCTAGATTTTCTTAGTATGTCTTAAGAAGTTTTTGTTCTAAGTTTCTGGGCTAATATCCACTTGTCGGTGAGTGCATATCATGTGTATTCTTTTGTGATTGGGTTACCTCATTTAGGATGATATCCTCCAAATTTGCAAAACACATGAAACTCAAGAAGAAGGAAGACCAAAGTGTGGATACTTTGTTCCTTCGTAGAATGGGAAACAAAATACCCATGGAAGGAGTTGCAGAGACAAAGTTCAGAGCAGAGCCTGAAGGAACGACCATCCAGAGACTGCCCCACTTGGGGATCCACCTCATAAACAACCACCAAACCTAGTCACTAGGCAGATGCCAACAAAAGCCTGCTGACAGGAGCCTGATAAAGCTGTCTCCTGAGAGGCTCTGCCAGTGCCTGGCAAATACAGAAGTGGATGCTCACAGTCATCCACTGGACAGAGCACAAGGTCACCAATGAAGGAGCCAGAGAAATACCCAGGGAGTTGAAGGTGACTGAAGTCCCATAGGAGGAACATCAATATGCACTAACCAGTACCCCAGAGCTCCTTGGAACTATACCACCAATCAAAGAAAACACATGGTGGAACTTGTGGCTCTAGCTATATATATGTAGCAGACAATGGCCTAGTTGGTCATCAATGGAAGGAGAGGCCCTTGGTCCTGTGAAGGCTCTATCCAGTGTAGGGGAATGCCAGGGCCAGGAATGGGAGTGGGTAGGTTGAGGAGCAGGGGGAGTGGGGAGGGGATTTTCAGAGGGGAAACAAGGAAAGGAGCTAACATTTGAAATGTAAATAAAGAAAATATCTAATAAAAAATTTAAAGTAAAATAAAATAAGAAAAAAAGTTGGTTTTTGTTGTTGTTTGTTTTATTTTGTTTTGTTTTTGTTTTTTCTTTTTGTTTTTCAAGACAGGGTTTCTCTGTATAGCCCTGGCTGTCCTGGAACTCACTTTGTAGACCAGGCTGGCCTCAAACTCAGAAATCCACCTGCCTCTGTTTCCGAAGTGCTGGGATTAAAGGCATGTGCCACCACTGCCCAGCAAAAAATCTCTAGCTGCATATGTAGCAGAAGATGGCCTAGTCGGCCAACACTGGGAAGAGAGGCCCCTTGGTATTGCAAACTTTATATGCCCCAGTACAGTTGAATGCAGGGCCAAGAAGCAGGAGTGGGTGGGTAGGGGAGCAGGGAAGTGGGAGGGTATACGGAACTTTCGAGATAGCATTTAAAATGTATATAAAGAAAATATCTAATATATATATATATATATATATATATATATATATATAAGCCAAGAAAAAAAAGAGGTTTTTGTTGAGAAATTCGGGGTCAAGGTATGTACTGTATACCCAATCTCAGAAAATCTTAAATTAAGTAGGTTATATGCGATTTACTGCAGAATATAAAATGCATAAGAAGTATGTAAGTATAAAAACACCTATCAGCAATGATAACACTTGTGTGTTCAGCTCAGACAGGAGAGGACAGGAGAAGGAAGGCCCGTGTAACTTTAAGTTTATATGACTGGAGATCATTTACATTGCCCATCTTTTTCAAAACAATACAGAACACACCAAAATTTTATCCGTACATCACACTTCTTAATCCAGAGCCTAGGGGGATTAATAAAAAGTTGATGGAAGACAAAACACAAGCCAAACATCTTTTATGTTATTTTTCAGATCATGAGAAATGAGGAAGTTGCCATCCAATAACTTCTCACTGGAAGTCACAGCTGGACCACATTTGTGGCTTGAAACAACGCTTTTTAATTGAGCCTCTTTTGCCCTGTGATGATGTGCTGTGCATCAAGCCGTCTCTTCTGATCACTTTTTAAATTGATTTGAAGCCAGAGAGGAAGAAGTATCAATAAGAAAAAGAGAAGCCAACCACTAAAGAACATTTGGTCAAAAATAGATCTTAGAAAATATTTTTAAGTATAGCCCTTTATTTTTATATTGCAGCTTTAAATTATACTGTTTAAAGCTGTGTGGATGAGTTGAGAAACTCCCTCCATTTTTACTCTCAAGCATTAAAAGTAGTGCGGAGAGAAGAAAGCTTTCTGAGCCCTGGTTGAAGTGAAGAGGGTGGAGAGGGGTGGAGAGAGAGGGGAAATGTGTTCCCAGTCTTCTCTGGAGAGCTGTAATTTCATTCTCTTCATTTTAACTGGGCGAAAACTGTTCCTCTCGCCCCACCTCCAACCTTGCCTGATTCTATCCTTTTCCATGCATACTCTTCTGCCTTCAGAAGAGAGGCGTGGTCAGAGCCTGCCGTAGAGCAGGGAAGACAGAAGGAAGAGGAACTGTCCTCCTACCTTGGCCAAGGGCTTCCCCTCCTACATCCCCTAGGAAAGAGAACCTTGCTACAGTGTCTACCTACCCAATGAAGCCAAAACCATATAAATATAATTGAATACATTCAAACCAAGCTAACTCTACATAAAGAATATGTGTCCCTTTATCTACCTTACCCCATTCAATCTCAATGCACTGAGTGTATATTTATATGAGAAATTAAATTATGATCCACATTTGGCTCTGAATTCCAACCTCCCACTGTGTAAAGCATCCCCTTGTTCATGAATGAAGCACTTCACTTTCAGAGAAAGATACATTTCCCCAGGTTCCTTGGGCGATATTCCATGCATGACTACAGCAAATCCCAACTGTGTCAAAGAGTCACACAATTTTTGCTTTCCCTTCTCGCATGGATATAAAATTATTTTCTTTTATGTCATCCCATTTTGGAAATTCTTATTTTTATTATTGTCTCATTGATTACAGCTTCTAAGGAGACAGGATGTCTCCTTTCTTTTTATGTCCAATGTCGTATCTGACACATGGGTAATATCCAGGAAATTAACTCTGCAGCTAGTGGTAACTTCAAAGAGGATTCTGGTCTGAACACTGCCTACTGGTGATTGAGGAGTGTTCTCTAATCTCTGCTGTAGAAAGGACTGTTTTCCCCCACTATTTGCTTTATCTTTGTTCTCATGATAGAATCTTAAAAGCACATGGGTCCCTGTAATGAAAACTGAATTTTCCATCCTTTATTTAGGTTAAGGTCACAGGATTAGAGTCCTGATATGGAAGATAAGCAGGGGGTATTGGAGGGTGCACAGCCTATCAGTCTCTTCCCGTTTTCCACTGTGCTGTCAGATAGGATGTATATACGATGGCTGGAACTGGAGCAGTCCTGGATCCAGAATACAAGTCAGAAGAAATTCATTTTTGGTCACCATAGAGCTTACCTGTGCTTTAACTATTTTTTAAATGCTATCCCTGTCTTAGTTTTCCTATAACTCGAGATTAAATCTAAATGGTATACTTGGCACCAATAAATACAAGGCAAACATAACATTTATTATCTTGTCCTCAGTTAATAAAATACTGCATATGATGCTCGAGTAAATGTAATCTGTGAATCAACTAAAAAATAGTGGAACCATTTGTGACACTCTGAAATTAAGACAAATATTGATACTCCATTTAATAAACTCAGAGCCATAGCTTCCTCATTTCTACAAAATTCCTCTTCAGTTCCCCAACCAATTAATGATATTTGTGAACTAGATTTGCAATTTCATTTGATCCCTATGTTAGATAGGAAAGTAGTATAGTTTCTATGACTAATTTTATAGCTGAATAAAATAGTTTGACTAAAACGGAGTAACTTTTTAAAAGTCACAGCACAGCATCAGAGCCAGGACTTAGACTCTCGGCTGTTGTTTTGTCTCAGGTCTCACTTGCTTTCCTGTTCAAGTGTGGTCACAGTGGGTATCTGTGAGCTAGGCACCACCTTATTATCTAATGTGATTTGGCAAGAGCAGATTCCAGACATCTAAAGCTTCACACTAATAAAGATCTCTATCTTGATCTTCCCTGCCTCCTTGACATATGCATTTCAAAGTAAATGTATGGATCTGAAAAGAATATTATACTTTGTGAGGTAGCCCGGACTCAAAAATGACAAAGACCTCATGGTGTCCAGGCTCCAAATCCTTAGATTCGAATATATCATATAAAGGATCTGCAGAAGCAGAAGTAGAAAAGAACTATGGGGAAAGCGGGCAGGAAAGAGCTCTAGACGTAGGGTAAGTAGGATGCAGGTATAAAGAAGGAAAGAGAAAAATAAGGATTAAACAGGAGTGGGGTATGGAAAGCAACACAGAAGGAGACAAAAGACAGATAAAAATCACGTAGGCTCATGCAAAGATCATAGGTAAACATTACTTATAAGCTTAATTAAGCATATAGTATATATGTGTTTATGTAAATATATTTATGCAATTTAAATGGAATTATGCCACACTGGATAATAACAGGAGCACAGCTGGTACATCTACAGTGCAGCCCCTATACCTAAGGCAACAATAACAACAAACAACAAACAAACTCCAAAAATCATTGCAGAAGAGGTGGTAGACATTTTGTAAAAACCAGAGGATCAGGATTCCTTCTATGAGATAAAGCCTTCCAGCCATATAGGGATGTTAACCTACAGAGGATCAGGATTCTGCCTATGAGATAAAGCTTTGCAGATATAACAGGGATGTTAACCTATGGAGTCTGAATGATATGGCTCCCTAAACAAAACCTGATCAATGACTACACAAGCAGACAGGGCAATGGGTTATCTAACAGTGATAGGTTATTCAACCCCAAGTAGGAAGCCCTAGACATATATACATAGAAGCAACACTAATGTGTGCCTCTCTCTCTCTCTCTCTCTCTCTCTGTGTGTGTGTGTGTGTGTGTGTGTGTGTGTGTGTGTGCATGCAACAAGTACAGAAAAGGTAAGGAATCTTGGAGGGAGCTGGGAAAAAAGAGAGAAGAGTCTGAGGTGGGAGAGATAATGGCATAAATATTGTAACTACAGTATACATATGTAAAAAATTCTCAAAAAGCTAAAATATTTAAAATTTTAAAAGATGCTGATCTCAGCATTCTGCAGTTGAATGCAGTATTTTGTGTAGGCTTAAGGCTTGCTGAGCTTTTCAAACCCATGTAAACATGTCTGTTGTTATTGTCATTACTTAGCTAGTATTAGGCAGCCATGGTGGTGAGACTTTATAGGTGTTTGGAAAGCATACTTAGAAGTAACATTGCACAGACCATGTGTGTGGTGTGTGTGTGTGTGGTGTGTGTGTGTGTGTGGTGTGTGTGTGTGTGTGTGTGTGTGTGTGTGTGTGTGTGTGTGTGGTAACAGTAAATGAAAAAAGAAGTCATGGATTTGAAAAAGAAAAAGTATATGGGAGGTTTTGAACTGAGGAAAGAAAGGGGGAAAATGATATAATATTATTTCAAAAAATAGAAGAAATGTTTAGAAAAGATGTTGTTTCTGGGCTAATATCCACTTATCAGTGAGTACATATTGTGCAAGTTCCTTTGTGATTGGGTTACCTCACTCAGGATGATGCCCTCCAGGTCCATCCATTTGCTTAGGAATTTCATAAATTCATTTTTTTAATAGCTGAGTAGTACTCCATTGTGTAAATGTACCACATTTTCTGTATCCATTCCTCTGTTGAGGGGCATCTGGGTTCTTTCCAGCTTCTGGCTATAATAAATAAGGCTGCTATGAACATAGTGGAGCATGTGTCCTTCTTAATGGTTGGGACATCTTCTGGATATATGCTCAGGAGAGGTATTGCTGGATCCTCCAGTAATACTATGTCCAATTTTCTGAGGAACCGCCAGACTGATTTCCAGAGTTGTTGTACAAGCTTGCAATCCCACCAACAATGGAGGAGTGTTCCTCTTTCTCCACATCCTCGCCAGCATCTGCTGTCACCTGAATTTTTGATCTTAGCCATTCTGACTGGTGTGAGGTGGAATCTCAGGGTTGTTTTGAGCTTCCAAACGCTGACACCATTGCATACACTAGCAAGATTTTGCTGAAAGGACCCAGATATAGCTGTCTCTTGTGAGACTATGCTGGGGCCTAGCAAACACAGAAGTGAATGCTCACAGTCAGCTATTGGATGGGTCACATGGCCCCCAATGGAGGAGCTAGAGAAAGTACCCAACGAGCTAAAGGGAACTGCCACCCTATAGGTGGAACAACAATATGAACTAACCAGTACCCCGGAGCTCTTGTCTCTAGCTGCATATGTATCAAAAGATGGCCTAGTTGGCCATCACTGCAAAGAGAGGCCCATTGGACTTGCAAACTTTATATGCCCCAGTACAGGGGAACGCCAGGGCCAAAATGTGGGAGTGGGTGGGTAGGGGATTAGGGGGTGGGTATGGGGGACTTTTGGGATAGCATTGGAAATGTAAATGAGGAAAATACCTAATTAAAAAAAAAAGAGAAAAAACAACAACAACAACAAAAAAGAAAGAAAAGATGTTGTATATTACTATCCTCCAAGTAGATACATTCCATCCTAGAAGGAAGCTCTAGACTTTGGATATTCTAAAGAGAGGCTTCTTGAGAATCAGACAGTAAACAACTCAGAAGCATCAAGAGGTCTTTGAAACTCGACATACACACTAGATTCTCCCATCCCCAAGCTTATATAAGCAGAAAAAAGATACTGAAAGACACCCTCAGATCATATTGCTGCTTAGAAGAGGCAGAGATCTGATGAGTTGCCTGGAAGGGATATTCTTCACATGTAGAGCCATCTGCAAGATGTGAAATCTCCTCTGTGCTTCCTGCTTTGTTTGCTCTACCCACAATGTTGGATGGGCTTTCTCTTATGCAGCTGCCCTTAAGTCATTTATTTCTGCATTTGTAAGTAATCCCACAGTTGTACTGCTGTAAGTGACATCCAATAAGCTCATTCATTCACCACGTTAGACTTTTGTAGTATTGCCCCTTTGTTAATGATTTCCTTTTGGGAGTGAGTAGACATTTGTTCATGTACTCCAAGAAAGAGTGTCATGCAACACAAAAACTATAAGTCCTGGTATTATCCTTGGTACAATATTTCCACTAGAACTTCTTCTTCTACTGTGGTATTGAATTCATACCTTAAACAAACCCACATGCTATTTGAGATTGGGGAGTTGCTGCCATAAACATGCTGTACCAGCCATGCCCTTTGACTACTTCCCTTAGCTTTCACATTGGATGCTCAGCCAGCCTAGGCCTCTAGCAACAGATTAAAACAACTGTACCACAATCCTGGTATCTTCACCCCACCCCCATCCAAAATACAGGACTGAGAAGCTCTTGGGAGAGCAACAAACATTTGCTGTTTGTGATAACCACAAAATCCAGAGATGATGCAAAGAAGAGACGTTTGACAAAATGCAAGGAGATGGGTGAGTCTAATAAATCTCAATCAGGTGGATATATCAACAGTGTCAGAGAATGGTGGAGAGGAGCCAAGCAGAAGAAATGTTTACATTGTAAACTCACTCACCTGATCCTCAAAGAGGATGTTGCAAAAACTCTGAATCAGCCAATATTCGAATTACTCATAAACCAAAGATTATGATTCTTCACTTTTAAGAAAACCTTAACTTATTTAATGTAGAATGCTCAAATTGGAAACCTCTTAGCTGTGTTTAAAATGTAGTACTTGGCATAAGTATGATTCGGAAACCCATAAGAAATTCAATTATGATACATATTTTAGTCATTTCAAATGGGTTTAGAGCTTTACTATCATCATCTTATAGATGATAATAATATGAGGATAGATTTTCCAAGTCAAACACAACACAGGATAGAAGTGGGAGGAGCCAACACTAGGGAGATAACAGCCCTGTATTTAATACTCTAACTTCAAAGTAATTGAGCTTGAGGGGAAATGTCAAGAAACCCAAATGGTGCAAAATATGCTGTTTCTATAAACTGTATCTACTAAAATCTCTTGAACACAGAACACAGTAAACAAGAAAGAAAGGAAATATCAGGCATGTGAATTATGAGTTGCAGTGTAACTTGGAGTCTGTATACAGTTCCAGCCTCGAGGTAAATTGAGACAAACTCAATGGAATACTTTAGGAAACTTTGACCTCCAAATTCTGGCACATCCTCCCAGGACACACTGGACTTATGGCTCGCTGTTAGCACTATTAGCAAATTTCATGGCTCATTATCACATTCCCATACATTCCCCACCACCCAGGTATGCAAGATGTAAGGATGCAAGATGGACCTTTTCATTTGATGCACAACTACTGATATTGATCATCAGTGTAAGCCCAGGGTAAAACACGGAGGCTGACCTGTGTTAAGACAAAAATGCTTCATTGCAGAAGGAGTGAAAGACTATGTGGACAAACTACTGGCTGAATGGGAACTTTTGTATAGCTGTTGGAGGAGGTAGATCATATCCTGGTGTCAACTTCCTTTCTTCTTTGTATCCATTTTCTGTGCGTGTGTGCGTGTGCACGCGTGCGTCCATGCACATGCTTATATGTATGTATTCAGTGTTCACCTATTTATGGATACTTTTGTGTGTGTATGAGTACATTATGTGCGTGAGTACATGTGCGCATGTCTGGATGTGCATGTGGAGGGCTGAGTTTGATGTTAGGAACCATCATCCTCCATTGCTTACCTCCTTTATTCATTTAAGGAAGGTTCTTGTAACCAAACTCAGAGTTCATCAGTATGGATAGATTCACTATCTAGCTTACTCTTGGGGTCCCTGTCCCTGTCTCCCATGATTGTCACTGAGGTCACCTAGCATAAACAGTGCTGTTGGAAATCTGAACACCAGTCCTTATGCATATGCTCCAATTGCTTTAAGCGCTGAGTCATTCCTACAGTACCCATATTGAAAGCTTCTTGAAGCTCAGTACCTAAGTCATTTCTCTCTGCATTGCTATGCCTAGTACTCAGGCTCTCAAACTATTCAATCTAGCAGAAAGAAGGAACAGGTTATGCTTTGTGTGTCAGACCCTAGAGACTAAAGACATACAAAACAATACAGTCAATGCTACTGATTTATAAAGGAGTTACATTTGAAGTAGCAATACATCCACACATGACTGAGTTTGTGTACATAATGGTGGTAGATAATCCCTTACCATATTTTGAATTTCTGTTTCATAAAAGGAAACCCACAGTAGTTTACCACCTCCTACTTTAATACAATATTATTGAGAATCAATAATAGCTATTGGGGCTTGAAGACTAGAAAAAAGGTTGTATTAAAGGAAATGGCCAAGTGTTGGCTACTCACAGGGCTAGACGTGGTCATCAGTTACCTGAGTTACACAAAACGGACAAAGGTGCAAGTCTGTTTCTTACATGTGCTATTTGTTTTTGTGTTTTCCTCTAACTTTAATCATGAACTCCAACAGACTATTATATTTTGAGTTATTTAACATTTATTCATATATTCTAGATAAATATGAGACTTTTGTGTACAACAAAAATCAGTGCTCAATTCAATTCAGTCCATTCAATTGGTTAAGTTTTTCCATAATCAGGATATAGAAAATTGACTAAATGCTTCCTTTATATTGCTTTACAATAAATGGTTAGCCTCAGCTTCAGACAATTAGGAGTTTGTTTTCTATATAAATTCACTTTTTAAAAATATTTCGTAAAAACAAAGTTTTTATTCATGCCATTTTATTCATGCTTCTTTTGTTTTTGTTTTTTCTCATTGCTTATAACAGGTTTCAATATTTGGTCCCATTTTCTCTGCTCTGTGTGGTATGAACCATATAAACATAGGGTACACACTCATCTATTGATAAACTATGTCCAGTTTTTAGACATTATAGACTGTGGTGATACGTAGTTTTTTGTTTGTTTTTTTTTTTTTCTTCTTCTTCCTGAAAGTATCTATTGCTCTTGAAGTTCAAGACTAAACATTTACCAGGCCTTGCAGGCCAGTTAATAATATACTTTGAGATCACAGAAGACATTTACCTACTGTTCTACTCTATACTCAGTCCATTTATGTTTAGCCAACATTAAAGGAAACAATGGCACACCATGTCCTGGATTTCCCATGTAATCAGTTTTTCCAACTTTAAGGTAAGAACATAGACTGAATTTTAAGTTATATATTCTTCCATACTTCAGAGCCTACATTGTGCATGCGTGCCTATATGTGTATGTGTGTGTGTGTGTGTGTGTGTGTGTGTGTGTGTGTGTGTGTGTGTGATGGTGATCATTTATTGTAAACAGCCAACAGGTTGGCAGCAGCCTTAAAAGCATAACTATCCCATAAATGTAGGAAGCAGCATATGGAGAGTCAAGTGCTGTTCTGGGTCAGTTGGGTCAGCAGTCACTTCTTTCCTTGTAGAAATCGATTCTAATTGTTTTGGAAAGAACGATTTATTCCTTTCTTATACCATGTTTTCTTCACTGCTCAATAAATACAGAGCAATGTGTTCTGTTATGGATAAGCACAACCAATAGGTATCAAAGACAGACAGATCAGACTGGCAACAAAGACCAAAAAGTATAAACAAAAGGAAGACAGAGAGAATAGTGAAATTCTCAAATTAGGGCTCAGCCTTGGTTAAACTACACCAAGCATAAGTTTTTATTTGTATTCCTTATAGCGACATTGATGCAATGGATATTTGTATAAAATCCTTTGTGTTATTTCTCTTGGATACACATTTAAGAGTTAAACTACAGGAATGATTAGGTTAATCTTCAAAGTCAGCTTTAGAATTTCCATGGAAATGTGTCTGTGAGGGTGTTTCCAGAAAGGTTTTCCTGAGGAGGAAACAATCACCATGAATATGGGCAACATTGTCTCATGATCTGGGGTCCTAAATTGAGGAAAAAGGATCAAATGAGCTGGGCGGTAGCATTCAGCTCTCTGCTTCCTGACTATGGACTCGATGTTAACACCGTCCTGCAGTGATGGAATGCACCCTCAGACTGTGAGCCAAATAAGCCTTCCCTTTCTTAGGTCGTTTGTGTCTTGTATTTTGCCAGCATAAAGAGAAGAGTGATTGATCCAGCTAGGTCCCATGGTGAGTGCATGCATAACTCTTCAAGAAACTGACAGTTTTGATAATTGACTGTAGTAGCATTTTATAATCCTATTACCTATGTATTTCAGTGGCTTCATATCTTACACAGCACAGGGTAAAGGCAGTTCCAATACTTTCAGACATTCAGTGGGTGGGGGACCCTTCCTCCTTCATGTATTAGTATCTGCTTTCCTGATTATCAGTAATGCTGAGCATCTTTTAATTTGCATATAAAGAGATCACATGTTTCTCCTGTGAGGCAACACACTCATCTTAATTGATCCCAAAGCAACTATGAAGAAGGAAGATGACCACAGGAAAGCATACATCTAATCTTAGTTCTCAGTACAGCACCTATAGTAATTTAAGAGCATGTTCTTTATATAGCAAATTTAGGTAACTTCCAACTAATGAAACAGGGTCTCATAATTCTGACAGTGAGATACCTTTTTCTGCCTGCTGCCAATCTGTATTAACTAGAAAAGAGAGTTTTGTGAAAATAATATGAATTGCTCTAACAATCTTTATGGTACTGTCATAATTTGAATACCATGTGACTAGAGACAAGAAGTATTAAATGAATTTTTTTTTTGCCCTGTGATCAAGTATATGTAGGGTTAATATAATGTAGGCAGTTTCAATTTCAATAACTATCTTCCTTGAGATTTTGTTGTTTTATTGAGAGTGAGTGCTGCATGCCAGGCTCTGCCCTAAGAGTTTTATCTCCATCATCACACCCAGCCTCTACAATAATTCTCCTAGAGAGTATTGTCATTGTCATATAAGGATGAGAGATGAGCACTTCTTCATAACATAAAAGCTGTGAGCCACACTGACAGCCAGCCTCAGACCCAAGAAACTAGTTACTGCATGCCCAAATATAACTCTACACCTCACTTTAAATATGTGAACATCACAGATTCGCACATTTCCCATAAAACACAGGAAGACCATATATACTATTAGGTAGAACTTTTCATGTGGAAAGCATTTTATAAAGAAGGAATGCCAGCACACACCTTTAAAACATGAAGTTTATAGGAATAACTGTCCTTAAGGTACAGTCAATGAAAATAACAGAGAAACATCAGGTCTCCAAAGATACTACAAGTCAAAATGGGATCTAAGAATTTATTTCCAAGCTGTCTACTGTTAATGCCTGCAATCAATATGGCAAAATTAAGTAGTAGAAGAAACAGTTGGGCAAAGACCTTTGACATATAAAGACTCACAAAAATCTAGTCCCAAAGAAATAGGTATCTGATTGCTACTTATGGTTGCTACTTATGGGTAATGTAGGTAGAATTCTAAATCAATGTAACTAAAACAGATTGACTAGAAGTACAGCATCTGGGACACCTACACACATACAGTAGTTCTATTTTTACTGTACTGTTACTATAAGAAAAGAGTCTATGAAATCCATTCTACAGGGTTGAAAAGAACCTTCAAAGGTATTTTTTCTAACAGTTTTTAAATTCCAAGATTTGGGCACTTTATTTGCTTCCCTGTATGTGACATATATTTTTTGTTAAACAGCTGTAGAAAGTGAACAGACTTTCCATGTTAATTAATTAATAATATTCAGAGGAAATTTACGCCCATACCTAAAGTTTTTTTTTTCTAAAGTTTGAGTTGTTTTACTTTTCCATTACAAACAATAACCTGTTAAAAAAAAGTTTAACTTAGAAACTAGTAAATTATTTATAACCCCACTCTCTTTGAATGTTTGGTTTTGTTGAAGCTTTTGTCGGGATGAGATTGTTAAAGGAAAAAACAAAACAAAAGGTTGAGAGTAGCTAGTATAAGGTAGAACAATCAACGGAGTGGAGGCGACCTGGAAGGCACTCTGAGGTCAGTGAGAACAACTTTCAGGGTGAGCCGTGATTCACAGAGCAAGACTACTATTGAGCTAATGTCAGTCCTATTTTATGTCTACACAAAATCTCAGACTCTTAAGTAATACAAGGCACTTTCCCCCTGCCCTTTCTGACACAGAAGGTTCTTTAGAGATAGGTCAATCACTTGTGAGACAGATAATGCCTGTTAATGTGTTAAGACAGATTAAAATAGAGAGAAAAAAAGGAAAGGAAATTTTGTATTTTGAGATGGAATCCAAAGAGATTGGGCAATCTGTGGTCAGCTGACCAGACACCCTGCGTAAGATAGGAATAGAGTATGAGGAATCACCAACCAGACACATCAAAAGGGAAGGATAACCTGAATATTCATTCTCTTTTCCACTAGACAACCTTGCAATGGGTTTCTTTTGATTCCAGAGCACAGCTTCCCTTAAGCGACAGTGTCTAGTTTTAGAAAATGTGCACCTGTAAAATCTACTTGTGCATCTTCGAGATGGAAGCCTTCTACCAACAAGACATGTCCTTCTCAAGGACTGGTAGGCCTTCACTTTGAAAGGTATTCACCAATCTGCTGCAGATGCTCCAAGTCTCTGCCGAGTGGTAGAGTCTCATTATTAGCAAATATAGACGGCCACTTGCACTGACCGCTCTCACCATCAAGTATTCCACTAGCCCTCTCTTCAGCCTTCAAAAATCCTCCAGTGTTTTTGTCTCAGAAAAGTTGTGTCTAATATCCCACCCCTATGGCAAGTCTCTCTCTCCCTTCACTGAAGTAAGAAGTTTTCCTTGTCATTTTTAATAAGGGTACAGTTACTCCCACAGTAATTCCTGAAGAGCATGAGAACACATTCTTCCAGAGAACAAGGACAAAGGTAAAACACTCAGTAGGTAGTAGAACAGGAATTCAACCTATGAGCTATCTCTCCTGTAAGACCAAGTTCTTCTAATTGTTGCTATAGTAGGAGACAAACTAATGACAGAAATTGGTAGACAAAATAATGTCATTTGAGAGAAAACTAATTTGAATGTATACTTCTTGTTTAAAAATAGACATAGCAAGCAAAACTTAACTTTCTATTATGAGTTAAAGGCCAGATACACTTAATTATTGATTTATTTGGCTACCTCTTTCATCCCAGGAAGGCTCCAAATTACCAATAATTATAGCTTGATTATAAAATGACTCCAACGGTTTATGTGTTAAATAAATGCTTGGTTACCCTGCACGGACTCTGGGGCATGATTGGATCAACATGATTTTGAATGTCAATCAGTGGTTAATCCGTTGACAAACTTATAACTTCATGGCAATATTGGAAGGTGGTGGAAGCTAAGGTATAGCGCATAATGGAAAGGAAGTGGGTCATTGGAGACAACACATAGTGGAAGGAAATATGTTACTAGGTGTTTCTCTTGAGAATGTGTCTTCTGCCTTTCTCTTTGTTTCCTGACTTCCATGCTGGAGTAGCTTTGTTCCCTCATGTCCTTTCTGCCATGGTGCTCTTGCTTGCCTCAGGTGAAAGTGAGGAAGTCAGTTGACCAGGAACTTACACTTCCAAAACCGCAAGAATCAGTACTTCCTATTAAATGACTTATCATGGATACTTTGTCACAGCAATGAAAATCTAACCTATCAACTGAGAGCCTTCTTGGTTCAAGTTGTATGGTTCAAGTCACCTTTTGGCAAGTATTCTCTTCTCACATTCTTATATTTTTATTTGCTGAGCACTTACTGCGCGTATATGTATATGTATGTATATGTATATGTATATGTATATGTATATGTATATGTATATGTATATGTATATGTATATGTAAAGTATATGTATATGTATATGTATATACACACACACGCACACATACATACATATATACATGCATACATATATGTTTATATGACACATATACATGTATATGATGTGTGTGTGTGTCTTACTCCTAATACATAATATGTATAAGTGGCTATCTCTGCTAGAAATAAAAGTCAAGCTGCCAGCTTTTACCACACTGACAGAGCTCCTAGGACCTACAGTTGCTCACAAAACCCCACAGTTCAGCTATTAATACACTGCTCCATCAAGCATCCCACATTTGCTTCTGAAAAAAAAAGTGTGAAAAAGATGAGAGTTTATCCACACATGGCAGGAAAGTCCAGCTGGAATGTCAGCTTTGATATTACCTTGTTGACATCCACTTTAATATGTTCCATAAAAAACAGCAATACATTTTCACACAGGAAAATGCCAATAAACAAATCAATTCTCATCCTATTAAGAAACCTGAGGTTTCAGGAGGTGTCCTGAAGGTGATTCCAAGTACAGATGTTGGTTTGTTCCTTCCTGATAAAAACTACATGAAACTCCATCTTATAAGCTCTGTCTTACCCACAGGAATGGTATGGTGACAATATGACACAATTCCAGTGAATATATTTTCCAATAAAAGTCTTTTAAGTGAGGAGAATTATTTTTATTACTAAGAAAGTGGCCATCTGCTTCTGAAGAATTCAAGTGAGAACACAAATATCTATTTTACATGGAGTACTGTTCAGATAAAGCGTTTTTATCGCCTCATGTGCTGGAACACGACTCAAGCTGAACAGCACTCTGTCCCATAATTTTTTGACATGTGGAGGGTTATAATTACTTCCAAGGAAGAATAAATTCATATTAACATGGGAAGTATGTTGCCGAGTCTGAAAGCGAACATTTGAGAGATGAGGATCAGTGAGATACAGAAGTGAAGATGGAGTGAGTACATAAGAAGAGGTGAAATAGAAACGCTGCAGAGTGCCCTGTTGGGGTGCAGCATGCCAGGAAATGCCCATCCACAGGAGGTATTCAATCCCTTGAAGTTCTCACTGTAATCTTACTTGTAACCGCTGTTAACAACAACCCTATGTCTCTTTGAATATCTAACATCTTGGCTACCCTGAGTTTTATAAAAAAAAAAAGTTTCCTCACATGATATGCACCCACTGATAAGTGGATATTAGCCCAGAATCTCAGAATCCTTTTTAGGGATTTTTAGAAGGGAGAACAAAATACCCATGGAAGGACTTACAGAGACAAAGTTTGGAGCAGAGACTAAAGGAACAGCCATCCAGAGACTGCCTCACTTGGGGATCCATCCCATCAACATCAACCAAACCCAGTCACTAGGCAGATGCTAACAAGAGCCTGCTGACAGGAGCCTGATATAGCTGTCTCCTGTGAGGCTCTGCCAATGCCTGGCAAATACAGAAGTGGATGCTCACAGTTATCCACTGGACAGAGCACAAGGTCCCCAATGAAGGAGCTAGAGAAATACCTAGGGAGTTGAAGGTGACTGAAGTCCCATAGGAGGAACATCAATATGCACTAACCAGTACCCCAGAGCTCCTTGGAACTATACTACCAATCAAAGAAAACACATGGTGGAACTTGTGACTCTAGCTGTATATGTAGCAGAGGATGGCCTAGTCGGTCATCAATGGGAGAAGAGGCCCTTGGTCCTGTGAAGGCTCTATGTCCCAGTGTATGGTAATGCCAGGACCAGGAATGAGAGTGGGTGGGCTGGGGAGCAGGGAGGGGGTAGGGGATAGGGAATATTCGGAGGGGAAACTAGGAAAGGAGATAACATTTGAAATGTAAATAAAGAAAATATCTAATAAAATTTTTTTTAAAAAAGAAAAGAAATTATAGCAAGGGAAAAAACAAAACAAATGAAAAGGCCTAAGGCCTATATATCATATGAACAGATATATACTTATGGTGATATTGGAGGATATAGATGGTCTAAACGTTTTACCCAATGGAGGACTTACCATACTTCTTACAAGGTGAATTTTTCATAGGGTAAACACTGTCTCCTGTCACAGCTAACATAATGTCAAGATAGCAATTAAATGTATAGTTAGAAAGAAAGAAAGGAAGGAAGGAAGGAAGGAAGGAAGGAAGGAAGGAAGGAATGAAGGAAGAGTTTCCTGTTTGACATAGGTAACTATGCTTAGTTGCTTAAGTACCAGTTCAAGAAAAAAAAAAAAAAAAGCATAGCTACACAGACCAACTGGAAAGGGATGCACACCATTCTGTTCAGGAAATTATGGTATTACCAGTTTATCAGCATGCATATAATCTCTCCTCCTTCCCCAAAGTTAACAGAATTTACTGATTCATAGGCATATGCTGATCTTGTCTAAAAAATGAATAATGGAGATATCAACATTTAGATAGGAACAATCTATTGGAGACAAGGAAAGAAAAGTGACAGCTCTCAGTTGCACTGTGGGTTAGTTACATTGTCTTCCTTTTCTTCTCTGACAGCATCAAGTAATCCAAAGTAAAGTTGAATTATTACATCTCATCAATCGCACATTGGTGAGAGTCTAAAGGAGCAATACTCGCTTCCCACTGGTTGCACGTGATACTTCTGGTCCCAGGACACAGCTATGCTATCAGTGACATCTGCACTGGTCCTGAGTCTCCTGTTCCTCAGTTGGGTAGGTTCCTGGCATTATTGTTCCTAGGTAGTACGATCAATCCTTTGTTCAGCCTTTGGAGGAGGCTGGTTGCTTTCCTTTCCTCTCCAGTGGCCTGTCCCTGTTGGAAAATCATTCTCTCTCTGTTCTTGCTATGTTACCCAGGAAAATAACTTCAACTTAGAAATTGTGAGTGGCAGTCACATATACCCATTTCAAAAAAAAAAAAAAAAGAAAAGAAAAGAAAAGAAAATGATAGCCAAGTTCCTCATTCTAGCACTAGCAGCCACAGTGCTGATCTTGGAAAGGCTTGATCTGTTTTTCTAGCTTAGAAAATCTTAACTCAAAAAAGAAAAATACAGGGAAAAGACAGTAATGTTTGGTCAAATGAAACTTTACTTTCTTGTTTCTCCTCTTCCATTATAACTTATTGATGAGCTCTGGATTTAAGAGATCCTTGCCTTTACTGACATTGATAATTTAAAGTTGGCTCCGGATTTTAGTAACACCAGACAATGAGTACTTTGCCTTTCTTTCTCCTGCCAAATCTCAGCCGTCTGCAGCATCTGCCAGAGCAGACTTGCTGCAGTGGGAGAGTTACGAGCATAGCAACGCAAGTGGCAGAACAATGCCAAATAGATGCTTGATTTTTCTCTTAGCAACAATGTTACCAGCGACGAATTAGAAAGGGCGATATCACATTATGTCATCAACATAGAATTGAAGATTTTATTACTGAAATCATGACTCTTCAACCATGAAATCTTATCTCTTAGCAGAAAATGGCAAGGCACAAAAGTCTGATGCACATCAAATTCCTCTGCCTTCTAGGAAAATGCAAACAAACAAATCTAACCTAGGAATTGAATCGTTACATAACTCAGGCAGGATCTCTCCCTGAGCGTTATCCAGAGACCAAATGTGAATATTTCCAGCCCCACTGCACAGGTTTCGTCTTCATTATATAAGAACCATATGTGTAAGATTTATTTTAAGAGCTAGCAGTGCACTGCCTTGGTAGAGTGATATGTGAACGAGATCCAATGTGGGAAGTGTTTGAGTGGATTGTAGAAGACCCAAGGCTGCAGCTTGCCATCAAAAAGCTCTATATTGGGTAAGACACAGTATTTAGTTGAATCACCATCACTCTCTTGCCCCTGTGCCTGGATGGAATGTTGAAATATCCCACTTCTATTTTCCTCCATCTGTCCTATTTACCTTATAACTCCATATGCAGATTTAGGTACAGCCAAATACACAATGCCTTTTGGAAAATGACTTCTGAAATGCACATGTGTTAGAATGTCAGAAAAGGTTATTCGTCAGAATCTGTCTTCATAACGTGGATTATTCGCTTTAGCTCATATGAAAGCAACTGACTGAATAGAAATGTTTCTGCAATCTATGTTCTATATCTTTAATGAATTTACATTAATTGGAGTATAGTCAGGGTGAGTAGAAGGTCTCTGGTTGTTTCAAAATGAGACGTTAAGACAGGGAGTTAGTTCAACAGATTAATGAAGAGCTGAAGAGATAGAACCAAGAGACTAGCAAAATCAGAAAGATATTACCACACCATGCTACAGACCTTCAAAATCAGCGATAGTCGAAAACCAGAGCTCTGGATCAGAACTTTAGAAATGCTTACCCTGCTCTTCCCAGCTGTGTTTCTTCCCCGGAGAAGAAAGTGGGTCAGGAGAGCATAAACACACAGATGCTACTATTCCTTTGCAGATCATGCTTCTGTCCCAACTTGAACGGTGTAGTGCCATATCCTGAACACGCTGTTTCCCTAGTCCTATCTTCTCCCTTCCCAGAGCATCCCAAAACACAGCCTTGAGATGGATAAGAGGACTTATCTGTTTACAGGGAGAAGAGAAAGATATGGTGCCTGTTCTTTAGTGCTATGTCCCATTCATGGAATTTTTCTAGTTCCTAGACAGTAGAGTTTTGGTAGAATGAATAGTAGGGTAAGTAGCCACATCACACCCTCTTGCCTAATGAGTAAGAGAAGGCTGTTGTTTACTCCATGGATTCCGAAGCAACTATTTTTTTTAAATATAGCATTTTGAAGATATATTTATCAAAACAGAAAGATCCACTATGTTTTTGTCTTTCATTTTTGCATATTGCACAGATGTATGTGAGCATTATTATGTCTCTTACCCAGGGGCTTGCATGTGTTGGGACAAGGGAGAATAAGCCCAGAAGTGCCTACCTAAAGGCAAATGAACTCATGGAGAGTTTCCAGTTGAGAAAGAAACAGTGGTTGGAGCCCAATAGGAAACAGAACTACAAAGAGGTGACTCAGTCTGCCCCATCTTGTCACCATCTCCTCTGGTCATCCATTTTCCAACATCACCTTGATGTTCTAACCCAGGGACGGGAAAGCAACAGAATCTGACCAATGTAGTTTCCTATAATCTGGAGGGGGCACAGCAGAGAGAGCAACACAGAGAAAAAACAAGAAAATGCTACCACATAGATTACATAAATGCGTTCTTCAGAGGGCTACTTGATCTGGTTTATAAGTGCTCGGAGGGAACACAAACACCTAATCAGCAAGAAATGAAATCATCTAATTCTTAAAAGGCTTGAATAGACGTTTCTCCAAAGAAGACATACAAAAGCCCAAAATGAACATGAAGCCAAAACTGTTCAACATTCCCAAATCACCACAGAAATGCTAATTAAAACCACGATAAGCTATTATCTTGCGCCTATCAAGTTGGCTATTATGACAGAATTGAAAGGTAAATGTTGGAGATGATGCAGAAAAAGGAATAGCATTGAACACTGTTGATGAGAATGCAAATTAGTGTAGTTATTGTGGAAAGTTGTATGGAGCCTCTTTGAAAATTAAAAATAGAACACCTGTATGATCTAGCAATCTCATTACAGGGCATAGATATTCAAAGACATGAAGTCTGTATGTCTAAGAACAGCTACTTTCCCAGGTTCAGTGAACAATTATTACATGAGCCAAGATACAGACTCAACCTGTCTACATTCTTTGAACGTGTTCTCCATAAGTATGTGTTAGAATCTAATACTCATTGCAACACTCCTGAGAAGAGGGGCCAGATTAAAAGTAATTAGGCCAGGTAGGCAGAGTGAGTCTAGATCAAGCCCTCTAGCACGTGGGTAAGGGGAGTCTGAGCTACTATTTACTCACTCTCCTGCCATCATAATTATCTACCACCTACCATGGGATGATATCCAAGGGGCTGGTGTCTTAATATTAGGTGTCCTACCTCGAGGTATCATGAACCAATACATCCCAACTGCTATAAATTACTGTGACTTGGTACTGTGTTGTAATACCACAAAATTAACTTAAGGCCCTGTCAGTCAATGGATGGATGAGTAACGCAACTATGAAGCATATACGTAATGGAACACTGACTAGAAATTGAGAAATAATGAATCCTGTGAATGGACTTGGAGGATACTATGTTAAGTGAAAGAAACACAGAAAGAAAAACACTGCATGGTCTCACTATTTTTGGAGTATAAAAACATTATTTGCATAAAAGTAAAGAGCAGGTTATCAGAAGCTGGAAGCAAGAGTTTGGATAAGAAATATAAACATTTCTGTTAGACACCAAGAATGAGTTGACCTATTCAATGACATATTTTATTTGTAAAACTGTACATAGTAGATTTTTAGTATTCTCAATACAAAAATAAAATGATAGCACAAGAAATAATTCATATTAATCAGCCTAACCAGATATGTTTGTGTAGCTCTCTCTCTCTCTCTCTCTCTCTCTCCATATATATATATTCATATATACATATATGAATGAAAGCATCATACTTCCTGTCTGTTACAAATACTTACAAATTTTTATCATTTAGGATAAAAAAAAAAGTCTCGAGAAAGAAAAGCATTTAATAGGCCTTTCTTTACCTTAAATGTCAATCATTTCCTAAACAAAAGAGAGAAAATGGAGGTGATCTAGTAGACAATTTATAGGGACTTGCTAGACCTCATAATAGTAACTGTTCATGTTACTATTTCTACAAAATATTTGTAGTGAAAAGGAAAAAATTTTTCTGAGATCATGGTTAAGGCTCCTAAAAGAAAAGGTTTACTAAAGGAGAAATTATATGTTTATGTTAATGTAAAAGACATATGATTGGAAGCCCTCATGATAAAATATGATCCCCAAGTAACACCTAAACTACAAAGTTTTATGGCAGGTTTGAAGAATAGGCAGTCATGGAAGGGATAGGGCAGAGCTTTTAAGCTCATGGTAACAAGCTACTGCAGGAAACTCATCAGGTTTACTGTTCAGATTCTCAACTCTTCATCTGAGTAAAGAAAGGACGCCCCTCACTAGTCTTGTGACCTAGTCTTCTTTAGGGTAGAGTCAGAAAGCACTGTCAGGTTATATGTCCTGCTTCAGGAAGGAAAGGCAGAGTGGAAGGACAGACGTTTGTGCAATGCTTATTTCTCAAATTCCTCCGGTTTAAAATATTTAATATTATATCAAAGTGTTGTGTGTGGAGGTGGTGTGTCTGGTGGAGGTGTTGTGTCTGGTGGAGGTGGTGTGTCTGGTGGAGGTGGTATGTCTGGTGGAGGTGTTGTGTCTGGTGGAGGTTTTGTGTTTGGTGGAGGTGGTGTGTCTGGAACCTCATCACTTACTATGACAATGGCTGCTATGTACACTTTCCTCATTGACAAAGCCATGTTGGAAGCAAGATCTAAACCAGGCTTCTATTCAACAAACAAATATATTATGGATCACTCAAGCTTGAACAGTGAAATAAATACAGTTATTTAATGTGGATGGGATAAATAGAAGTTGGCATCCACACATAAAAAAAATAACATGGGAGAAGACATTTAGGGAGAGGAGCATAGCAGATTTCTACTTCACATCCAAGTCATGTTGCTCACTAGAGGTCATTGTATCTTCCATGAGACCCTAAACCTCCTTTGCCTTAGTTCTCTCACTTTCAAGTAGGGGTTGCAAAGCAGTGTATTAGTTATAATCCATGATGTATTGTAACACACACCTATCATATAGGAGATGCTCAAGGAATGATTAGTAAAGATGAAGGCAACAACTCTACAATGAGAATCGAGTAAGCATTTGTGGAATTCTGTGACCCACTTGGAAGAGGTCACACATTCATTCAAGTAGCCCTCACTGCTATTGCCCAGCCAAGTAAAATGAAGACTATAAATGAAGATTCTGCATCTGATAGCAAAGCTGGTAGACTCACATGGTTATGAAATCACTGCCTATGGTTTGCGGAGACATTTACTATTGAATTTACTTACATATTAGCTTGGCATATTAATTCTTTCTTTCTTAGTGTTTAATGCTTGTCAGAGAAGAGTGCAGATATAGAATTGTATGACTGGTCAGTATCACAAATTCTCAATGTAAGGAGGCTTAGTCATACATTAATAAACATAATTATGGACTTAGAACATGGGTTGGAGTGACAGCAGCTATACTTTATCACAACAGTAGCAGACAAACTTGATTTTCAGTCACAAACAACCTATGCCCTTCCTATATCTAACCCCAGTCCATAAAGGGTGATCATTAACAGCTCTACGATCAGACCCTATTAGTAATTATTTTGAGCCACCAGTGAAGCAACTTTTGCTCAGTGAGATTAGTGCTTTCTGTTTCTGAAACTCCCTTCTGTAATTAACCTTGCTATTATTAGCTGCAAATCATAGATCCCATTGCAGGCTGCTTCAGGATTCTATTTTATATTTCAAGGGCCAGTTACTGTCAAGAGTTTCTCCCAAGAAGGGGTCTACAATGCCCAGTTATATTAATGAAAGATGACTCAGTCCTTCCCTGCCCTTTCTTTTCCTTAACAAGTGGAACTGAAATTGTTTATTTGTGCCCAGACCTGGGGCAGTTCTGGTCTGGAGATGTATGTATATCCATAGCCAACCACAACTGGCATTTCTTCTAAGAATTTCATTATCTGTAGGTTTTGAACAGATTCTGTACTGGCAGGTAAGAGGCTGCACGGGAACTGCTCAGAAGTGATTCTCCAGTGCTGTGCCTGACACTGATTCAGAGAATGGCCTCACACTGATCCTGTGGGTGACAGAGGATGGCCACACACTGATCCTATGGGTGACAGAGGATGGCCACACACTGATCCTATGGGTGATATGTTTCACAGCAAAAGACGAGGCATGGTACAGTACAGCAAGTCTGTGAGGGACATCACTGAAGCATCGCTGCAGAAAGCAGAGGAACCTCTCCTGAGACAGGCTGCTTAGGTGACTAAAGCAGAGGTGGGACTGTGTGACAAATGATGTTGATGGGAGCAGAAAAGTACACATTCCTTTTCCAAAGATCAAAAACCTTGCTTCCCATTTGTCATGCCCACGTAGACCGAGCCAAAGCTATCTTTGGTGCCAGGGCCAGGCAGGTGTGTGGGTGAGGCACAAATGGGATTGTATCTGCTAGAGAGGTGGAGATAAAATAGGTAAGGCTACCTCAAATGTGAGAACCCAAATTGAAATGGTAGAGGTAATAAGATGGCCCCTACCACTAATATCAGAGCTCTATTAAATGTGAAGTTTGAAGTTGTCTTTAAAATTCAGAACCATAACTCAGAGGTATAATGTTTAAGGAAAGCACAAATTTTTCATATCAAAATACTCTCAAAGTACTCTTTAACCCACACTATGTGGCTCTTGTTTCATTGTTTCATGCGGATGAGTTGATTCTCCTTCAGGAGGTAATGTCTAAAATGTCCTTCATTAGTAAGCTTACATACAGTTCGGAGGTTCAGTCCATTATCATCATGGCAGGAAGCATGGCAGCATGCATACTGACATGGTGCTGGAGAAGCAGCTGGGCGTGCTACATCTGGATTGGCAGGAAGAGAATGCCACACTGTGGTTTGAGCATCTGAGAACCCAAAGCCTGTCCCCTATGACATAGTTCTTCCAACTTCATCAGACCCACAATCCCAAGGCCATACTTCCTAATAGTACCACTCTGTATGAGCTGGGGAGGGGGTGGGGGCGGTACTTTTTCTCTCAAACCATCAGTATTGGATAATTTCATTTGCTAACTTTATTTTTATTTTGAATACAGATAACAGTACCGATATCATACAGCGGTGATTCCCCTAGGGGCTCAGGCAGAGATGAAAAGTCATGCAAACTGAAGCACAGAATGTGAGTGACAAGTCTGTGGCTTTGAAGGACAACCATCTTTGATGACACCAATGACCTTGACATATGAAGAAAACTCTCCATGGAAATTACTTTTTGTCTTCTATCATCTCTTGCTTTCTTTTGAGATACATGAGTGTATGCATGTGAATGTGGGTACACCTGATTGGTTGAGTGGGATTTGTACATTTGGAGGCCAGGTACCCTCAAGTGATTGTCTTCAGAGCTTTACACCTTGTTTGGAGGCAGTCCCTCCTTAGATGAATGTTTGCCAATTAGGCCCGTCTGGCAGTCTAGTGAACCCTACTTTCCCATGGCTGTCCCAGTGCACTCCATCACTACTCTCAGCTTTCTTGATGAGCTGAGGATAGAGCACAGGTCCTCAGGTTTACACAGCCAGCACTTACTACGATTACTCTTTAGACTCTGAAAATGTCATTACTTAAAAAATAATTATTAGTATCACTCTGTGTATGTATGATGGGTATATGTGCATACCATACTTATATACACACATGCACGTTAGTGTGTTTAAGTGGCTGCATACATGCTGGGATACATGTGTGGAGGTCAGAGGAGGAGATACTTGCAAGGGTCTGTTCTCTCTTCTCCCTGTGGATTCCAGGGATCAAAAGCAGGTTTTCAGGCTTTCAACACACTTGCTTTTCTTCACTGAGCCCTCTTACTGTTGTATCTGTATACACAGGTTTAATTATTAGCTACAAAAGCTATGTATAATACATCTGTTTAAGACTTCAGTCAAAAAATAAATGTTAGGTATGGTAGCATATGGGAAAGGGAACACAGTCAGAATGCTAGGAGTTCAAGTCCATTTGGGGTTACATAGGGAGTCAGAAGCTGACCTGGGCTGCATGAGTCCCCACCTTAAACAGACATACAAACAACTATAGTGGGGGACAATAAAACCTAACTTCTGTCCCAAAGGGTAGCAGCATTTATGCTAACAGCTCTCTTGGGGAGGTCTAGGGGCAAGGAAAGCCATTGTTGAGACCCAAATCAGTTAATCAACACATAACAATGCAAAAAGATCAGAGTGAGATTTCAGTTCAGTTGCCAGACAGCAGAAAGCAATGAACTAGAAGGAGGAGGAAGATGAGGAGGAGGAGGAAAAAAAAAACCTGTTTCAATTGCAATATAAAAGGCACTGTCAGAAACCAAGTTTTATGGTTCTGCAAATTTCAGCCACCTAAATAACAGGACACAGTGAGAAATCAAATCTGTCCTCTTTCCAAGGGTATATAGTTTAAAGTAACCTTTGAAGAACAATGGAAAACAAGAATGATCACTAAGAATCCCGAGGATGCCACCACGTATTGACTAAACTTTCTCAGTTATAGAAGATTTAAGCTGAAACTCAGGCAGTCGTCTAAGACACTTTCATCTACAAGGCCTGACATTATTAGAGGAGACACTGAAGTGAATTCATATTCAGAGGGTGCATGTAATTAAAAAGAGCCTTAGCTGTGGCATCTGGGGCACCTGCATTTAACTCCTGCCTCTACTGTGGTACTGACCTTCAGGAGGTTCAGGTTCTCTGAAAACAGTTATACTGCCCGAAATACAGGGTGAGATTTCAACAAGTCAGCACTTGGCAAGATACCTAGCTTGGTGCCTACTACAAAATAGATCTTTTGTTCTTACTGTGGTATTTAATTTGAGACAGGGTCTGGTGTAGTTCACAATGGACTCAAGCCAGGTAGTAGTGGTGCATGAATTTAATCCCAGTACTTGGGAGGCAGGCAGATTTCTGAGTTCGAGGCCAGCCTGGTCTACAAAGTGAGTTCCAGGATAGCCAGGGCTATACAGAGAAACCCTGTCTCAGAAAAACAAACAAACAAACAAACCTCAAAAAAAGAAAAAAAAAAAACAGAATGGACTCAAATTTGTGATATCGCTGAGGATAACCTGGAATGTCTGATCCTCCTGCCTGCCCACTTCAGTTTTGAGATCAAAGCATGCATGACTATTGCAGGTTATCTGGTGCTAGGGTTATATGCTAACTGAATTACATTCCCATCTTCCTGAAATAATTTCTTCCTTGATTGTAATTTATTTTCATGATAAAAGTTCACATTAAAAAGTCTTCCAAGCCTAAAATCTGTATAACAGATCTCAGTGCATTTGGAGCCTGAAGCAATTTTGCATCCTTTCCCTCACTCTCCACCCTATAGATAAGTGTTAAAGTGCTGGCAAAGAACCATCTCAGAAATTAACACAGGAGTTCCACAAGTCTGGAGAAGGGTGACGAACATGTCCACACACATGTGACTCACATAGGCACAGACTTGAAAAATCTTCAGACTTCAGACATTGGGGCTAATATTAATCATAGGATGGAAAGTATGCGTGAATAGAGTATGCATAGATATACACACTTGGAAACTGCTGTTTGGACGAAAGGCTTCATTAGATGTTATAGGGCTTTGGGTATCAAAGACTTTGGCAAATAGTAATGAAAACTGGCATTGTATTAGGCATGCATACTAGCCTTAACTTCATCAGGAAGGCTAACAGAGTATCTACTGATATTACATATTTAACATAATTTAATTCTTAGCAAAATCTGATTTCAGCATTTTAGAGGAATTTTAATTATTTCTTTAGCTACAATATTCTTTTTCTTTCCTTACAATAGGCTGTTCCCCGTTGAAGAGTTAGAGAGTCAGTGATAGATTTAGATACAATGACTTTTAAAATACTTGATTTTTTTTTTTTAAACTCAGGCTTCCATTTTAAAAAGACTCCAACATAGTTTTGTTCCAGTAGCTCTAATATTTATGGTGGTAACAGCTGCATTCACCGCTTGGATCCAGAGACATATTTTGGCAGGTGTTCTGTTGGACCTGTATTGGATATGTAGTTCATTCAAGTCTAAGCTGCCAGTCCTGCTCCAGTGCACCTGTACACACTTCAAATATTGGTGACATGACAATTAAGAAAGGACAGGTGAATAGTGTCTCCTCTGAACAGTGGGTCTCCCCCCATGGTTACCAGAAAACAGCCCCTAAAGGTGGGAAGCAAGAGGCTGCAGAATGAATGTGGGGGGTGAGGGGTGGGGGGTGACGTGTGGGAAAGAAGAATGTAGAAGCGAGACATAAGCAAGGGGCAAGTCAGGAGGGAGAGCCAGCAGTTACACAGTTGTTCAAGAGAGATGGAGGGAGATACATGGTGTTTATAAATGAAGGATGTATTTCTGAAAGGTATCTACAACTAACTAACTGAAAAATAAACTTGTTATGATTTGGGACTATCAGGGAAAGTTAACCAATGTGAGGACACACATTCTTTCAAAATTATTCCCACTTATTTGGCAGACTAGTTTCCTTCCTTCCTTCCTTCCTTCCTTCCTTCCTTCCTTCCTTCCTTCCTTCCTTCCATCCTTCTCTCTCTCTCTTTCTCTGTGTGTGTGTGTGTTTGTCTGTCTGTCTTTGTCTCTCTCTCCTCTCTCTCTGTCTCTCTGTCTCTCTCTTAGAAGCTGTAATTGTAATGAAGAAGAGTAGCCCATGGTAACAGAAAGGCCAGCTTTGGAATGAGACCTAAGCAGGTACACTGTGTAAACCTTTTGCTTCATTTCATCAAGGAAGCATTTAAAGACTGTACCTCTAGCTACACCTAGGCAAACCTATGCCAGTGGTAGAGGCTTGGCATCCACCTGCAGGCAATGGTGTTGGGGAGACCAGACTCATATATGAGTTCTGCTACAGGAATCCTGAGCTAAAGCCAGATGGAGGGAGGGAGGGGATGGAGAGATCACATCAAAATCTCAAAATATGGACGGAAGCTTGCAAGTTGGTTTTGGGTGGGCGATGACTGTTACAATGAGAAGACTATTTCAAGATGATTACTATAGGAAACAGGTGTAAGGACGTTTGGCCCTAGAGCGTGCCTATTTAATGAGCCAGGCTTGTGCAGACAGAGACGAGGAGAACAGACTACAAATGAATTTACCAAGGGACAGTCTTGCAGGCTAGCTTCTGTTCACTTTCTAATGGTGCAGAACATGGCCTCTGTTCTCCATTGCATGATTCCCTTCTCAGCTTCATGGTAAGGGAGCTAGTATCACATATCAATCCTTATGGTTTATTTAAGCTTTTATGCCTCTTGGGCAAACAACCTCAAAGTAAGAACCCATAAATTCTAAAGCTCTTGGAACATCTTATTATGCCCGAAAGGTGTTGTATGTTTTTTAGTGAGAACTTTAATCATTTTTTTCCCACTGTCAATGAACAGCTATATTCTTAAAGCTTTCTCCTTCTGGAATTTCTTGCGAGATTTATGTTAAAAATTGAACTTTCCTTTCTCAGTATCTTATCCAACACTTTTTGCTGCATGTTTTCTGGGCCTATCATAAAACCCATTTTACTATCTTTTTCTATCTTCTATGCTTTTCACATTTCAGTTCAATTGAACCAGAAGAAACAAAAGGCTGGCATACTTAGTGACCAAGCACTTGAGATGGCTCTTTAGTCAGTTGTAAATGTTCATATGAATTTATTCAAACTCGGGCTCCTTTGGAGGGCAAAACACCACGTAAATAGAAATGAAGTCCTGCTTCAACTCACATTTGCATTCTTGTGAGAAAAATTCAGGTAAACAGCCAGATGTTCAAAAGCAATTTCCAAGGCTTCTTGCCCCATTTCATATAATGGCCATCAGGTCTCTGGCGAGTGTTCGGCCTGGCTTTGCACCCCTTTCTAGTTTGTTGCAGAAACCAGGATGCTGGTTGTCAATAGCATCGAGTCAGCTGTTCTGATTCTATTTTCTGACCTTTACCAAGAACACAGCCGGGATCAATTATTTTTCTTGTTCAATGGAGTCTACAGGAAAGCTGGACAACAAATGGGGGTGGGGGTGGGGGTGGGGCGGAACGTTGCGTGTGCACTGTCGCTCGCTCGTGTGCTTGTGGTGGCGGTAGTTCCAGAGAAAAGAGATGAACCGTGAGTGTGAGGTGGGCTCACCATCAACAAAGTAAAGCTCAGGGCTCCCGGTCCAGTCAGCACTGCCAGGTAAGTGGAAAGTAGCAGAAGATGCCTCTGACAAGCCTAAGAACATCAATTTGAAAAACAGTGGGCACCGGGTGTCTTCATCACTTAAAAAGCTTAGCAACAAAAGCAATCTGGGGCAAGGCAGGGGCATCTTTCTGGGGGCTCCTTTTGAGAAGGAAGCCTTTAGTCCTGCATCTTTTCTCTTCCCATGGAAGAGCCGGCAGAGCATACTGACTGCCTTCTGCTTCTTTGATTTTATGCTGGGGAAAATGTATCCATAGCTCAGCCTGTCCCTCGAATCCACTATGCTTTGTTGGTGAAGTAATGTCACTGTTCAAAATGCTAATGACTCCCTGAGACTGCCCCTGGATTTTCCAGGAATCTACGTTAAGTGACCTCAGTGAAGCAAAATGCATGTTAGCTCACAAAACAGTAACACAACAAAAGCAAAACAACAACAACAACAATAACAACAACAACAAAACAACTCATGAGCACAAGTTGTTCACGGCTCCATTCCTACTCACAGTCACTGACTGACATTCACCATACCAATGTCTTGTTCTCTTAACAAGACAAAACTGAGGTCCAAAAAGGTCAAGTCACTTTGCTGAAATTCATCGCAACCCAGGTCCACCCCCTGGAACCAAAGCCATGCCCAGAGTCTCCTAAAGATCAACTGCTACCTGCAGAGGGTGTGCTCTCGAAATAAAGCACCACGCCTACCATCGAGCTAACTGGAGGGGGATGTTCCCTCTCAGCCCTGGAAAGGATGGACCACGAATCTGCCCCTGCCCCTCCCCCTACGCCCTGGGGCCTGACTGCTCTCTGGGGTAACCCCTGGCTTCAGTCTTATTTGATTTTCATCGAAACCTAATAATCTCTTCCTGAAAAACATTTTCTAATTGTGTCACCATCCTGTTACAAAACAGAAGAGAAAACAAATCTCTTTTAATATGTCTCCCAGCCCCCACGGCCGTTCCCTAGAGCGCAAGTTTCCAATTATTCGCCAGGCTCCTCTTCCGTTATTCCACTTTGGACTTCCTGATCTTGAGGTAACAACTTAGCTGCTCACAATCGCTCTTCTCTTACCCTGTGTCCCCCACCCCACGTTCTCTTTGCATCTTTGCCCTGTGCTCAGTGTATCTCCCTGTCAGAAGGCCTCCATTGTCCTCCACGGATGCAGCTAAGTCAAGTCCTTAATCTTTTCCGACCCTCGGGCTTGTGCTTAAAACATGCAAATGCAATCTGAGCCTCGCCACTTTCCTAAACTAATAATGTTCTATCGTGTTTTTGTTTTTTTAATATCACATTTATTTGCTTTGTGTATATGCGCATGCAGGCGTGCATGTGTGTGGACATGTGCATCCAATTCTCAATCTTGAAATGATTTGAGTCATATGATGACCTGTTTTTTATATTTGAACTGCTTAAGAACAGGAATTCTCCTAGGTGGATATTTTAAATTTCTTTCTTAGATGGTTCTTAGTCTAGGGGTGGATAAAGATTGGATGTAGTAACCTTATTGCTATGTTCCTGGCTATAGTCAGAGTTAGTATTAGTATACCATTCGTGGTCACTCAGTAAATACTAGTTCCATTAATAATCTTTGAATTTATTTTTTTACCACTCTTCTCTATACTCTATAAAAACAATGAATTCTTTATTATTTTGATGTAAACTCTATAAATACATTTTAAAGCTGTAGTACCTACTTTAAAAAAATCAAATTCTGAGAAATCACCATGCTTAGTCGGAGTAGCCCAAGTGCATCCAATTCACTCTTTATAAAAAGTAGTTCGGATCCTTCAATGCATTTATTAAATTCAATTATCTCTCTCTCCTCCAAATGTATCAACCTTTGACTCTATTTCTGAGGAAATTTTTCTACTGTCTTTATTCTGTTGCCTAGTACCCTGTTAATCTCACAAAGCCTATCTTATCTTTTGGTTCCGGGAATAAACCTCAAGATTTTTTTCCTCCCCCCTTCCCCCAACAGTGGGTGGGTTTCCATGTAAACAGCTTTCAAATTCAGATGCTAAAATTCTGACTTTCATTCCCTTTGCCAAATGTGTTTCATCTAGATATATTTCTCTAGAGAAAACTGGGTGGGAGGCCACCCTAGAGGACTGGCAGGGCACAGTTTCTTGACCTAAACTCAAGAATACAAGACAGCTCTTTGGTGAGAAAAGAGTGAGAATGTGCCCTTTCTCTGTGTGAATCCTGAGATCCAGTCTCAGGCTGTGGGGAGCGGCCCCTTCTGCTGTGGCTCGTACCTTCCCATTCCCATGGCCAAATCAGAATGACATGCTGTTCTAAAGGAAGGTGGCTCAGCCTGGTTACCAGGGAACTTAGTCTCTTCATTCAGAGATAAGCCATATGATGCTAAATTAAATGCATTTTTATTCCTTCTCACAACTAGCCATTGTGTGGCGGCTTCAATTGGCATCCAGCAATGAGTAAGGCTTTTGCGTTTGTCTAAAAGGGTGGATTCTCCTAAAATGAATCACTTGCCACGGCCTCACTCTTTTCTAATCCTGGATCTTGGCAGGATGAGCTCCACTCAAATTAGCGTGGCTTTGCCAGTACCATGGAAAATTCATACAGGGTGAACCTATAGCGCAGCAGGGTGATGCGCAGCAGGTGCAGACAGGCTGAGAACCTAAGCCCTCCCTCCCACTGGAGCCAGAAGGCTTGGGCTTGTACAGAGAAAGGCAATCTCACTACTCCGAGGTGCAGCTCCCTATGTTAGGATTCCATGGGCAGCAAAATATTCATCTTGGGTTCCAATTTGCTTCAGGTTCTGTCACACCACTAGGAATCTGTTGCCAGTCTCTGAGAAAGTGAGCACACATCTGCTCTTGTTTTGTGAGTATCTGCATATGAAGATGGGTTCTGAATCCCTACTTCCCAATGAAGGATGAGAACCCAGGAGCTCATCTCTGTGGTACCCAGTGCGTGAGCAGTGAGTGCTGTGTGCTCATCTATTTCTGGACACATACGGCAGGCAGAGAGGGGCTTCTGCTGAAGACCCGAGCCAGAAAGCACGCTCCAGTGCAATTGTATGCTCTAAATTACCAAACAAAGTTGTTCCATGCTCCGTGGCTTAATTAAATGCTGCGAGGCTGACTGAATTGCTCAGTTCTCCAGGTACCATTGTCCTTTGGACTAAGCTTTCATACTAATTAATTGGCCTGCTGCTGTATTTCAGAAGGGGATTTTGAAAGATTGGTTACTAGGACATTTCCACTGGATAGAAAAGCAATCCTATGGCTATCCTGTTTCCTGTTACAGAGACAAAGGAATTTTTTTTTCATGTTTCTTCTGTGTGTATGTATGTGTGTGTATTTACAGGAATATGTGTGTGTGTGTATATACATAATTATTTAATTAATTATTTATTTTTATTATTGAAGTCTGCCCTAGAGTCTGTTCAGAGTCATTGGAACTTTGAGAACTAGGCTCAATACCCAAAGTATGTGCTAGGCCTCATCCTGTAGCTGGGCAACAAAGGTTGATTGAAAGCTGTTCCCCTCTTCCAAGGAATGAAGGCAGAATTTTGGAAGACATTTGTTATATATCAACTATTCTGTATAGGGTTTTTTGTTGTTGTTGTTATTGTTCGCGCTGCTGTTGTTTCAAGACAGGGTTTATCTGTGTATTAGTCTTAGCTGTCCTAGGGTTCACTCTATAGACCAGGTTGGCCTCAAACTCCCAGAGACCTACCCACCTCTGCCTCCTGAAGCCTGGAATTAATGGCGAGTGCCACCATGTCCGGTCATTCTATGTGTTTTATGACTGTTAATTTATTTACTCTTTACAACCTATTGCAAGGTAGATTTAGTTGTAGTAGCATTTCACCTGTCTAGATAGGATTGCTGAAGAGAGGAAACTGAAAATATGCCCAAGGCCACATGGCTAGGAAGTGATAGAGTCAGGATTCACAACTTGGTCCTCATAGGGATCTTGACTTTAACCATAATATCACATCTCTCAGGAATATAGACCAGATTTCACAATCGAGCAGGGAACTGCAAAGACAGATCATCTGCCTAAAATGGCAGGAAGAACCTTTAAAGTCCATGGTCATTATGGTTTTAGTGTTCTGTCAATTTGCCATTGGGAACCACAGGCTACCTGGCTTCAGAAATCTATAGATAATGAATTACATTCTCTTTCAACAGAGTAGGAGTCAGAGCAAACACAAAACCCCAGGTATGCATTTGTAACACAAAACCCCAAGTATGCATTTGTAACACAAAAGCCCAGGTATGCATTTGTAAAAGGTCTTCCCCTTCTTGTTCAGGCTGACTTCTCTCCTTTGAGGAATTCATCTCCGCAGGTCACCTGGGATCCTTCACAGGAGTCAGGAGCAAGGATAGCTCACAGCTGTGGGAGGCCAGTGTCCGCAACAGCTGAAGGCTGTAGGTGGCTTGCTGTAATATATCCTTTTCTCCTTGGACAGTTACCCTGGCAAGACAAGACTCATGGAGGGAGCCTGGCTGCCCAGTGCAAAGGAGATAGAAAATTTAAGCAGTTTCAGTGCAATGCAACTAAATAGGTTTTTCCTCACTTTTTTGTATCTTCTGCTATCGTTTCCAGGCTGAGAAAAAAACTTAGCATATTTTCTTAACAGAGCTGGTCTCAGTCGACAAGGAGATCAGGTGTGACAGGACCCGAGTTGTCCTCATTGAATTGAACCAGTCAAGACAGAAGGTATTAATCTTGAAACTGGTGATGGTATAAATAAGTACATTTTTCTAAAGCTTCAAATGTATTCATCTGGGCAAATGGATGTGAGAAATGATAAATATTTGACAGGCATGAATTAGACAGTGTACATTTTTAAATATAGGCAAGAACATTATAAAAAAGCAACAATAAGGAAAAAAAGTGACCAAAAAGAATGTAAAGGGAGATTAGCATGAACAAGCATAAATGTCTCTAAATGTAGAATAATAATAGTTAATATCAGTGGGGCATAACAGAGGGGGAATTGTGGGGCATTGGGCTGTGCACAAACAGGCTGGTCTCCAGTTGAGCTGAGGTCTGACCCCTGAAGGGTGATAGTTCACCTAAATGACACGGTAGGTATTCCCTTATGCTCCTGGAACTCTGGCCCCTGCCTAAGTTACCACCCCCACAGCCCCCACAAGAGAAGCATGACTAGAAGTCCTGTAGGCAATGGCCCAAGCTTCTGACCTTCAGGCTAAACTCCTCTCCAGTTACCTAGCAACAGTAAAGACCATAAAAAGGGCTGTTCAGCCCCTGCTTACTCTCTTACTTCTCACTCTCTTCTTACTCCTCACTCTCACCTTCTCTCCTCTCTCTTCTCTCTCTCTCTCTCTCTCTCTCTCTCTCTCTCTCTCTCTCTCTCTCCCTCCCTCCCTCCCTCCCTCCCTCCCTCCTTCCCTCCCTCCCTTCTCTCCCTTCTCTCTTTCTCCCTGCCTTTCTATAATAAAGCTCTAAAACCATAGACAGTCTGCTCATCAAGATCCGCTGCACTCACTCTCGTCAGTGTTGGGAACCTCTTCCCTCATCCCTCTTTCCCATAACCCTGGTGGCTTTAGCAAAGTAGCTCTGGGACTCCCAGGTAGGGCTGCCCCTTGCCACCCCCAGAAGAGTGGGTCAGAGGCTTAGATGTCCACCTGAGAATGAGTGGAAGGTAGATAGCAGCCCTCCCACTCCTGACTGACCAGAGCATAGGTGGAACTCTGGAGAGGTATGGGTCTCTCCCCCCCTTCTTCCCCAGGGCCCCCCCTTTTTAGTTCCCAACAAATATCTATTACCACATTGTTTACAATAAGCTAGAAACCTTTAAAAGCAGCTCATAGAACCTAACCCCTCTACAGTACCATGCATATTCTTACACCAACTAAGAAGGCTATGATGTCATTAGCAAACACAATTGGATGGGATCTTCATTATTCAGGTGATCTGGAATTATGAGAAGCTTCAGATGATGTAGATAGCTGTATATCTATCTACATATGCATATTTATACATAGGTTGAATGTATATGCATGCAAGTACCATGTGAGGTGTTGGGGAAGAAATAAAGCAAGAAGTGAATATTTGGAATATAATTCTTATTATTTCTATGGGAATGCAATTGGTAAAGACATGTAAACAAAGTTTCCATTTTTCTTTTCAACTATTCTCTGTTGCTCTTCCTAGATTGTGTCTAAATATGGTATTAGTCGGGTAAAATACAGTCATTGCTTTCTGCTGAGCCAGGAACTTCCATAGTCTTTATTATCTTTAACCTCTGGGTAATCTGCTTAAAACAAAGTTTTTAACTACCATTTTACAAAGGATGCAACTAAGCTGTGTCAGATGGTGCAGGAAATTGAAAACCCAGAAATGTGCAATAGACCCCATATTTTCCCCATGACAAACTCGGGTTCTTACCGTATGCTGTGAATAGATAGATGCTCAGTGCTTGTTCAGTAAACCCCACTGTCATGTTGTAAACCCGAGTGGCAAATGCAGAAAAGTTAATGTGAAATTTGTTGAAATGTGCTTATGAATAACTATCCAGGCTATTCATTAAAAGCAGATTGAATGAAACGAAGAGAGGAACAAAGTATCAAACAATGGAAGGGGGAGTAATTTGTGAGTTAATGGGGAATTCTAATACCTCAATTGTTACACTGAATTAATTCATCACTGACACACCACTGTTATATATTCTGTGAACTGATCAGAACTCAGTTAATTAAAACCTCTGATATTTAACCTTCTTTTAATATTTTGATGAAATGAGGAAGGAGTTACAGCAAAGTGTTGTTTGCCTCCTCAGAAAAGTGATGGATGGGAATGTGTGAGAGCCTTTATCATCAGAGCAGATGAAAATTGCTTTGCTAGGATACCTTTTTGTATAGAAAATGCAAAGAACAGTATGTCACGGGGTGCAATGATATCAGAATTCTGAAAGTATAGTTATGAATCTTGCATCTCAAAACCTCCATTCTTTAGAGGAACACTTTTACTTTTCCCTTAATCAGGGAATTAATAAGAAAAGGGAACACTTTGGGTGACAGGTGGATCATCATGAGCCAGCACATATGTCTCCAATGACTGCATAGAACATCATTCTCAGTGTGTGACATGAAAACAAAAGCAGTAGAAACTTTCATAGTTAACACCATTAATTCCTTACTAATATGTCAGATAATTTTGTAAGCATATCTATTGCATTTTATTATTGAATACTTTTCGAAAGACTAAGAAGTGAGTACCAATATCCTCACTTGCATTTTACAGATTTTGAAACTGTAGCCAGAGTGACTGAGTAACTTTCCAAGCCTTGAAATAAATTTTAGAGCCAGGTACCTATCCTCTTGAACCTGTCATCTTTAATACCATTATTTTATTCCACAGGAACAACTCGGGGTGGGTGGCAGGTGTGACTCTATGGGTAAAGTGTTTGTTGCACAGTATAAGGATCTGAGTTTGCATCCCCTGAACATAGGTAAAAGCCAGACGTGGTAATGTGCACATCTGTAATCCCAGTGCTCCTATGTGAGGTGGGAGACAGAGACAGGAGAGACAGTGGAAATTCAAAGGACAGCTTGCCTGTATACAGTCAATACTCAACAAGAGAGACCATGTTTTAAACAAGATGGAAAGCTGTGGGTAGTCATCAGCTTGTCCTCTGATCTCCACTGTGCCCAGACACAGAAGAATACACACAACAGATATATACACACAGACACACACACAGGCACACATATGCACACATACAGTAGACACTGACACATACACACACCCCAGTCACAGAAATAGACACACAGACACAATCACAGACACATAGACAAACACATAGATGCACATACACACATAGGCACCAGCACACACACACACACACACACACACAGATACACAGAGGCACACACAGATACACAGATACACACACACAAAGTAGATGCTGATACACACAAACACAATAGATACTGACAGACACACACCAAACACAGAAATATACACATAGCCACCAACACAGACACACAGAAACACAGGTACACAGACACACAAACACAGACTTACAGATACACACATAGTAGACACTGACACACACACACACCACAGAAGTAGACACATAAACACATAGATACACACACATATGCACATACACAAAGAGACACCAACACACACACACAGAGTGACACACAGGCACACATACACATGTGTGTGTGTGCACGCTTGCACAACTGGAGAGAGAGGGAGCATTAAAGCAATGGAAATCTTTCTTAGGATTGCTTCTAAGACTGAGGCTTCCTGAAGGCTGGCACTGTGGCAATGTCTGAGCTCACAGCTGCAGAGCCCCATGGAGTTCCATGGAAGTGCTGACTCTTCAGATCTATGGCACATCCCTGAGCTGTGCCAACCATGAATATTATTCAAGCTGGTATCCTGTGTTTACCAGTGTGTCAGATTGGTGTTAATACTGGATGCCTATGAAGCATACAATCACAGGACAGGATCGCATGAGAGGGATGTTGGTAACCTATACAGGACAACATCCAAAATTCAGTGTTTAAGTGCAAAGTACCTATTACAATAAAAAGGAAGGCTCTAGTGGGCCAGAAGATCCCTAGGTTGATGAGCTACTGGGGTTAGACAGAAAGGTGAGATAGTTTTATAGCATCTGTATCCTGTCCATTTATTTGTTCAGAATGACCCCTCCCTAAATCCTCCAAAAGTCACCAATGGAACAGTCTCAGAGAGCATCTTCCTGGGGCCTAGATAAAGAAGGGTTTGAGTAACAAATTTGCCTTATGACATTAATGTGATATATATATATATACACACACACAGACACACTTATATGTGTTCTATATATAATATATAATCATATGTAATTTTTATGATCTATACTATTTTATTATATTTAATTTATATTTTATTTATAGGTACTTATAGGTATTATTTATTTTATATTTAATTTATTTATATAAAATAATAAATGTATTAAAATATTTACATAACTTAATATACTTTATTATTTAAAATAATTATAATGTATACTTTACTTTATACACATACACACACGTTTGATTGAAATATGTTTGAGCATTTCTCTTTTGCAGAGAGTCCTCCTTCTCTCCCCACCAGCCCCAGGGCATGCGTACTGGACACTGACTTAGATTTGGAGCGACTTGAGCACGCGAGGCTGTTTATGTGCTACTTTCTCCAAAACTCACTGCCACGTTCCGGGACAGAGCCTGACGTCATGAGGTGGCTCGTTGCGATCTTTTCCTTTCTCCCTGGCTGTGTGTTGACACCTAGACTTTTGGCACCACTGTGAATGGGATCCCCGTGAGCCCAGATTCCTGTTTCCTCCAGTGCTGTCCACTCCTTGTTGCTGAATACCTGGTGTGATGCAGCTCTGGGATAAACCTCTTTGTCACTAAAGGTCTTCATCATCACACCCATCAACAATGTTACCACAGTTTTTCCTTATGAGAAATTCGGGGTCTTTGATACAGAAAGTGAAGGGAAATTTGATTATTCAATGCAAACAATGTGATAAATGCTGAAGTATCTTGTGGATAACAACAATTAAAGGAGAAAAGGACTGCTGGGCTCCCCTTGGCTTTGGTGATGTGATGCCGGGTCTCATGGCATTTATGTTTGTATGGGATGCTTTTCTTATTTTGGTGGATTCTCCTTTCTTTCAGAGAGAATTAGCCCTTGAAACTCAGGCAAAAATCATTCCATTAACTTCAAAACACTCAGAGGACACCATAAATAAGTACTTTTGTTAATCTTTTATACTGAGAAAATAGCTGCAGGCCTATTGAAGTGTTTAGAGCCATATCTATTCTCAGGTATTATTTAACATATAATTTTGATTTTTTAAAAAAATCTTTAACCAAAAGATACATTTAAAATTCAGTTACAGATCATTTTTTTATATTTGTTAAGAACAGATTTTTTTCTGAATATTTATTGTACTGGAATGATTGTATAATATGTAGTTTATGCTTTGATAAAAAAGGAATAATAATAAATTTTAATTATCTATAATTAATCTGAGTGTCTGCTTCTTTTAAACAATGAATGTATGAGGCACCAGTTGGGATCTCTAAGACAATGAAGAATTAAAATTGTTAAAGCTGCAGCCCTTATTCCTATCTTTCTTTTTAGTTTGTTTTAAATGAAAAGAAAAATAGACTTGAGTTTCACTTAAGTAAATGTGGAAGAAACTATTTAAAGTAATGAAAACAAGAGCTCTTAAGAACTCTTGATATTCAGCATGAGGAATCTGAGCTTGGGGATCCAATTCAGTGTGGCGGGTTGACAAGATTCTAGAAAGAGGCAGGCTTAGTAAGGTTCCTCCCACCTTGGCCTGGGACGCATACCAGAGGCAGGGGTGTTCCCTCTCAGAAAGGTGATGATATCACAAGCATTGCCTTTGATACTTGCATCCCATCCTTCCTTGGAAAGTAGGCCAATTCTTTCCAGAACCCATGGGGATTGTGTGATAGTTGATAACAAGGTCCAGCAAATGAAGACTGCTAACAGTGTCTGTGTGTAGGGGGGGGGGGGCACAAACAGAACATCAGTATATTTCTAAGACTTGGTTTCTTTTCTTTTCTTTTTATTTTATTTATCGTATTTTCTTTTCTTTTTTGTGGACAAGCATCTCACTGAGGTTTAATCGCTGCTCTGTCCAGACCCTTCCTCCTTCAACTAGACTCGTACACCAGAGAAGGTACGAGAAAGCATTTTTAGATACCACTGGGGCCCAGTGGGCTCACCCAGGATTATCCTTCATTCTCTCTATCCAACTAAGCTGAACTTTCTACTGCAGAAAAAAAAATATGAAGGGGGAAATAGAGAAGAGAAGAGAAGAGAAGAGAAGAGAAGAGAAGAGAAGAGAAGAGAAGAGAGAGAGGAAGGGAAGGAGTAAAAGGAAAAAGGGAGGAAGAGGGGGAGGGAAAGACAAAGAGGAAGAGGAAAGGGTAAAGGGGACAGAGAGAGGGGGGAGAGGGAGGGAGGGAGAAAGACAGACCGACACACACAGGGCAAGGAGAGAAAGAGAGAGAGACAGAGAGATGAGAGAGAGAGAGAGAGAGAGAGAGAGAGCATTTCCCCCCCTCTGAATGTGTGAGCATGATTTCACTTGTGTCACACCGGCCCTTTATCCCAGTGAACTGTAAAGCTTTTGTTCCTTGGCAGGAAGACTGACCAAGTCAGGTAAAACTGTTTTTAATATTTGTGACCTGGTGATTGAAGGGTAAATCTCACAAAATTGGAAAATTGGCCTGCCATTGAATCCCAGAGGTGAGAGATGTGTGTGGTAGCATAGCAAACACTGATTTTATTTTTTTCCTTCTCAGACGTTTTAAAGCTTGGCATGGGGACCACTTCAGTACCTGGTAATCGTTTCATCTCCATGACCTTGGTTTGCTCAAAATGCTTGCTTCACCTCCCTTTGTGTTTAAGTAGTGTCTGCTGGTCCTAGGTGTTTCCACCCACACTTTTACTCTCCTTCTGGAGCGCATTCAGGACTCCCTCTCCCCCAATCTATTTCACATTCCAGGGGTATCTATTTTTTACTCCAATTGGACGCCACATTTTTTATCTCAGGCAGCTGGTGACTGGAGAAAATTTACTCCCGATGCACGTGGTTTCAATCAGAGCCCATATGGTGGAAAAACAGACAAAGCTCCAAGATCAGCAGGTCCTCCCTCCTATTAGCGGCAGGAACACATCGCACCTGAAACCTCTGTGAACCTTCCCCAGCTGCTGCCGGTTTGTCTTCCGTTCCCTCAGCACAGCCATTTTGTGGAATCCTACAAAGGAACTTGAAAGCTACCACATCATTTTTTAAGTGTTTAGCATGTAAACATCACCAAAATGGACGTGCAGAGAAAATGACCCAAGCCACAAGAGGAAAACGCCTTTAATTTTTATATAATGTGATCTCCCAACCCTGCTTTGTTCTTTTTTTCTACACCAGGATTAATACTGATGTGAGCTTTCTAATTCCTGAGTACTACAAAGACTCTCAACAGAAAGGATTTTCAGAACTACAATACCACCTACACAGAATTAAAAACAAACAAACAACAACAAAAAAAAAAAGAATTCATCTAAACAGCAAGCAATTTGTCTTTTTTACTATGATGCATGTGGTTAGTAAAAGCGTTATTCTAGGTGGCCATGTTCATCTTATAGAACTGAACATGGGAAATGAAATTTGCATACCTTTCCCTAATGGTAAACGACCCTTAGCCAAATGGAGCCAGACCCCAATGATAAGCAAAATAGATTTCCATGGAAGAATGTTTAAACGGAGTGAAGACAAATACAAAGTACAATAGAAGACTAAAAAATAGAAGGGAGAGTTCGGCCTTCTGAAATAATACCAAAGTGATGTATCATGGAGCTGGCTCCGAGCAAGGATACTGGAATCTCCACGCTATGGTCTGCTGCCCCCTACAACTCCTCTGCCTGAGAGGTCACCATTTCTTATCCACGAGCTATGCCTGACTTTCATCTGGCATCTCAGTTGCCAGGGTTCCTCTTTCAAATCCACCATTCACACTAAAGCCTATGTTTTCTAACGTATAGTTTCTGTTCTCCATCATCATGGTGAGATTTAAGGCCTACCTCAGGCCTGTCTCAGAAACCCACCTTGCAGCCCCCTCTGGTCCTTGCTTGGAATGGAATTGCTCCACTGGCTGCTGGCTACCTCGTGATGTTTTTCTTACTCAGCAAATTCGAGTGCGTATATCAGCTCTTTTTCCAATTCCATTACTTCCTGGGGCTTTCCTCGCTGTTCCTCCCCAGTTTTATTTTATTGTGTAGAATTAGATCCTCCCTCTTCTTGAGCTGGACAACAACCACACTTTTATAATCATCTGCTGCCTGGCTATCTTCGACAGAGTAGAGAATAAGACCTAGCTGTCTCTCACCTGTTAGTACCCAGTGACAAGGGAGGCAGTGAAAGGAATTCTGCAAATCTCAGAACACATACGGACTTGAATTGATAACCCTGCAACCATTTAAACCAAACTTTCCTATTCTCACCTCCCTCTGTGGTGTGTGTGTGTGTGTGTGTGTGTGTGTGTGTTTGGTGAATCCTACAAATTAACAGAGACACGTGCAAAGAGAAAAATATCTTTCTATTTTTTTCTTCCTTTTCCCCTAGTTGAAAGTATTAACACTTTTGTTTTGTTTTGTTTTGTTTTTGTTTGTTTGTTTGTTTGTTTTTTTCGAGACAGGGTTTCTTTGTATAGCCCTGGCTGTCCTGGAACTCACTTTGTAGACCAGGCTGGCGTCAACTCAGAAATCTACCTGCCTCTGCCTCCCGAGTGCTGGGATTAAAGGCGTGAGCCACCATGCCCGGCATATTTACACTTTTGACTAACAAGTTAGATGATAATTTGTATGAATTATGTTTTGGCTTTAAATAGAAATATATGGGGCCAGAGAGATGGCTCAGCAGTTAAGAGGACTGGCTGCTCTAAAGAAGGGAAAGTTAGTTAATCAAAAGACTTACTAGGCCAAATGCATTTGTTTGCTGGGGGGAAGGGGGAGGAAATATGTTATTTCTCTAAAACTTCTTCTCCTTTTAAAATATTCTCAGCCTCATAAGTGATTTTTAAAAGAATTATGAAAAGAAAATTGGAAAAAACATTAAATTTGCCTATTATCAACTTTGTAAATCATAGTAAATTATTTTGGAGTAAAATGTGTGTGTGTGTGTGTGTGTGTGAGAGAGAGAGAGAGAGAGAGAGAGAGAGAGAGAGAGAAAGAGAGAGAGAATGTATGTTTAACCAATGAGGTGGATAAATAAAATGTGAGAATCTAGTTCTTTCATTATTGTTATTTTCAATATAATTTTGACACAAGGATCAAATTATTACTTAAAAATAATCAAAAACCAAAACCAAAACCAAACAAACAGAAAACCCTAATCTTTGCTAGTACCAATAGATTTGGATTTTGGTTTGTTCTCTTCTAGGTAAAGTATGTATAATCACTTTGGTCTTCTTTAAAATAAACAATTTGTTTATGTAGTCTTTCAAGATACTATAGAGCCATGCTTTCTTTGTTAATATTGAAGTCTTATAGATTATTATGTATTACTGTACTAGTAATAATTCAGTTAGACCACAACCCCAAGCCCACTCAAGCAGCTTTCTCAAGCTCATTTGGGAAACCTTGGCCAAGTGGGAACAAGGAGCAGAGGGAGCGTTCCACGTCCTCAGAGTTTTCTCCACGACAGACTCTCTTCTTGTTGCCGGGTTACCAGCTGAACGCTCATTTACAATTAATTCATTTATCTGATGAATGCACTTGACATTCTGCACCCAAATCTCCAATTATGGGAAGCCTAGTGATCTGCAAACGTATTTCTGACAAGCACTCACGGCTGGAAGTCTCAGATCAAAATGTCAGCCATCATAGAGTGAGCATGCGCATGACGCATACGTCCATCAATGGCTGCAAGAGCTGCTTCAGCTGAGTGTGACTGGGGCAGCTGGCAAAGGAGACACGAAGAACATTCATTGTCCTTTTTATCTTTATGCTATAGAAAATTGTCCCTTGGTTGTCAAAATAATCTCCAAATCTTTGATTTTACACCTTTTATAGTAATTAACACAATGGATGTCTTTACTTACTATTTGATGAACGAAGGATTATGTAGGACAGTTGAAATATAATGTACCTTCTACATTTAGTGTGATTTTTTTTTTCTTTCAAAAAGGAGCTATTATCTAGGATTATCCAGAAAATCCTATTTGATAAAGCGAAAATGCCAAGAGTGTGCTATGTAACTGAACTGAAGAGTTACAGTCATATGGATTTGACTACTTGGCCCACCTCTTAGGCATATCTATAAAATCCTATGAGAATACATACACCATGATCATTTGTGTGCTAGTGAGCCACAGTCGCAATACCTCAGGATCTGCAATGTAAATCATTTAGGGCTAGAATTGACTCCTGTAGAAATATCAAGGCTTAATACTCACTAAAGGAATGCAAAAATTATTGGCTAGATTGCATATTTATGTAATTCCAACTCTGATTACTGAGAGCCACTTGAAATGTAATTAATTTTTAATGCGCAGCTATAAATGAAAACTATCAAAACACACATATTGGCTTACTTCAAACTGCAAAAGGAACTTTCAGATTAAGATGACATAGTTTTTACATTGAAATCCTTTTTAAATGATCAAGAATTTCAATATTTTATGAACTCTAAAGAAATCCCAAGGAACACAAGCATTTGATGAATGCTGTCTTTGGATTTTACTCTAAACAAGCATTTGCATGTGCTAAAGCTAAAGTCATTGTTTGTGCAGCTACAAACCAATTCAATATTTGGTTCTACCTTGTACTGACTATGGGACCTAGGGCAAGACATTTAACATTTGTAGTTTCTAAGCTTTGAAAAAAAATATGGATTTACTTATAAAGTAACGTGATGACAGACACACAATTCTTAGTATCTTGAAGAAGAAATGCTCCTAAGTGTTGGGAGTCACAATAAGAGGATGAGGATAGCCCTTGCAATAGGTGTAGGATGTTGGACTGTTTAACATGCTTGTGAGAAAGTCACTGGACAGAACCTCTGTAGTTAGTAGCTCATCTGATGCTGTGGGAGATAATGCCAAACGCAATTTGAGCCTTTCCTGAAATGCCAGTTTTTTTCCCCTGGAAAGTGCTCTCAATCTAGCTAGCTCTAGATTCCTAGCCACCCTATTCAGAACTGGACAAGAGAAGGCCAGGATAAAGTCAAGGTGAAATGAGGCTTTTCTCTAATGAGTAGAGACTGATCATGCATGACAGAAGAGGAAAGTTAAATCACTTTATTGATTGCTTAGAAAATCAATATGAAGTTTCTATCCAAAGGAGCTCTTCCATGCTGAGAACAGGAAATTTCAATGCCAGAGGAATGAAGGGTCTGGTTCACCTCCCTCCCTCAAGCCAGGATGTGTGGACACTTGTGTGTAGATACTGGAACACCCTAGGAGCTTGAAAGCAAGGCATCCCTCTGGCTGCCTTAAAATGTTAGTGGGGTCATCCTGTCAAAGCAGTGATTGTGCAGAGAGAAGACAAACAGGGGCTGCAGTAAATGTGAGTGGATACAATGTCATGCCTGCTCAGTGTAATCTCCTGGCCTGACCTCTTTCCCATGCCCAGAGAAGCTCCTTGAGAGTCTCAGTTCAATGGTAATGCTTGACTCCATTATAAAGAGGAGTTTATAATTACAGTTGCACATTATGGAGCATTGCAAAGCCTATGGAGAAATGTTTAAGTACTCATAATATTGTTCAAACCTTGGCTACCACATCACTATTTTAACAGGACAATAAGGTCAAAAAAATACAGCCCCATATTCTTATTGCTTTCCAGAATTTCTAAAAAGAAAAAGGAAATCTTGAAATTTGAATTTTAAACAATACTGAACAAAAATAATTTTGAATTTGTCCTATATGTAAATAGATGCATTGTACAATCATGGCTATTGTGAAATGGTCAGAAATACACAGTTATGGTGAACCAAAATGTATATTTTTAATGAAATAGACAAATAAAGGTATTATGAAACTCTTTGTGCTCCAATTCTCAGAGCCACATTTAAGATTCCACACTTGTCAAAGTGATGGTGCTCTGATGGTCCCAGAGCAATGGTTTTGCTGCCCAGGAGTTGGACAGGAAATCTGAGACATTAATGCCAGAATGAGATAAATTCCAAACCTAGTTACAAAGTACTGAATTTGCATCTCATTGAAAATTAAATAAAATTAAAATAAATTTTCATTTAACTATAAGTAAAGTTTACTTGACTATGGCTATACTTTGAGCCCAAAATATGTTCTATGTAACATGAATGTTTCATTTGATGCAAGGTACACCGCCTACATATGTGTTTTATGTATTTATATTTGCATGCACACTGTAATGTGGCCTTTACAAGTCTATTGCTCTTGATGGGGTTCATCAAATAAAGCAAGTTCCGTGTAAGTCTGATGAGCTGAGTTCAGTTCCACAAGGTCCCCATGGTAGGGGGAGAAAAGCAACTCCCCAAATTGTTCTCTGTCTATACAAAAATCGAATGCAATCTATACATACAACCATGTAGCAAATGCATGCCAATACTCAAACCTACACACACATACACACTCACACAAATACACTCTCACACAAATAATAAATTTTTGTAAAGAAAAGTCCAATAAGAAAAGATTATATGATATGTTACTAAGAACATACCAAATACTAAGAATACTGTGAGTTTGTGAGAAAGAGAGAGAGATTAAGTGTGTGTATGTTTGTGTGTGTGTGTGTGTGTGCGTGTGTGTGTGTGTGTGTGTGTGAGACACAGTATGCACAGTGAAGACAGATGGCAACTTGTGGAGTTGGTTCATTCCTTGGACCATGTATGTTCTATGTTCTAGGTATTGATCTGAGGTCATTAAGTTTGACAGCAGCTGCCCTTTTCCATTTGGACCATTTTGCAGTCCAACTGGCAAACTGCTCTCACATTCTGCCTGCCATAAGAATCCCTTTATAGACTAAAATGGGGCATTTTGGTGAGATTTCTAGCTATAAAATTTGTATTGTGTCACAAAAAAGAGTATATATGTATATATGCACACATATATGTATATCTATCTATAAATATAGAAAGATATACTTATGCATATATTTAACTCTAATGCTTCAAAAGACTCTGAGCTCTTCTCCCTCCATGTTATAAGTCAGACAGACCCTTTCAAAAACTAACAGAATTTTCTATTTAATAAAAAAGCAAGGAAACACACCATGTTTTAAAAATACAAATTTTACTTTTGAGATTATTAATATGAATTATGAAGCAAAACAATAAAATTTGATATAAAACATCCTTTCAACAAGAAAATAAACAGCATTTAAAAAACCCTCTAAAAATTTTTGACCCATATATATATATATATATATATATATATATATATGAATTCTAAAGTAATTCAAGTAGTTTGAACCATTTCTATAACTTCCTTTCAGCTGTGCCTAATGGGCCAGGAATGGAGCAGAAACTAAGGAAAACAATCTATGGGTGCCTTGAAGGCTCCGTCTGAGTTCTGCAGATGAGTGGCAATTACCTACCGCCCGTGAGGCTGGTGGCTGTGTCAGTCGGCTGCAGAATTGGGTTGAGCTAATGGAAATGCTCTTCAGAACACATGTGGAGACAGCATTTGAGGAAAATAACAACGTAGGAATAAAGTGACCAGTAACATTTTCTATTTTAAAATCATCTAAGTATTGGCTTAGAGGAGTAGCATTCTAGACTTTTCAAAGGTCCAATCAAAGTTTCTCGCACTTAAGACATACACTTTGCTGACTTTCTGCCTAAATCAGATTGCTTTTAAAGATTATCTTCATGATTAAGATACATTTTACTCTAATTTAGATATGTTCTTTTCTTCTCCTTGAGAAAAGTCAATAACAACATCAGGTACCTTCTACACCTTGAACATGTTGGGTAAGAAAGAGCCTACAAGGTGGGGATAATTATAAAATGTGTGACCAAGTTTCTTAGGTGGGCCATTGAAGCACTTTTGTGAAGCTGGACTGGTGGCATACACTCCTAATCCCAGGACTCAGTACTTGGGAGGTAGAGGCTGGTGTCTCTCTGAGTTGGAGGCTAGCTTGATCTATAAAGTGAGTTCCAGGACAGCCAAGGATACACAAAGTAAACCTGTCTCAGAACAAAACAAAACAAAAACCTACAAAACCACAAAAAGCATTTTTATGGATGGTGTGTGGGATTTGAGGATTGATGGATATGATATTTAAATTTTACTGTATGTGCAGCTTAGTCTTCCTAGCTTGAACCACAGATTACTGTATAAAGCATCCTGTGGTCTTCAAAAGGAGACCTTCTGGACATGAGAAGTGGGGGACAAGAGAGTAATGGAGTGAACACAGTCACAGCTTATCATAGACTTTAATGCAAATGTCACAATGACACCCACCACTCTGTGTAACAATACCCACTAATAATAAAAATAAATAGATGACCTACTGTGTTATGTGACTACATTTGTTACTGCATATCAGCATTATTTGTGAAGGCTTTTACAACTCAACCTATTCAGCTTTGTCACAAAGAGTCTAACTGAGCCAGCTTCACTCTGTCCTGGGGCATTCCAGCCACAAAAATGTTCCTGGCTGGAACAGGCTTGAGACCTACTGCATAAGGTTCTATTCCAGTTGGCTTCTGGCAAAAGGCTTTATTACCTGAACTCCAGTGAGAGATGCGAGAGAGAGAAAATGTGGTGTGTGCTCAGGTGATGATATTTTGAATAGTGATCTTACCAATGGAACCATATTTCTTGGGCAATGACTAAGAGTTTCCAGAAACTTAATTCATTATAAAGCATACAAATGTGCTCCACTGTCATCCTTCCTTTAAACCATGCCTCCAATGTCCATGTCTGGCATCCTGGTCTTTCCAAGCACTCCAACTTAAACGCAGTATGTGAAGCTAGCATCTCCATTACAAGGTACACATGGCATTTGTATCTTTGTGATGGGGTTATCTTATTGGTATCATTTTTCTTTCCCAGCTCCATTCATTTTCCTGAAAATTTCATATTTACTCACATCTTAATAATATTTCATTGTGTACATGTACCACAATATCATTTTCCATTTGGTCATTAAGTGGTGGGCATCTAGGCTGGTTCCATTTTCTGGCTATTGTGAATAGAGTAGCAATGAACATGGATGCATAAGTATGGCTGTAGCAAGTTTCAGATTGTCTGGCGATATATATATATATATATATCTATGTCTACTTCTACATCTATGTCTGTCTATGTCTGTTTATATCTGTCTATGTCTATCCCTATGCCTATGTCCATGTCTGTCTGTCTTTGTCTATATGTCTGTCTGCCTATGCCTATGTCTATGTCTGTCTATGTCTGTCTGTCTATGCCTATGTCTGTGTATGTGTATGTATGTGTCTATGTCTATTTCTGTCTGTGCCTGTGTCTGTGCCTGTGCCTGTGTCTGCCTGTGTCTGTCTGTGTCTGTGTCTGCCTGTGCCTGTGCCTGTGTCTATGTCTGTGTCTATTTCTATCTCTATCTATATAGATGGAGACAGAGATAGAGATAGACATAGAGAATATAGGAAGTATATTTGTAGTGTTTTGAAAAATGTCTACACTGATTCTCACAGAGGCTGTGTCAGTTTCCAGTCTTACCAAAATACGGAGAATAGAAATATTTATGTGGGGATAGGAGCATGAGGGCAGGGGAAAATGGAGGATGCAGAAGAGTTAAAAGCTAAAAATTATGAAAACTTCCTATGGAAGCCTATTATTTTGTTAGTCTATTACGAAACAAACAAAAATCTCAGAAAAGATGACCCAGTGGTTAAAGGTATTTCCTGGTCCTGTAGAAGACCCAAGTTCAGTTTTTAACACCCACATAGAGGATAGCTATTGTCTGGAACTTCAAATTCCAGCAAGTTTGACTCTCCTTTCTGCCCTGTGCAGGCACCAGGCACACATGCAGCACACATACATATAAGGAAACATTCATATATATATAACATAATAATACATATTTTTAAAAAATCAGTTAAAAGTGTTTTAATCCTGCATGGGTAGATAACGCTCCTTCCAGAAGCCAAAGATTGTAAAATGAAAGTTATGACAAAACGTATGGGATTTCTCCCTACAGGATGCTAGTCAAAGACACCTATAGTGTCACAGTGTTAGAGGCTATCGTCAGTATTCTTGGTTGCTCACCAGGACCAAATTATAAGAACCTATTGCCAAAATACAACACACTTGGGTTGGCAGACATTGGAAAATCAAGCTGTGTCTTAGTGGGAAAAATCCAAAGCACTATGCAAGGCAGCTGAGGAGAAGAGTCACCAACAATTATGCCTAAATGTGTATCCCATTAGCTACAGTAATGATCCGCCTGACAAGCTATGCCTACAGCTGAAATGGTACTGTAAATATTGCTCTGGTAACTGTCTGCTTTCTCTTTGGATTTGAAGCCTGCTCTACAGAACTCACTTGGTCAAGACCCTCAGGCTAGAGAAGTCATAAGCCCTAGTGGAGAACTTAAGATTATTTCGCCTAATGGACATAGTATTAAACTGCCTTCGAAATATGCATCTTTATATCATATTATTGCTGTTTTCAGCTTTCATCATAGATAAATTCTAATGATGAATAAATAAATTCTATGATGAAAGCTGGTGTGCTTGTGTGTCCTTTCTTCCTTCCTTCCTTTCTTCCTCCCTCCCTCCCTCCCTTCTTCTTCTCCTTCTCCTTCTCCTTCTCCTTCTCCTTCTCCTTCTCCTTCTCCTTCTCCTTCTCCTTCCCCTTCTCCTTCTTCTTCCTTCTCCCTTCTTCTTCTTCTTCTTCTTCTTCTTCTTCTTCTTCTTCTTCTTCTTCTTCTTCTTCTTCTTCTTCTTCTTCTTCTCTCTCTCTCTCTCTCTCTCTCTCTCTCTCTCTCTCTTCCCTCTGTCTGTCTGTCTGTCTCTCATTTGTTTTTTTGAGACGGTGTTTTGTGTTGACCTGGCTATCCTGGAACTTGCTCTGTAAACTAGGATGACCTCAAATTCAGAGTTCTGCCTGCCTCTGCCTTACAAGTGCTGGGATTAAAGGCATGCACCTCCACAGCCCAGCTAGTCTAGATTTTAAATTATGAGATGACAGGTGACTTGCACATGGGACAAACATGATTAGAATGCTGGGATTTCCAAAGCTACTATGAACATAACACCATGCTGTTAGGATGTGAACTATGCTTAGGGGAAACTGTGATTCAATCCTGAGTCATCACCTCCCTTGTGGTAAAATGTTTGCAAAGACAATCAGGTCCTTCTGGCAAAAAGTCTCTCTCTCTCTCTCTCTCTCTCTCTCTCTCTCTCTCTCTCACACACACACACACACACACACACACATATTTTATATGTAACACACACATTATATACATATTATACACACACATTTAATATAATATATATTATATGTGTGTGTGTATACGTGTGTGTGTGTGTGTGTGTGTGTGTGTGTGTGTGTGAATTAAGTGAGACTGAGGATTTGTATTCCTGGTGTGCATCAGTACTACTAAAAAAAAAAATCACTGATGTGAGCAATGATTTTGCTTAATCTAGTAAGACATAGACAGAGCAGCTCATTCCTCTCTCTAAAACAAAGCAAGCTTAAAAATGTCACCGCAAAGTAACACTTCTCTGGAGTGTTCTTCACTGCCTCTGGAGAGCTACTTTAAAAATAAAGACAGATTATATCTACAGCTAACAACTAATCACATTGTTTATTCAATAGAATGTCAGAATTACGACACCTCTTAAACCTTTCTCATCAACCAAATCCCAGGTATCTGCCCTTTAGTGGAAACTAACTGCCACATATAGGAAGTGCTGTGTGTAAAGTCTGGGACACGCTGCTATATTTAAGCATCAATTGTTGGAGTTTTTATAGTAGGTTGGTAAAAAAAAAAAAAAAAGAGAAATTGTCAATAAATGATAAGTTATTTTTTAAAACAGAACAACTGAAAGTAACATTTCTTGCCCCTTGTACTATTAAGTGGGTGAGAAAGCCATTCATATTTGTAGAGAATCAATATTAATAAAATCAAATGGACACTTAAGAATAAGAGTAAAAACTGTTCCTTAAGACTAGTTGCCAGTCACTTGCTTTCAAGTATGCTTATCTTTCCTCCTAAGTAACTTTTAGTCAAAGATGCCAAAGCTTAGCCTATCTAGAAATAAAAATGTAATAAGATAAGTAAGAATAGCAGGCCAAAATTTTTATTTATTTTTCAGGTATAAGGTTTCAATGTTCCACAGTTACCCTCAAAATTTGACATCCTAGATCACAAATAAGAATCTTAGAAGTTAGTTTATCTCACACCCTATACAGTGTATAGCAAGTTAAGGATAAGAAATGGGTGCTTTGGGGTTTTATAGTATGCTCATTCGCAAAACGATTCATATTTTCATAGGAGATGAGAGGTGAACTGAAAGGCAAGCTGGCAGACTGTAAGTGCTGATGGTCTCACAGACAAAGGCTGTCAACCTACACATTAGACCTCCGTCTTTTCATAAAACACTACATACCTTATTGTTATTCTAATACCAAACAGAAAAATACCTAAGAGCATATGGAATTTTCAACTAACCCTTACTTCTAATTCTTGTAACATTTGAACATACATCATAGAATTTTTCTTGTCACAAAAGTAAAGACAAACAAACAAACAAAAAAAACCCATTTTCTTTTTGCTTTCTTTTTCAGTATTGATGGTTGAAATAAATCCTTATGTGACACAAAGCAATGATGTATGGCACATGCCCAAATGTTACACAGTATTGTATATCATGACTTAGAAATAGTTCTGTCTTGAGGCATAGATTCACCTCTGCATGTGCCTATTCTCCCGAGCCTTCCTTCTCTTATATGGCTCTTTAAAAGTAAATATTTCAAATAGTTTTTACCAAGACTCAGCAATTTTCAAAATGGGAAAATTAAGTATATTAAAATTAGCATTTTTTTTCAATTCTTAGAGCATCCGGCAACCCTGGAGTATATCTGACATTAGACCTGATTTTAATTTGATGCCTCTGATCACAGTTTATTCTAGATGAACTTGGATCCCAAAGGAATATGTCACTTTTTTTTTCCTAAGAAAACCTACAAATTTTTTGTAATCTGAACTTATAGCACTTCTAAAATTCCATCGATTCTAACAGCTGGGGACATTTTTCCTATGAAAACATGATTTTTTTTTTTTTCTTAAGTGTTCTGAGAAGTTTCCCAGCAACACTCATTAGGAAAGGCCACAGCTATAGCTCAGCCTTGCTACCAGTTCTTTCTTTGTATTTTTAATGACAGTTTTTTTTTTTTTTTTTTATTGAGTGGTAAAACTGCCTGCAACTATTTAAACAGAGAGGCTGCTGGGAAAGAATTGGAGATGACACAGAAACACCCACAAGCAAAAGAACTGCTTGTACGACTTCAGATACACCTTTCTTTCCAGTGTAGTCATTGACAATTTCCATGAGGAAGCATCTTCATGTAAGAGACAGAGGGTAGGCTGGACCCATTGCAGGGAAATAATGTTCCTAAATACTATGTAGACTGCTGTGGGGATACAGTCAACAAAATGATTCCATCTTTAAGACATTAGTGCATCGTTGCTAAATTATTGCAAAATACATTACCAACTGCAGATGTTTCCTTTCTCAATATCAGGGCACATAAAAAGCCTTAGATGTTATTAATAAAAACAGAATCTGGCATAGAATATTTATTAAAGGTTGCAATCAAAACACTGGGGAGGAAAAAAATTGTTTTTCCTGTCTTAGGATTGTAGCATGGCATTGACATAGAGATGGTTTCTGTTCAAGCCCTTAGCAGAGAACATGCCTCCTCACACTCTTCCTTAGCCACCAAGCCTCCAGCAAGGGAATCACAGAGCTTTCTGCTGTTAAGGAGATAGGTGTAGAGACAGGCTAGCAGCCTTGCCTAAGGCTTCTTCTCCTTGGTGGCAGGCCCTCTTTTTCGAAGGCATGCCTATAAAGAAGTGCTATCAAGAGTGGAAGCAGCTTCACTGATGTGTGCTCTCAATGAGGAATGGCACTCTGCGGGCTGTGCTCAGGGGCACTCACAAGCACTTGGAACCTGCTGAGTATCCCTTCTGTGTATAGTCCTTTAAGCCTGGTGAAGTTACACAAGTACCTACGTTCATCACATAAAAACAGACAAAAATATATTCCCCAATGCTCTATTTAGTCTCTCTCATACCATGCATTTAAATAGCAAAAAAACCCAAACAAACAAAAAAACAAAAAACAAAAAAACCCCACCGCTACTAAAATTTTTAAAAATCTGACTATTAATTAATGTATTCACATCCTATCTTCCAACCAAAAGGGAGAATTACTGAGAAAAGCTCTGTAAAAGATTTTTTTTTCATCATACAAATTTGTCCAAAAACATGGATGTGATTTCTGTGACAGACATCATTGCAAAGTATATCTATCTGAGAAATGATCATGTGAACTTGAGTTAAACACAACCTCTGGTGTACTCCTCGCTTTTGGCTAAGCAGAATTCTGTGGTTTGGAGACTATGCCTTGCCATAACTCACAAGGAAAACCTACCCACTTTGATGGATTCAATTATTCATCTGTATTTTTCTGATCTTAGATATCCAGGTCTGTGATATCTGTGTCTACCAGGATTACACGTATATCATGGGACCCCCTTTCCTCTAAAGTGCTATTAAAAATGAAGGCGATGAAGTGAAATATGCAACAATCTTCTTTAGAAATGGAAGGTTAAAGCTATTACCTAACTTGAATACAGACACAGGGGTAAGTACTGAAGATAAGTAGATGAGAGCTAACCAAATTGGCTTTGGGAGAGCTAATCGCTAGTGAGTTACAAGATACATGTTACTTAAAATTATCCCCCTCAGAGGCACAGCCTTTGTTGAATCCCTTCTGCCTGGAACTGAGAGCTTGCCTTAATTTATACCCCTCTGACTCACTTTATTAGGCAGATTTGAAACAATATTGCTATTTTGGGCTTTCCTGGGTTCCTTTCTCTTATTATCCTGTGCTTTTCCTTCTTTCTTTCTTTCTTTTTTTAGGAAGGTCAAAAGGTTTAGTAATTCTTCTATCAGTGCTCAGTGCACCGCTAACCTTATTTGACATACAGTCATGCAGAGGAAAGCATTGGGTCACATGAGGCACGCCTACCCAGGAGAGGTGTTGACTGACAGGCTTTGACTATTTTTTTAAATTATTACCTACTTTCCATTTTTTGCTGCAAGCTTCCGTTGCCGTGGCCCCCCCCCCTTTTTTTTTTAGGTATTTTCTTCATTTACATTTCCAATGCTATCCCAAAAGTCCCCCATACCCTACCCACCTCACTCCCTTACCCCCCCCCCCCCACTCCCACTTCTTGGCCCTGGTGTGGACACTTTGCCCCTTCTTAGAATTGGGAACAAAACACCCATGGAAGGAGTTACAGAGACAAAGTTTGGAGCTGAGACGAAAGGATGGACCATCTAGAGACTGCCATATCCAGGGATCCATCTCATAATCAGCCTCCAAACGTTGCAGTGGTTCTTAACTGGGATCCTTATCACTGTCTCCTACAGAGCAGTTTCAGTTTATTCTCATCAGCACTGAAGGGACTGCAGACTGAGGGAGAGTGATGCAGGTGGGCTAGGAATTCCCCGGGTGGTCCTCAATATTCAACTCACTTTACTTTTGTTAGAAACATTGTGTGTTTATATCATTCCGTATTTATGCACCTTGATTCTTGAATATACTTCCCTGAATAAATCTCCCTGTTGAAATGTTTGTCCCTCAATCATTTCTTCTTTGGGACCCTAGACTGTAAAACACACAGTCTTTAGAAATGCAGTTTTAGCCATGACCTATTTGATATATGTAAAGGTAACTAACTGATATTATTAATAACATCATCCTTTTTGGCTTGCTGGGTAACTTTAATACTTTTGTAATATAAACAGTTGCATACTATTCATTTCCATATCCATGTAGATTCAGTCTGCAGACACCCCTTACAAATCTTTGTCAAGATTCCAGGAAAAAGGACCTCTAGGTGACACATTATTTATGTCTCTTTTGAGTTCCAAGAATAAGCAATAACCACCGGGGGGGGGGGGAGACAGTAAGAAAATAGGCTCCCTCTTTGTCTTACTTACTTTCAGGTTGGTATCGTACTAGTTTTCCTTAATCCATTGAAACTTCTTTACTTTTCTTAGAATTCTCCTTTACTAGCAAAAAAATAGTTGCGTTCCTCCTTAATTCCTTTTCCGTGAATGCCATTTCATTTTTGCAAATGGAACTTAAGTATTTTCTTCTTTGTGTGGCTTGCTGTGGAGATTTCATTCAAATTCCCTTCTTTTCTACTAAATGAATTTCAGAGGCTTAGCAAATACCCTCTTCAAAGCTGAGTGTGTGAGTTGGGGGAGGTGCACCAGCTCAATCCAGCTAGCACTGGTAGAGACTAGCAACCATGCGGCTACAAATAGATAGGTCTGCCAGCAAGCATTAAGAACACTGTCATGAACTCCCCTACAGGGGATTCTGAAGAATCTAGTTTTCCCTTGACTTGCATAGCGAAACTCTATTATCGCCAAAAGAAATTACAAGCAAAGTCCACAAGAGAGTGTGCCCAGAAAAACCACTTCTGTCTCAAAATCCGGACTATCTCCCTTTGAGACACTAATGCAGACCAGTCAAGTAAATCTTGAATATAATCAGCAGAGAAGATGGAAAATAATTAACGTTGTCTCCATCTGTATAATGCATGTTATTTTTTTTTCAGTTGAGTTTCTCACTACTTTCTATCTGTGAAAAGAAGTATGCAGCATTTTGTTTACTTCAAATAGCATTAATTATTAGGGTTTTTTTTTTTTTTTTTACAATAAATAGCTAATGAGGCCAAATGAGAAATTTGTAACAGGTGCAGGGTGGAACACAGACACATTTCAAAAATAAATCATTTTTTAATTGAATAAGGAAAGACATTCAAGTTTTATGTGCAGCATGGGGTAAGATTGGAATATAAAGCTCAAAGAAAATGTATCAACTTTCTTGGCAGTATATAAAGAAAAAAATAAAGTTAAAAAAAAGAAAATGCAGATATAATTATCTACACATTCATGTTTCCTTATCTCCAAAACAAATACATGGGCAAAACAGAAATGCTTTTTAAGAGTAAAACACAACTCATAGACCACTGGGTTTTTCCAGTATTAGAAAAAGGAAACAAGGAAGACGTGTTATTATTTTATTAGTCTAAAGAATTGGGTTCCATTAATAACACATAGGTAAATGTCTTAGTTTAACATCAAGTTTAAATGAGTATCTGTTTTCAGACATTTGACTACTGAGCAACCGGGAAGTGGCCAAGATACTGAATATTCCTATACTGTCTTTCCCCTCCCTTCCTTCCTTCCTTCCTTCCTTCCTTCCTTCCTTCCTTCCTTCCTTCCTTCCTTCCTTCCTTCCTTCCTCTCTCCCTCCCTTCCTCCCTCCCTCCCCCCTCTCTAAATTTAACCCCTAAATAACAATGGTTTGAAGATCTCACATTCACTAAAGGGTTTAAAATTTACCTTTCACTCAGAAAAGTTCAAGGATGTGTGTTCAGCCTAGTTCTAGTCCTTGAGTATTTGGGCTGTTTTTCTTAACTTGAGAACTATTTTGATGCCATGTAACACATGTGTCAACAAAAACTGAGTGCCTGAAGGCTTAGTCTTAGCCCCCTTTTGCATTCTTCTTCTAGTAAAGATATGCCTCTCCCATGCTAACAAGGAATGGTACTCATGATGGTTTGAGCTGAGAGTTGGGTTGTTACTTAGTTGGTAATGAACAAGACACTTGAAGAAAATGAAGCATTGGGTGCTTTGAGGCAATGGAATTATATAGTGTTCTGGAAGGCAAATGCTCTACTTGGAGAAGAAAATATATTCAAGAAGTAATCATGTACAACATCAGAAAAGATCAAAGGATTTAAGGACAAGAAAAACAAAGAATTTATTTTTATCATAATATTTTCTCCAAAACAGAAAATATTCCCTTCATGGAGTTCTGATTTCCCTTCAGCTATTTCATCAGCTTTATATAACACACTATCAGAAACTCCAAATGTGGATTAATAGTGAACCTGATTCTAGAGTGTTTTTCTAATTGACCCTAACTGGTTAGTTACTCTTTTGTATAGGAAATCCATACATACTTTGTATAGATGAATAACAACAGTTACTGAAATGAATATCAACTCCATAATATAACTTTAAGATTGAACATGATGCCAACAAAATTGAAGCAGGATATCTTTTTAACTGGCAAGTTTATTTTAAATGGTATTAGAATACCTGAAGGGTCTAGACCAGACACAACTATATAAAAAGATGTTGATTAGATAAAATGACCTTGAAAAAGATGAATGAAGTTGGCAAACTAAAACTCAGATTTCTAGAAAAATTTTAAGCCATATAAAATAAACTTTCCTGTTGGCATAAGGATGAAATGTATCTAGGTCAACAAAACAAAGGTTCCACAAAAAGGCACACACACACACACACAGAGAGACACACACACACAGACACACACACACATGCTTGATTTTCACAAAGGGATCAAACAATTCAATGGAAAAGGGAAACCTTTCAAACATCTTATTCTTATAATCAGTATATGAATTAAAACAAACCAAAACTCTACTTTCTATCAGATCCCAAACTTAAAACATGGCTTCATGTGTGCCATAAATCTACATAAAGGCTAAGGCTCAAAGGAAGGTTTACAGAAAATAATACTGATAAGAATTTTTTTATTGTTTTTTTTTTAATTAGATATTTTCCTCATTTACATTTCCAATGCTATCCCAAAAGTTCCCCATACCCTCCCCCCCCCCCTCCTACTCACCCACTCCCACTTTTTGGCCCTGTCATTCCCCTGTACTGGGGCATATAAAGTTTGCAAGTCCAATGGGCCTCTCTTTCCACTGATGGCTGACTAGGCCATCTTTTGATACATATGCAGCTAGAGTCAAGAGCTCCGGGGTACTGGTTAGTTCATAATGTTGTTCTACCTATAGGGTTGCAGATCCCTTTAGCTCCTTGGGTATTTTCTCTAGCTCCTCCATTGGGGGCCCTGTGATCCATCCAATAGCTGTGAGCATCCACTTCTGTGTTTGCTAGGCCCCGGCGTAGTCTCACTAGAGACAGCTCTATCAGGGTCCTATCAGCACAATCTTGCTAGTCTATGCAATGGTGTCAGCGTTTGGAGGCTGATTATGGGATGGATCCCTGGATATGGCATTCTCTTTTATGATATTGAGGAATAAAGTGGTCTGTTATAGAGAGGTCACGAAACATAAATTAACAAAAAGTACAATATACAGGAGATATAAAATTCAAGACTTCTTAGCAAGCTCTTCTGTCCTCTTGTCCTGCCTCCCCTCCTCTCCCCCACTCTTCCCCCACTCCTCCCATTCCCTCTATTTCACTCACAGTGTCCTGGCCTCTCGCCCCACCTCTTTCCTTCTTTTGCACAAGGGTCAAGGGATCTCTCTCTCTCTCTCTCTCTCTCTCTCTCTCTCTCTCTCTCTCTCAGAAAACTTTTATTTAAACAATTCAAGTAAAAAAATAGAGGACTTGGTGAAGTTCAGTAAGTAAAGTGCTTATCTAGTGCTATGGGGGATGGGGCTTTGAATCCTCAGCTCCCATGTAAAAGGGGGGGTTTCACTTTGGTATGTGAAATCCCAATACTTGGTGAGAGGAGGCAGGCAGATTCCAGGGAAATGATGACCAACCTGTGTGAATGAAATGTTTGTCTGAAATAGTGAACTCAAGTTTTGGTGAAACACCTTGTCTCAAAATATTAAGTAGGTCAACAAATGGAGGAAGATTCCTGAACTTGAATGTGGCTTCCACAGATGTTTTCACGGCTGCGAACACACACAAAATTTAATAAAACACAATATATATAAGCAGAGGAAACTCTTGGATAAGAAATCATAGCAGCCAGAGTAGAGCAGTCAGTGAGTTTTTGGCATGGTGGTAACCCACACCAGTTATTGAGGAAGGGTAAATTAAAATGTTGACAACAACATGGAATACTGAGATGGGTGTATATTTCTGGAAAGAGGACTAAATGGAGTGACTTGGTGGGAAGCTATATCTATTTGCTTACATTAAACATACTCTAGCCTTTCTTTAAATCAGCTCCTCTAAATACTGAACCCAGGGAAAAAAGGAAGCATATATTCATATTTAGACATTAAATAATTCTAAAATAAATACCATTTAACAATTTTAAATGGATGGTGCTGATAATAACAAAAGGTATAGTGGATTTTAAGAATACCACATGAAGTTTTGAGGGAGAAGGATAGTGGAGAAAGTGGGGGGAAGGGAGTGGGGAAAGATTTGTTCAAAACATATACGTGTATGAGACTCTGAATAAAAAGCTAAAAAGTTAAGAATTAAATATGCCTATCAAATGGATGTAGATGTATAACCAGCTGCTATAACACAATATAATAATTCTTGTGATATAAAAGAATTGACCATTGATGTCATTTACATGATTACATTGCTAAAGGAATGTTAGTAGAAAGTGCCATAACAGAACCAGTAGTTATTTTAGGATTTCATTGACTTGAAATGTTAAAACAAACAAAACTAACATAGAATAGCAGTCAGGACTAGTGGGGTCTGACTGAAAGGAGGCAATTATGAACTTTCTAGAGTGTAGGAATATTCTGTGTATTGACTGGGGTCTTGGTTGTGTAGTAGATGTTGTAGGTGCCCGTGACATTATTCGGTGGAATTTAACTTCATGGACATTTTTCCCTCCATCAGAAGGGCATAAACTTTCAGTTACAAGTTTAATAAGTTCCAGAGAGCTAATGTACAACACAAAAGCTATAGCTGAAAATTATGTATTTTGTACTTGAAATTCTCTAGTAGTATAAAGTGCACCTTTTGTAAATCAAAAGTAGTAACTGTTAGATGACAAAAGTGTTAACATAGAATTCGTCACACAGGAATTATTCATTTTTTACAAAAAAATTAAAGAAAATCAATTACATAACTATGAAGGTAGAGAAAATAAATACGCCTAGTTTTTAGGGTAACGGAAAAAACATTATTATATTTTGGTTAGGATGAACTGAGTTTTCAAGAATAGCTTTTGTGAGAATACTGATCATAAATGCAGGGCACTGGGAGGTTAAACAGGTTAGCCTGAGAGGAGATGTCCTGTGGCAGAGTACATTGAAAGACCCACAACATGAGGACTTCCCCATGTTCTGACTCAGGAGAGGCCACATCCCAAATCAGTCACGAGAAACGGTCTTGATGCGAACCGAAAGAGGACTTTTATTCCAAGAGTGCTCTGGGGCCCAAAGTCGTACACCACGCAGGGAGTGGAGCCCCGAGTAGCTGGGTAAGGGGGTATTTAAAGGAAGAAACCACAACTCAAGGGGGTGGGAGATTGTTAGAAGATACCAAAATGACCAGTTAAGAGTCATGAGGAAGTGCAAAGTCACAAGCGTCACAAGGAATACTTGGTAATTGTGCAGGTTATTTCTCAAGTCAGTTTCTATGAGCCTCTAACAATAGCACATTTGCATAGTGGGTTCCAGCTATAGTCAGGGTGGTCCTTTTTGAACAAACACTCCCTGAACCTAGGAAGCGGGTGGGTGGAGGAATGTTGCTATCTGTTTTATGATTAGCATGCCTCGGAGCATTGAGTCACATTCTCAAGCCTGGGCCTAAAGGCCTAGTTTTTTGTTTTTGTTTTTGTTTTTTGTTTTGTTCTTTTTTTAAATGTTATACTTTTTCAAGGTGTGTGTGTGTAAATCAGGAAGTGGAAAAAAGAGTTGCATGCTAGGCAGAGTGCTGACAGATGGGGAAGCTTTGTAAGTGACTGCTTAGAATTGCACTCAGTAAGTCTAAATTAGGAGTATGGCCACCATGCTGGTGACCTGATGGCCGTGGCTACAGTGGATGGTCAGCACAGAAAGAAGACCTAGAAAGAAAGGAATTGTCAGGCGTATAAGGTAATGAGGTGAATGGATGTGGAAGCTAAGACATGTGGGGGCTTGAGGGCAGTGTTACAGGCTTTGAATTTCATTCTGAGAGCAATAAAGCTTCATTTAGTCTGAGGTTTTACATGGACATGCATCACGATCTGATTTACGGTGCTCAAAGCAGACTGCCATGGCTGGTTATGGCAACAGGTAAGTAGCCTGATAAATGGCATACAACAGCTAAGTGGTGCAGCTTACAGCCCGGTGAAGGCTGCATCTCATCTGTAACCGTCAGACCTGGCGGCTTTACAGCCCCAACCAACCCTTCAGAATGGTACCTATGGCCTAGTGTTGCAAAGAGACCAGAGACGATGGTCCAGCACTGTCCAGCTAGATCAGCCCTTTGTGCCGGACTCATGGAAACAATAAAGAGAGATACTCGTTGCTTTCAAAAGACGACTAGGTTTACAGGGATTTTGTTGGGTGTCAATCACTAGCCAGGTCAAGTGTACCTTTAACTGCAATAAAGGGTGCTTTCCCTTAGGCATAAGAGGTTCATTTCCCAGCTTTATCCCACAGGTTGGGAAATAGATGTTATGATTATCACTATTACTCTCAACCACCACAACAAAACCAAACAAAAATAAAAATCTATATGGATAAGGGAACAATAACTACTTTGTATCTTGCAAAAGCAACAAACATCATTCTTACCCATTAGGAAAGACCCCTTTAAAACACAAATAGGGTCTAATTTCCAGTGGGAATTTTAAAGAAATACAAATCATATTCATGTGAAACTTCTGTGGTTCTACTCATGTATATATACAGATGCATCATCTACAAAAGACACTCTGGGGAGACATCAAATGAAAATTGAAGCCTTTTCTAGTCTGACAGTAGCACAGAGGGCATCTTAAGCTTTAATGAATATGTTTTTGTTTACGTTTCTAACGATAACACTAATCACTTCCTCTTTACAGAACAGCTAAAGCCTTTTAACTTTGGATTCAGCCTAACAGCCTAGAATAAGTACACATATTGTGATTTACTCATTTTTGAATTCCATACATATTCAATTTTCTGGTTAAAGGCTGGTTTTACCTCAATCCGGTGTCACTCCTTTCTTTAGCATTCAAAAATGAACTAACTCGCTATTGCAAAAGTTCAGAAGCTGACTTTAATCTTCACATTCAAATGTATGTCTTTTTACTCCAGATTATAGCTCTTTAGTCCTTAGGCTTTTGGTAGCAATGGCTGTGATCTAATATACATAATAATATCCAACTTTAAGTCAGGAGGCCGAGAGAGTTAAACCAGGACTCTATGGGGGAACAAAGTGGAGATTAGTGGTACTCTTCATTTTGTTTCTGATATGACTTCTTGGCTAAAATTGTCAAGATGAGAGACTTTCTCCAATAAAAGACTTAATGTTTCCTGCTCTACTTTAGGAAGTTTTCTTCTTCAAAGGAAGCAAGCTTTGTTGTCTCTCATATTGGGTATTTGTTAGGCACTTTCAGCTTCTTCAACTTATAAAGTGCCCTACTTGGTTCTGAGTGATTTGATTCAAGCTTTTGTATTTTCTATACGGGCAACCAATAGTCACTACAAGTGAAGGTATTCAGTGTTCGGGTTATTGCTCTAAAAAAAGGGATTCAAAGCGGTCGGCACCCTTTTCATCTCTGTGGAAGCCTTTTCTTACATTGTCATTGGTGTCCCGTTCCAGTTCTGCAGGCTACGCGGGCTAACTCTTAAGTAGATATTTCAGAACTTGAGGTCATTTTACCATAAAAGCGCCAGCCTAAATATAGGCCAGCCTTAACTTACGCTGAAGTTCTTCCACCTGGACATACATGAATACTTTCTGAAAATTCAAGTTGCCTAAGGTTGGAAAACAATGATTCTAGATTACACCCTCTCCTTTGTGGCAGTGTGTAATGAGAGCTGCCTCAGTGAGGTTCAGTGGGTTCAGTAAAGACTGCAAAAGCCAACACAACCCAGGATGGTTGCCAGACATCCATTTACACTAGAGTTAGCTAATCTGGCATGTTGATTCTGGACTGTGATTGGAAAGAGTGCTTGCTGTCTTACTCTTCACGTTATTTCTATCTCCAGTGTAAGGAATCATCAGCAAAAATGTCATTGGCACATTGGACTGCTGAGAACCCTATTATAAGGGTTGAGGTCAGTGATGGAGATCTTCACTAGCCTGGGTTCAATCCCCAGGACTGCAAGGGGATTCAGTGTCTTTGTATTCATGTCTGCTTTCTGTTTTTATGTAGCACATTGCTATTTTACAGTACATTAAGGATTCTAATAAGCACCTAGACTTCGGCATATCTTTGCCAGTTCATATCATGTATGTAAAGGTTAAAAAAAATCAAATAGAAGAAGTTTGTTATTTCTTTACTGGTTTGGTTACTTATAGGGGAGGAAAAACATAATTTTCAGCCTCTTTATAAGATTCTTGGAGAGCTAAAGTTCTCAATTCTGTTTCAGATAAGATCTGATTTAACTCAAACATCTACCACCAACACAGAGCCTTAAAAGTATGCGCTAAGTCTCCAGAGTCTCCTGTAACTCCCTCATCTCATCAGAGAACAACAACAGTACCAACAAGATATAGCTGGGCTGCAGTTACTCTAAATAATAGAGCATCTGGTGAAGCAGTGGCTTTCATTTTGCTATTTTATATCCCATTAGTAGATCCATAACTTTATTCATTCATATGACATTATTCATTTCATGGCATGTAGAAAATAATACTATTCTTAGGAATTTTAAAGTCTGGAAGTAGAAAAACACAATTCTAGAGAATTAGAGTGGCCATTGTCTTTCAGCAAATGAACTGATAAAATAGGACTACTCAATCTTCCTAATGCTGTGACCCTCTAATATAGTTCCTTATGTAGTGGTGAGCCCCTCAACCATAAAATTATTCTGTTACCACTTCATACCTGTAAGTTTGCTACAGTTGAGTTGTAATATAAATATCAAGATATGTAGGATATTTGTTATAGAACCCTGTTTTGACCCACAGGTTGAGGACTGCTGTTATTAGAGAAAGTAATTACTCAAAACATAGAGGGATATTACAGATTACATGGTGTGTTGAAGGAGCAATAGTAAGATAGTTTGCTGCCGTCATGTCCTACGGTGTGGTAGAAGTTTGTCAGGCAGAGAAAAGTAAGCACTGGGAGCATGACAGTTCCTCTGACCTGCGTCCCACTAGAAATACTCTTCCTACTGTCATCCAGAGATCCTGCTTTTGCCTTTGCAGCACGGAGGGAGCGATTATTTTCATAATTTATCTCCATAGAAAGACTATCTTTTAATCTTTTTAATTTTATCTTTTTAATTTTCCATCAAGACTACTGACATCCCAGAAACAGCCCTGAGTGTGGTGGTGTTCAGCATACAGAGACCATCTTGCGACACCTTTAAACCACTAAAGAAGATCAGAGGATGACCAAGTCAATGAATGTAAGCACATTCTTGTGGCAAAGAGAAGATGAAGTGCTACTAGGAAGAGGTAAAGAAGCAGACCACAGAGTGACTCGAGTGAGCCAAATGAGAGGTCTGAGGACCAGGTCTGAAGTGAGGTTGAGGGGAGAGAAAGCAGAGATTGCTGCCGTAGTTCTTGATCTTTCTAAAGCTGCAAGCATTTAATCTAGTTCCTTATTCTGTGGTGACCCCTCAGCCATAAATCTATTTCATTGCTGCTTCATAACTGTAACTTTGCTAGTGTTATAAATCTTACTATAAATATCTGATATGCAGGATATCTGATGTGCAACCCCTGTGAAAGTGTCATTTGACCCCCCCCCCCCCAACGGATCATGACCCACAGGTTGAAAACGACTGGCTTAAGGCAAGGAGGTTCTGTACTGCACCACTCCCTGAGGACCAATGGACAGTTGGTAATCAGAGTAGACTTGACAATCTCAGCTGCTGTCTGGACACTGCCCTGACATCTGCGAAATGAATACTCCCTCTTGGGCAATATTTCTGTTTTGATGCTGGAGTCAAGAACACCCACTAAGCATCCAAACCTGGCTTTCTTGTCTCTCAAAATTAGTTCGTTCCTGACATCTCAACCTTTATGGTAACTCCAGTCTGTCAAGCAATTCTACTTGCATTGGCTTTGTCTAGAACACATCCTTCATGCTGATCTTCTATCCTGTGTTCACAGGGACCTTGGCTTTTTCTGTGGAAAATTGGACATTTATAACCAAAACAGCCACATGGTTACAGTGGAATAAAAAACTCTTTGAAATCCTACTAAAGGACAAAATAGTCCTTGCATACCAGGAGCTGGCAACATTAAGAAATGAACCAACTGTTTGCTTCCTTAGTTTAAGCAGATTTTAAGGAATTCCTAAGAACCTTAGTGGAGGTAACAGAATGCCTCAAAATAGACTCAAATGAATTATACAGAAGGATTACATTTAAATCCCTTTACATACACTGAAGCCAATCAACAAATTAGATTTTAATAAATCTGAGCAAGAGTCTTTTGCTTCAGCCATTAGAGTCATGTATATCTGAGCGATAATAAACACGCATTTGGGAAATTATTGGCAGCAGTTGTGTGACAGGGAAAGAATTTTAAGTAGGTACACTTTGAAAGATTATAAAGATGGTTTTATGAGTTATCAAGGAAAAGATCCATATTTGTTAGGTGCTAGTGTCTCTTTGACTAGAACCCAAGAACAAGATTTTCTTCACAGCATGCTGTCTATCACTTGGAGCATGAAGAAAACAGATCCCCAGGAATGCATCTTTATCATATTATTTGAGATACTGTCCAAAGTAGGAAATGCTCATCCTTCGTAAACCTATCGCTGTCTTGATAGACGCAAGTGGTGGGTTTCTGTAAATTGATTTCGGTATAGCTCTTTGTGTCCTATGACCAAGTACCAGACAGAAGCATTGTTAAAGAGGGGAAGATTTGGTTTAGCTCCTGGTTTTAGAGGTCTCAATCTATAGTCTTTGATTGCATGATTCTGGGCCTGAGGCAGGGTATCTTGGCAGCAGGCACATCTAAGTGATAAGGCTGTTTGTTTCAGCTCAGGCCACAGGGAGAGTAGGAAATTAACAGAGTGGTTAGGCAATGGTACATCTGCCTCCACAAAACTCCACTGACCCATTTTCTTCATTTTAGGCTCATCTTCCATATTTGATACTTTCCAAAAATCTGTGCAGATTTTAAACCATTCAATAGATTAAAATACTCACTAAGCCATAGCCCTTATAAGCTAATCATCCCTGAGAATGTAATAATATACAGAGATTAGCTTTACTAACCTTTTAGGTGTTTTCAATCTATTCATGTTAGCACTTAAAATTAACCATCACAATATACCTATTTATCCACAATTGCTGTATCCTGAAAATAACTGGACTATATACTGACAATGAATTTAAAGATGAGTTTAACTTAGTCTCAATCCCAGAGGTATGTAGTGAGGCTGAAAACAGATAACACAGCACATCATGGTCGATAAGCACAAGTGAGAATGGATCCAAATCTAGGAACATACAAAGTATATATGCACATGAGTAAGAGCAAGTCCTTTGGAGCAATAGATGACATTGTGATGGATGAACAATTCTTTTGGATGGAGTATTTTATGCAGTAAGAAGCCATCAGTTGACTTTAATGTAAGCCATGTGGTGTTTCAGATGTGATGAAATAAAACCCAATAAAATAGGAGGCTGGAGAGGCCAGTAGAATCATGTTGAAGATCAGAGCAGTCTTAGAAGTTGTAGAACTCTCAAGTAAAAGTTATTCCTGAATTCTAATACATCAATGAAGAAAGAGTAGTGAATACAAACTATGATTAAAATATGTTCCATTCTTTTCCTATGGTCACAATTTGAGAAATCACTTCTGTAGACAATGTGAATGGTTGTGGAGCATATTTGAATTCTAGTTCTGTGAGTTGAGCTAAGGGGAAGAGTGGGTTTAATGATGTTATGATGCAGCAAGTGTATCTGATAGAGACAGGGCTGACTTTGAAAACTGAGAGTTCAACTGGCAGAGGTTGATGAAATTATGGCCTTGTATTGGGGATGAGGTAGGGGGCAGGACAGAGATATTAAGGGTAACTTCTGAAGTTCAAGCATATGTAATTGTAATTGGTCGGAGACTCCTCAAAAGGCACTCAGTGTTTTAAAAGTGTGTCAATGTGGCAAGAGGACACAAACCATGAAGCTAGTAGAGAGGAGAAAATTTGACAAGAGGAAATCTGAAGTTCAAAAGGGAACATAATCAGCTGTAAATCAGGCATCCATCATTATCCCCACTACAATCACCACAGACACTCAAGGAATGCTCACTGGGCTCTGGGTTCAAATTGTCACAAGTACTAGCTCATATAAGTGGGACAAGAAGCTAAGGCTGTGCATCATGTTCCAGGTCATAACTAGAAGTGGAACATTTTAAATACTTAGGCTTTCCAGCTAGAGAGAGAGAGAGAGAGAGAGAGAGAGAGAGAGAGAGAGAGAGAGAGAGAGAGAGAGAGAGAGAGAGAGAGATCTCCCAGAACAGAATGTGGAAAAAATGAAACTCAAGGGCAGAGAATCTGTGTGGCTCTCCAGGGTACAGAATGGAAGCTGTGAGGTACATACTCAGTATCTGCTCTCTGAATCAGTAAACACATAGGCCTGGCATCTAGCTGAATGTGTGAATAAGGTGTGTTTATCCTCAAAGAAAGTCGTAGGCGAATTAGGAGAAACAAGAGGGTTTGGTCCAATTTAAGATATCCAAATGGAGAGTCTCATCTTTAAAATGTACAAGTATGATCAAAGAAAACCTTCTCCCACTGCCTATAAGCTTCTAATTTGGTCTGTCTTTATTAAATACCCTATTAAAAATTACAGAATTAAAACATGCCAAGTGGACTGTGGAGGTGGCACAGCTGTTAAAGGCAAAGCTCACAACCAAAAGCTTAGAGAAATAAAATTAAGACAAAGAGAGGCAACTTTGTAGAGAATGTGGTTTAAAATAAATGCTCTAAGACAGTGATCCTCTATATTTTTTATAATTTTTAGTTAAAAGATATAGCTAACCACACAGAGCAATACTGTATATGTAAAATCAGGAAATCGAACTGCCTTAATATCATTGAGAACATAGCAGGCATCACAAGTGGTTTACAAGTTTCTCTTTATCAGCTACTGAGACTTTTTTCATTGAGTTCAAGTATTCTAAGAATAAATCTAGTGTATAATTTTTTCCCTTGTATATTTGAGTATTTTTCAAGGCTTTAACCTTTTGTGATGGATAAAATGGCTTAAAGTTATTTTCTTATACTTCAATATTTTCTATATGATAAAATAATTTAACCTTTAATCAATCATTGATGTACAAGTTATAAAGCTCAATTTTATTTTCAGTCCATACATCCAATGAGGTCCATACATCCAGTGAGGTGCATACATCCAATGAGGCAAACACATGCCCTTCTAATCTAGTTTTGTCTATGCATAATTAACATACACCTCACTAGCAAACTCAAATGTAAGTGCTGTACATTATTAGGTCCTCTTTGGTGAAAATACAGATATTCAATATATAGAGATTAATGAATATCACTAGTCATTTCTTGCTCTTGACTCTTCATTTGGTTTTGCTTATTTATTTGTCTTATTTTTTTGGTTTTGGTTTTTTGATACGAGATCTAAGAACCCTTGGCTGTCCTGAAACTCACTATGTATAACAGGTTGGTGCTTAATTCATGGAAATCCACCTTTCCTCTGCCTCCTGAGTGCTGAATTAAAGGTGCAAACCATCATAGTCTCATTATTTCTAGAATTTAATAAGTTATATTTAACTTTTCACTGAAATATGTATCTTAGACCTCTTAGAGAAAGGGTCACAGCTTTATGCCCAATTATTCTCTACTTGACATTGGATTATGTATATTTCTGATTGAGTCTTGCTGACTAAAAGGCCACAGAACTCTGCTTTAGAACTGTGCTATGTCTATTTTCAGAGGATATTCTATACAGGTTATTGTCAAAGTGTCTAACAACGTAAAAGACCTTGGCTCTGCCTGAGTCTACAGAACACGTTTTGTTCCTGATTTACTAACAAGCATTATTCTAATGAGTATATGGATCTATGCTATTTCACTATAGCCTAGTAGTGAGGCTGACTATGAGACACTATCTAGGAACTATCTACAAGTAAACTGAACTTCTTGGTTGCTTGTCTTTCCTTAACCACCACCCACCACCACCCCCCATAATTTCTCCAACTTTGCTTCCTTCTGTTCAGTTCTATGACTTTTTTTTTTTAATAATAAAGTACATCACAGACTATTGGAATCAAACATAAATATATTTGTTTGGGAGAGATTTTGGTAATCAAACTATTTTCTGAACTTATCTGTATCCTAAATATTCATTGCTTCTTTCAAAAGAACAGCATCAACATTAATCCACAAATCTACACAATTACACATGCTTACTTTATAGTTCAAACTCATGGCCAGTAAATTTGAGTGAAACATGAATATCCTGGTTGAGGTTTTGAAATGCAGACGGAGATCAAAGGGTAAAGCTGCCTCATGAGAAAGGCTCAAAATACAAGGAAGCAAGTTATAATTAAATTTTACAACAGGATTTTAAGAGGACAGACAAGATAGCGCATTTAATTCCCTTTTTTATTGCCAGCAGTTGAATCTATAGTTTAAATATTGAGTATATTCATCTTTTAAACAGTGGACTATTTTGGCTTGTTTCTACCCCAATTCAAAAGCAAGCAGAGAGCACAGCATGATACTCAGGTCAATTGTATTTTAGCAGGGAGTTGGGAAAGACTATACTTCAACACTCCAGCATGACTCTGGACAGCAGCGGCAAATGCCAGCTTTCACACAAAGTAGACAGTAGTACCAAATAATTTGCTCATCAAGAATCTTTCTCGTGTGTTTCCATTTCCCAAGTGGAAAGTACTACAGCACTAATCAAAACTTGTCAGGAAAGTCAAACATCGGAATCAGACCAATGACAAATTGTCCACAGCAGCTAAGTTCTACATATAACCCAAATAAAACACAGTTGGCCAACAATCCATATTTTTACTTTTTAAATCTCACTTGCTTAGAATATAGTTTATATAGATTATCTTTATATGGACTATATACATTTTTCATCTTGTTGGATAAGAAGGTAGGTATAAACTTTTACACACCAAAACACATGTAAAATCAAATATCACCAACTTACTTAAATTCAAAATGTGAATCAGACACATAATTGTTTCCCCCAAGAAATCTAATATTGCTTAGAATGACTTAGAGTAAAATTTTAATTTTTTCCATTTTTATTACCTTTCCACTGCAGTATGAATTATCCCAAGCTTATAAGAACACCAATGCTGAGCCATCAACACAAAATTAATGTAGAATAAGAGAAAACCCGATAATCACCACCACCTACTTTCTACTCCCACCATGAGCAACAATAACTAGCACTAAAAATTAGCATAGTCAATCTGGAACAAGCCCACCATGGTTCCAACACCACATGAAATCTATGTTGTACTTAGTTTCCTGGGGAGCAACCATACCATATAAAACTTCACTTTAGTTTTTAATAAGCACATATCAGCCATTTCTCACAATCAGAAATGAAAAAGAAAACACGACTTGTCTTATCTTGCCTCTGACGTTGAAAATATAAAACAATGAAGAAAGCAGAAAGTTGCAAAAGCCAAAATGGACACAGAAGGAGTTTTTTGTTTGCTTGTTTTGAACATTCTAGTTTCTGGATATTGCTAACATTTGGATATACACAATCACAAAGTGGTTGTCATTAGCCATGCGTCATCACTGAACGATTGAAATGACGCTAATTCAAATGAGAGGCATTTTAAGTATAAAATATATACCAGATTATAAAGACTTGAATTGATAAATTATCCCATTCATACTTTTATAGTGATTATTTGTCTAAGTGGTAATGTTATAGGTATACTGAGTTAAACATAATATATTTAAATGATTTTAATTGCCTCTTTTCACTTTGTTTGAATGCAATCAGTAAAAATGTAAATTACAGATGTGGATTACTTTACCTTTCTATATGTGAGTCATGAGGTAGACCATAGCCTTACTATGGTAATAAACATTACAGAAAACTCTAATTCTACTAGTTGTGCTAGTAGTTTCACATGACATGACATGAAAGGGCTTTATAAGCATATCCCCTACTGAGCATCATTGTCCTCCATAGCCAAATGAGAGGAATAATTCTAGAAATTACGGTGTGAGATGCAATGGGATATAACCATTTTATATGAAAAAAAATACGTTTTGTTTTGTTTTGTTTTTTTTTAAAGTAGTGGGCTCAAACACATTCTATCTTGATTTGTTTTCCCTGGTTCCTAGGCTCAGTTTAGGATTCCTACTTCCGAGGGAAGCACTACTTCTGCCTGGAGAAGCTCAAAGGCAGCCAACTAAGGAACTGGGAATGGGGAATTGTGAGCAAGGAGGATCTGAAGCCCAGCACAATGGGAGGCTCAGAACTGGAGGGATGGCATGGTAACAGAGCATTCAAAGCCTCCTTCCTTCCTTTTCTGCTTCCTTCTCCCTAATGTCCTCCAACCTCCTCTCCACCTGGGCTGAGACTCATGTTCACCGCATCTCTGAACTGCAGGTACAATAGGATCCAGGAAAAGTAATTTGAAGCTGGATTTCCTAAAATCTAGTACAGGGCAGTTTAGTAAAGACAATCACTTATGCAAGGAAATGTGTAGTGTGTGTGTATGTGTGTGTGTGTCGATTTATATATCAATTCCTAGAAATGGGACATATAGTTTCACACTCTGATAAAAAGTGAATATATGCTAAAAATAACTGCAACGTTACTTAACTATCAACATGCTTTCGGTTAAAAAAAATACTCTGAAAGGTCTAAGCATAGGAGTAGATCCTGTGATTATTGTGTGTATACTCTTTTACAGGGAGATTTTCAGTGACGTTATGATTGGAATTCATTGATACTGTCATTTTAGTAATTGATATGTTAATAAATCAGACACTCTCTGATTCTGGTTGAACACTACACAGTTGGGGCAATAAAGAAAAAATATGTGTTGTTGATGTCAAAAGGCTTTGGAGACATAGAGCTGTGATGTAATACTTAATTCATATTCTGATTATTATACATTCTACAGGACTAAAGAATTTTAAGCCAACAGAAGACTGTGAACCATCATAGGCAGCACATTAAATCAGAAACAAAAGCGATAAGTAGCAATCATGTATTTTTAAAGTTATTAGAAAAAAGTATTTCTAAGTTATTAGGCAACCGAATAACCAACTATATGCCAAAACAAATGCACAAATAGGATGGGAGGAGTCAGCTGTCATACCTTATTGTGTGTCTGAGTCTGTCCAACCAGTATGAGGATATTGGATGAGATGATAGACAGGCAGAAGTTAATTAGAATGATGGACCTCTCAGAGCGAATATACCTAGTGAAAGAAATGTGATAAATTTCATACATATTGTGTAATTAACTGGAAAAAGAAGCTATGATCCCAGATTTCATATAATGATATGAAAATCATTTTCATATATATGTATATATATATATATATATATATATATATATATATATACACACATACACACACACACACACACACACACACACACATATATATATATATATATTCCCCCCTTAGGTACCTATTTCTACAGTACATAGCATGTGCAAGAAAACTTTAGACTTTTTTTTTTATAATATGTCATAATTTACAGAGCCTAAGTTGAACATATGTGAGAACAATGCATTTGCTTGTCCTGGATATATAAAATTTCTTGGAATTACATCAATTATTATAATCACCTTTTTACATATGTATATGTACATTTATAACGTCTATATAAGCCAATAGAAATGCTAAGGCCTAACAGGAAAGTCCTACAACTCTCCTGTATACTAGAAGAATATATTATTTTTTGTGATAACGTGAACATCAATAGCTACTCAAGCATTTTTATGTAGCTAGGCTTTTCTTATTTCCTTGAGTATCTCTTTTGAGAAAAGAAAGTAACAGAAGTCTTTATAAATAACAATGAACGTACTCCTGAAATGACCTCCTACCATTAGACGGGAACATTCTTGGGGACCGCCATATTTTACCCTTAGGAAGAAGTGTTTATACATCACATTATAGGATTGTACAGTGCACTAAGGTAAGTAACAGTGAAAGCTGTTCAGAATCAAATGTTCCACCAGCTGTTTGCCCTGAAAGGGTAGCAGCTATTTTGCCTAACTGTATGTATTCTGCACTAATGACTGGATAACAATAACTGTAAGGAGACCTTGTCCTTGTGGTGTGGTTAGCCTCCTCCATTTCCACTATAACTTGGGCTCTCATTTTTTTAGCAGACACAGGATTTTCTGAGCAATGTTTGATGGAGAAACCCAACATCTGGAGATACTATTTGAGACAAAGTTCTTTCTCTCTCCTCATTATATCTTTGAATAGTATGTAGGCAGCAACCACATACTCCAGAAATTAAAGCAAAATAAAAACAAAAAATAACACCAAAACACAAATATTAGGTGTCATAATGTAAGAGAAATTTTCTTCATAAAATAAACCCAAACTGAACTAAGTTAGGCTGACAGCATTAAGTGGCTTCAGGAGTTGTTGGACCTGTCTCATGTATTCTGAATAGCTAAGCATGTGCTATTCCTACTGAAGTGGTAAAGGTATCAGCAAATACCATGCTGTTCCTTTTTGTGGATAGAATCTATAAATCTATTCTGATGTTAATGGATTCCATAATAGTAGGAACATATATCTTGTCACTAGGATTTCAGTGACAGTTTCTGTTTGTAAGTAGAAAACCAACAAGACATAGTAATAAAAGATCAACTGGCTGCCCTGAGCACTACTGAGATGTTTCCTTTTCTCAACAAGCCTGAGTCATTGTTGCATTAAATACTGCTAAGAAATGTCACTACATTCAACATCATTGTATAGCATTCTGTATTGAAAAAAATTGTCAACTATTTCTGGCATTAAATTGATTGAGAGTCCATAGTGAAGTGCTTTTTGATGTAACAGTATATTTCTCCTTGTTGTATGGAGAGAGAGAGAGAGAGAGAGAGAAAACAGCTTGCTATATTATTATTGTCATAACTATCTTCATAATAATCAACTTTATCACGATTACCAATAGTGTTAACAGCAATGAAAGCAATGTCTCTGAGAATTGAACCTGAGTATCACAAATTAAAGGCAAACACAGAGACTGAGCCACACTTAGAGCCCTCTCAATTTTTAGGGAATATTTTTAATAACTACATGGAGCTCTCTCCACCAGTCGAGCAAGATGCGCAAAGGAAAGAAGGCCAAGGGGAAGAAGGTGGCCCCGCATCCCCGCACCGCCCCGGCGTCATCAAGAAACAGGAGGTCAAAAAGGTGGTCAATCCTTCCGTAAAGAGATCTAACATGCTTTGTCGAATGGCTCTGCTACATCAGGCTGCAGCTGCAAAGAGCCATCCTCTATAAGCGGCTCAAAGTACCTCCTGCCCTTAACCAGTGCTGAGAAGAAAGCAGCTGGCAAAGGCTAAGAGTCCCAACTAAGAGACCACCTGTCCTCCGAGCAGGAGTCAATACAGTCACCACCTTGGTGGAGAACAAGAAGGCTCAGCTGGTGGTGATTGCCCATGATGAAGAACCCATTGAGCTGGTGGTTTTCCTGCCTGGTCTGTGTAGAAAGATGGACGTGCCCTACTGTATCATCAGGGAAAGACCAGGCTTGGGCGTCTGGTCCACAGGAAGACATGCACCACTGTTGCCTTCACCCTGGTTAACTTGGAAGACAAGGGTGCTCTGGCTAAGCTGCTGAAAGCTATTAGGACCAATTATAATGACAGATATGACGAGATCCGTCACCACTGGAGAGGCAACGTCCTGGGTCCTCAGTCTGTGGCTCACATTGCCAAGCTGGAAAGGGCAAAGGCTAAAGAACTCGTCGCTAAATTGGGTTAAATGTACACTGTTTTCTGTACATGAATATAATTATAAAATAAAAAATAACCACATGGAACAGCTACAAAATTCAAAATAGCATGTTGTCTATAAAGTAAATCACATGCTAATACATTTTAGAAACCACTAGAAATACTTTAATCCTAAATGTTTTCATTAGAGTAAAAGACAGGAGGATCTCAACACTCTTACAGCTGAATCAAATGTTTTAGGATGTACTTGGTCTTTATAAGGTATTTTAAATGAATGACGCTACAAGATCCATTTAGAAATGCATGAGTTGGGGCTGGTGAGATGGCTCAGCAGGTAAAGCACTGGCTGCTCTTCCAAAGGTCCTGAGTTCAAATCCCAGCAACCACATGGTGGCTCACAACCACCCACAATGAGATCGATGCCCTCTTCTGTTGTGTCTGAGGACAGCTACAGTGTACTTACATATAACAATAAATAGAATCATTTTTTTTAAAAAAAGAAATGCATGAGTCTTGATACTTCTTTCAAGTTGTAATTATTATTTCACTTGTCTTATGGATGGATGATGGAGGGATGACCACTTAATTCTTAGAAATCCAGATTTGTGCTGTTTCCTGGTACTCATTTCTGTAATTCTCAACTTCAGGACAGGTTTTAATAGATTCTTTAATGATTTCAGAAATTCCTAGAATTCTGTTTTAGTAAGTGACTATGCTGCATTTTCTGAAGTTTAGAAAACTTCATGTGGATAAACAAATATATCATATATTTACATTGGTTATTCTAAGTGTATGGGGGTGGGCAGGGAGGGTGGGGGAGGCGTGTAGCAGAAGGTGGAAATGGTACCTGAATAGAAATTGCTAAAAATGGAATTTATTTCTAAAGACTCCAATGGGTATCAATTATGAGGATATCAACTATAATTACCTAGTATTTTAGAAAATTCCTTCATTTATTTTAAAAAAAGACATGTCATTTATACAATTTAGGAAATGGTATTCTTCCAAGCCTGTCAGTTCCTTCTTACAGGACAACAGACTGATTGACTCTTGAATATAGAATCTTGTGTTTTCTACAGTATCATATCTACATTAGGTATTTTTCTATTTCCTCTCTTCCTGTATCAGTGTGGCCACTCTATAAGTATTATCCTGCCGGACAATATCACCACAAGCATGCAGAACTTCTTTCATGTACCTGGGTCACATTGTACACATATTTTCCTTTTTCACAAAGCATAAAAAACTTAATATTCTTGATACTTTAAATATCTTTCACAATTAACTCTTTTAAAAGAGTGAAAACCATAAAGGATAGTAATATTTTATTTAAATGTCAACATTAATCTAAATAAATATTCCTTGTTAAACAGTAATTGATTTTTAGTATTTCTACTGATCGTATAAAACCCTAAGTAAGTATAAAATACTTTGAGTTAGGCACATCAGCTCTTACAATGTTAAATATATCAAAAATTCTGGAAACAATAGGTAATTATCTGCATACTAATGTAATATTACATTTTAGACCATATTAATATTGACAATGGTTATAAAATGTTTAACTGTTAAATTATTATAAAATCCATTAAAAAGTTTGGCCATATTACACATATACATTGTCAATGCGTGAGTAGACACTAAATGTCACAGGCCAAGTTCTTACTAGCATCCTAAGAAATGCCAAAGAAGTTATCTAGAAAAATATTAAATCTCTACAGATTATTAAATAGATGCAATTGAATACATAGGAGAAGAAAAATTTCCAAACATTCCCCTTTCATATTTTTATGATGTTCTTTATCAAACTTGTCAAAAATCTGACTCATGGCAAACACTGAAGTAAGTGACCTTTTGTAGAGAACTTAGAAATTTTGTTATTGCTTTTCACATAAGAGAAGACTTTACTCCTTGGACCAGGCTCACACAAAGCATGCTTGGCACTTGAGAACTTGATACCCTATTCCTGTAGAGAGAGGATTGCAAGTGTACCAATTAAGTTCTGAGGTTCAACAGCAGCTGATATAAACATAATCCACACAGAGAAGAAACTTAAGAGAGAAGAGAGTTGTGTTTACATGTGAACTCATCAAAGTCTACAGTCATGTTCTAGAAGAAAAGTATGCATGCGTGTTTTGTTTATTAATCTTTATCACAGACAAATAAAAGACAGAAGATTAGATAAATATGGTTCATGTGTTCCAGTTCTAGCACAGAAATCTTAATTCTGTTATAAAAATTCTGGTTCTCATATATGATGAAGACAGTAGACATTTGTTCTTACAATCACTGTTCTAATGCAGAGAAACTGAGTTCTTTACCTCAGGTCTACCCACTAATTACATACCTCCATAGTGCTGCGTACACAACTGCTAGAGTTATCAAGGCCAGGCAGGAGAGGCCACTGCCTACTATGAGGGTAACTGAGGGGGTACCAGAGGATTCCATGACCTGTAAGTTGAGGGGGGGGGAAGAAAAGAAAAAGAAAATTTACATGAACAAAAAATAAAATTCTAGACTCAGAGAAAGTAAGTGATCACTCAGGAATAGCACAGATAGTTGTTATAGTTACCAGATACTTAACCACAGAACACTCAGTTCACACATCCTGAAGCTCTACAAGGACTAGCTCCCCCTTCCCTCACACTGTGAAGTAAGAAAGCCTTAGAGTTTCAAATGCTTGGTTACAGCCCATCACTTAGAGTTGTCTCCAAGACCCCAAGCTATAACGTAATCATCACTCATAGGTGAGACTTTGAGTGAAATCTGAAGCAGCATGTTCATTTGGTTTTTTTTTTTAACTAAGTACAGTTTAGTTATTTCTCCATATGATTCTTGGTGAGATTTATCTTGCTACTCCCATTTATAAATCCTTATGTTACCCAAATCTGGTGCACAGTTACTGAAAAATCTGAAACTTTCTGACTTTTGACAACTTTGTTCTGAGTCAAGAATTCTCACATGAAATTTCACTTGCTTGGCTTCCAAGTATACAGAAGAAAATAGGATGCTATGCTTAAGCCCTTCAATTATATTTCCCCCTATGAACAAAGTATGTGGAGATAATTTGCATAGTGCCACTATCAGTCCCTAAAACCATGACCTTGAAAAATAAGCTTATATCTTTAAAAACATATATAAACAGTACTAATACCCACTGGTCCAAATAGCTTCTTCCTTTCTTAGACAGTAGCATGACCATAACTAATGAATTCAGTTGGTTTTCATAAATTTTTATATTAGAAGTTTGAAGCAATACACTGTATGGTTAACTGTGTCACAAAATTTGTATCAAATTATTAGGTATACGTATCATTAAAATAAGCAAAAGTAGTGATACTTTTAGGCCAGATTCAGGCAGAAAGTCTTATATATCAGAGTATCTATTTGTCATTATTTTAATTTTCTGTAAAATTTTCTCAAAATACATTTGGTGAGAACATTATTTTTCTCTTAGACTGCTCTGTACAGCTCTTTCTTTCAGAAACTAATTTTTCTTTTCTTTCTTCCTTTGCAAAAATCTACATGCTTTTAAGGAATGATTTTACAGTTCCAAACAACCATGTCTCCATGAAAACTTAATTCGATTTAAAAATACACATGTATCCAAGGACACCCTCAGAAAACCTGTGCTGGAAATATCCAATGCAGATCTGCAATGTGTTCAGCTCTAGTGGCTGGGGTCTTCTTTCTACTCCTAACAGCATTGTCACAATTTCCCCTAGAACAGCATTCCAGTTTTAAAATAAACCTTGAGTTGGCAATTATTTTTATTTGAAAGTTTGCAGAATATTACTGATATCAGAGTAGATCTCCAAAACTATACTACAGAAATGCCAAGTTATAAGACATAAAATTGAGTAGGATTTAGTTATCGCACACCAACTAGAATTCAATTCGCCAAGCTACTGTAGCTGAGGAGAACAACCCGATTTTGCCACCCTGCAACCTTTTCTATTTCCCCCTTTGAAATGCAGTTCCCTGGAGAAACACTCGCCACAATGTCCCTGCCTTTGCATTAAAGCCGTGTTTTCCCTTTGTTACTTACTATTTCTCTAGGTTGCTGAGCCAAAATGGCGAAGGTAGAGAGCCGATCACATAAGCATTTCGTATGGGATGCATCGGTAAGCACAGTTTTACATCCCTGGGTGGACCACGTTCCCAAAGACTCGTTCCTGCAAAGGGGGTGGAGGGGAGATCGGGATAAATACGCCTGACAGCCAAGTCCGTAAAGAAGAAAATGCAGTTTAATTGAGAGAATCGCCTACTGTAATTCCCGTACAGGAAAAAAAAAATCTACTTGTTGTTGAACAGGACGTAATTTAGATGCATCTCCAGTAATGCAAAGCGAGAGTGGGAAAAAAGCAAGCAGGCGGTGGTGCGGCGTGCAGAGAGCTGTCCAGCGCCGGAGGTGCTGAAATCAGGACTAGCTCTGTCCAGCCCTCTGCGAGAAACAGCGGCGGCGGCAGCGGCACCAGCAGCCGCCGAGCGTTGGCAGACACTTGCTATGCTCATCGGATCGTTTCAAACACTCAGAGTGTAAAGAGGCTTTTCATATTTTCATACCAGCTCTGATTCCAGGCCCGTGGTTTGGACCGTGAATGCTGTCTTTTAAAATGCGGATTTCTCTGAAAAGCCTGCCTAAAAGGTTACATAGCTTGGGTTGGGTGATATGATCTTCCCCGCTGCTGGTAAGGGATTTTTCTTCCCTTTAGAATTAGCTGCTGTGAAAATTTCACCCTGGAAACGGGAAGAGGTATCAGCTGGTTCCGACTCTCACTGCCTTTGCCTGGTATCCAGGGAGGGGTGGGCTTCAGATTAAGCTCCCACTCCACACTTCACTTATTCGAACGCTCTTCTAAAGCCCCTTAATATTACTTGCCCTCAACTGCCTCTTTGTCCAAGCACAGAAACATTAAGCTAATTCCAAGTCCACCGAATATTTAGAATAAACCCACCCCAAAGTCCAGCAGGATGGGGGAGGGGGTCTGGTTCAGTTTTCTCTTTGGTGTAGCCATTTAAAATGCTAAAGCATATGGTTTCTTTCCCACCCCAGCAGAACAATAAAAATGGTATCAACCTACGTCTCGTTAGTAGAGCTGGTGGTGATGGGGGAGAACCCTGTCACCCCCCCCCGCCCCCGCCCCCCTGCTGAACTACTCTGTAGACAGAGAGGAAAAGGGCGAGCTGCAAGGCTCAACCAATCAACTTTATTATCCTTACACGTGCTCTGTATAGAATGCACCAATTGTCACCTCCCCTCCCCCCAGGCATGGAAACTCTCCAGCTAGGAAACCTGTATGTGTGAGTGTAGTTAAATATTTTAGCCAAGTTACTATATGTGTTAAAAAGTGACTCTAAAACTTGAAGGGGAAACCTCACATGGATTAGTGTTAGTTTCTATGTACCTTTGATTTTGCCTGTAACAGTTTTTAATGCCTGAGGTCACTGGCTTAAATGTGCATATAGTCCGTTTCATATCAGTGAGGGTTTGTCTCTCACACTTGGACTTCCAACTTAAGCTACAGAGTACAGTTTACACTATCCCTTTTTGGAGTCTATAAGCAGTCCCTTTTGAATATTCATGGGATGATATCAAGAAAGGACACACTATATTTGGGAATGATTAGGTAAAAATTATGCCCTATCTTAATGAAAACAAAACAAAGAAACCCCAGAGTGTTGGCCACTTCAGAATTTTGTAAGCCTTCCATGACATCACTCAAGCATGCCAAGTTATCTTTTAAAACTAAATCTAGTTTTACTTCAGGTACAACTGTTTTGAATTGTAATTGTACTTAATCACAGACATGTACCAAATAACCTATTTCATTAGCTGTATGTCTCTGATCTTTTCTTTGTGGCAAACAGTCAAGACCAAATGAAAATCATTTATCTCAGCTGCTCAGCATTTTAAGGAAGAAGATATACTTAAGAACCTGACGAGTTTTAAAACACAACAATTCCTTTGTTCATTCTGGATGGCAGATTTGCTTTACTGCAATAACTGTCCTCTCAAGATGGAGTCTAAGTACTTATGACATCCACATGATGCATTTATGTCCCACAAACAAATCCAATATCTTGACAAGGAAAAGAACTTTACTGTAAATAAGACTTCAAAGTAGAGAAAGTTATGTATTTATGTACATCTAATGAGAGTTCATTACTCAAGATATTAGCAACATCCTACTCTGACCGTCAGATGTGAAGTCTGGGTTCAATACAATGTTGCCAAACTCTGAAGATCACGTAAATGTTAGAAGACATCTTTTTAAAAGTGGGTCAGTTTGCTTTACTCTGTACAGTGATTGGATGGCTAACCTTCCCTAGCCCCAGGCAGAATTAAGAAGTAACTAATTTTGGCTCCAAGAGACAACCTTTCACTCTCCTCTATACTTTCCCTCAACATGAGATAGATGACGCTTCATGTCCTTTTCATGTGCACCCTCTTGGTGCTATACCACCCATCCTTTCTCCACAATCGTGCCCCCTATACTTTGTCTTATGCACAATAATCTATGAAATGGTAAATGTGGACTCACACGCTCTTCCTTATTTAAAAGAAAATATAGAACATTGAACTAAATCTAGTAGGGAGACACCAAAATTTGGAACAGGTGGTATGAGGAATGATCTGCAAGGTGAGAGAGGAGCTGTCAAGTTCTACATCTGGTTACTATTAAAAGTTGAGTCATAAAAGAGTGACACCATCCTGATGCACATGTATCATTGTCCTATAAAATACTTCGCTATTTTATGACAAATAATTCCCTTTATGGGGGCAGGCTCCCACCTAGATCAGGCTGGTCCCAAACTCCCCATGTAGCTGAGAGTGACCTTGAACTGCTGACACCCCTGCCTCTACTAACTGGGCGCTGAAGTTACAGGCATGTGCCACCATGCCCACCTTATATAGTGCTGGGGATTGAACTCAGGGCTCGGTGTATGTAGTATCCGCTGACTGAGATACATCTCCAGCGCCATGAAACTCTTATCAGTTGGTTTTTCAATGATTAGCAAAGCACTCACTGTTACTATAAGCCCTCTGGTATGTATCGCCTGCACTTTTAAACTTTCCAAGGCTTATTCTCACTGTACAGCATTCTTAGAAAGCACGGTACACATGTCTGATTGATTTCAAGGATATCTGTAAGGCAAGCTGTTAAGAGCTGGGGCTAATGTGAAGCAAAACAGCTGTCCTGGGCTGCATAGGGCATGTTTATTTTTAAAAACGCATTCACTGCTCTGGCCTTCACATTATTATTCGTGTGTCATAATTTTTCATGCTACAGAAAAAAGTGTTAACTGTAACTTTCTTTTATTTATGAAGTTTAGGTTGTCATTCAGAATGCAAACATCAGATACAGTGAAATGTAAAGACGTAATAAGAGTAACAGTCCAATGATGTCAGAAGTAGACGCAATAATGATATGGGCATCCATATTATACTGAAAACCATACATTTTTTTCATAATATCTTTCTGTACATTATGCATTTTTTCAAATAGTCTTTAAACATAGCTGTGCTTGCAGAAATTCCTCACAACCAGTGAATTCTTTGTTGGATACACCTACATTCATCAGTGTTAGCTATTAGCTGTCACCTGCACATGCATTACTTCCTATTAATAGGCTGGCTAAAAGGAGAACATCTTCCTGCCCCAAGGATTTAAAAGTGCACAAAATTTCTCTAAACTATAAGAATAAGAACTCAAATTGTGTTTTCCTTGTAACTTAATATTGATTTGAGGTCTTTACACAATTTGCTAAGCATCTATCTGGATGATTTTTGGATCTGAGTACTGGTGGCAATTTTTTAAATTTATGATTGGAAAATATGGCACACACATGCATATGCATATATATATATATATATATCCTCTAAGACTTAAAATTATACAAATAACTAAACTTAAGGGAAAATTTAGCTTTTAAAAATTAGTAAAACGTGTCCAATGCGTTTGAAAACTGTTTTAGAATATCATGGAACTGACCTTATGAAAAATCAAGTAAATATTCCACTTTATTCTTCTATAAGTCAGCCATCCTTCCTCATATATTTCAGAGAACAAGGTGAGTGCACATGCCCAGATTGGCCAAACACCAGGGTCGGGAGTGGAGTTCCATTGGTTTGGAGGCACCTACTTAGGGTCTGGGAAATGGGTGCTTCAGAAGCACAACCGTTGCTCTCAGCTGTACAGCCGTCTCTCTAGCCCCGTTAGTGATTATTATTATTATTAATGTTAAATTTTCATTGGAATGTAAAGTCACAGCATTTGTCAAATTTTAGCCTATTGAGTGCTAAGATTATAGATGCAAGTTACCAGACCCAGTTTCTAATGTGTTTTAAAACAATAAATCTATCAGAGAGCTGCCCTATGACATGCCAATAAGATTATAAAACTCAGAGCTAGAAGTACACACACACACACACACACACACACACACACACACACACACACACACACACGTTCAGCTGAAGATTAACCTAACATAAAGAGAAGATTAGCCACTTAGAAACGAGGGACCAACAATCTGTACCAACTGCTGAAGGTGCTTCCTGCTGTGCTTAAGGATCGTAGTATGATCCACAAAACCCTCATAGAGGAAGGAAAGAACCGACATTCACAAGATGTCCTCACACCTACATGTGCACACACACACAAATACACACGACCGACCGAGTACACCCACAGCTAAGTAGCATGTATATTATATTCCATTAATATATACATAGTTCCATTAATTCTCAGTTCCTTGCTTATCTTTAATTTTCACAGCCAACACTATCATATTAGTTGATAAATCCATCTAACTTTCCTTGTTTACAAGGTTAACCCTTGCAGTGCCACATTAGAATTCGTTGTGCTTTTGAGAGCTTTATCTCATCTGGGGTCCCTGATTTGCTGCTTTTCAGTGAGTAGAGACTTAATGGAAGGTGTTGCAGGAACTTAGTGATGCTGTGCAGCAGGTTTAGGGAAGGTTTTAAATCCAGGTAAGTAGGGTAAAAATCCAGGTAATGTTTTAGATCTAATCAATTTGCTGTCCTTTAGTATAAAGCAGACATATAATTGGAAGAGTATCAATGGCTCTTGGTAGAGACATCTATCTGCCTCTGGCTTCAGTCATCATTTAATGATGCTATCTGAAAGATTCAACATGTCTTTGGTAATTACATTCATTCCGGTAGAGAGGCCAGCATCAATACATGTTTATTAAATGATTTTCAAATTCTTGATAAGGGAGAAGATGCATTAAAAAAATAAATAAAGATATATATTTTTTAAGAAAAGTGAAAATCTGTTAGGAATAACAGCAATCCTAGAACATGTTTTCTGAACTACTAAGTGAACAAATATTTCAGAAGATGAGGCTGGCTCTGTCCTCAATTTCGAAGTCACCACTGTCCTTTGCTTGACCCAGTCTTCTTCCTGGTTATTGTTTCCATGTTTGCCTCTTCTCTCAAGTACAGTCCAGAGAAGCCAAAGAGACATTAGTGTCAAATATGATAAATAATGTCACTCCTTAAAAATTTATCAATATTTTGACTTTTTAATTTTTCTCTTCTTACTCACAGTAAAACAGAAACTTCTTACAATGGTCTGCAACCCCAGCTACACTTTGCTCCTCACTGTCTCTCTGCCACCATCTCTTAAACGTTCCCTTCTGCATGTCATTTACAACTACAATGAGCCCCTTGTTGGCTCATGTTGGCATGCTGTGCTGGGTATTCCCCCAGTTCAGAATGTATTTTTCAGTTGTAAATAAATTGTGCCTTAACAGTGCTAAAGTCTCTGCCTTCATCACATACTAGCTAAGTTGCGACCACTGACTGGCCACTATGTGATAGTGACTCTCCATCCATAGTTGGTTAAAAATGTCTACAAATTCTGTTTAACCCTTTGCCTCAAGAGATTGCGTTCAGCCCCTTATCTCTGAAATCCAGCACAACATGTGACACTGATCAGGTCGCAATGGAAGCATGTAATGATTGACACCATGCCTCAAGAGGGCTTACAGTTCTATTGTGAGTGTCTTGAACTGATATTGTGACGTTAAATAGCCCAGGCTAGCCTCACTGAGGATGAGGAATTGCCAACATCTAGCAGGCACGTGAGCAAGGCAAGGCTATCCTAAGCCATGTATCCCCATGATGACTTGCAAGATGGAGTCTGGTGAACCATGTCAACTGCGAAGAGCTCAACGCAATATTTGAACCAGAGAATTATGAGAAAGAAAGGAGTTGTTGTAAACCACAGATATTCAGTGAGGTTCCTTTTGTAATAAAGGAAAAAGTCCTCTGTCTTTTGAGATTCTCTTTGCTCTTCCTCTGAGCTGTGCTGATCACTGTACACATCCTATGGATACAGCCTATGGATACTTCACTTGGTGCCATTTTTCCAACAGCTTAGGTAGTTGTTAGAATTTTAAGACATAATGCTATTGTACAGCATCAACTGTAGGGTAATGTAAATATAACTTTTTTTTTTTTTATGCACTAGGAAACCAAGAACCTTTGTGGGCCTCAACTTGACCAGAAGGTTTGCCTCACTGTAATGATCTGGGATCAAATGCTTAACTACCTAAAATGTAATGCTTTAAATACAGTCTTGGTTGTCTTTGCTCACTAGAATATCAATCTTATCTTTATCTCTGCAGTCTGACAAGCACGCGGCAGCTGCTTAATGGGTATTTGTTGGGTGGATACCCAATACAGATTTCAACCTCATATACATGAACATTATTATTTGGGGGTGCCACATTTCCACTTTGCCCTTTAGCACTTGGTTTTCTTGCAGGTGCATTCTCACTGGCTTTTAGTCATAAAATACACATTAAAGGCAAGAATATGTCACTCTTGAGATGGCTCGACATCACTTACTAAAATGGTGGCACTGGTTTTATTGCCAGTAACATATGTTTTCGTTACTGTTTTAAATTCAAAATAATGAGAGTAGAAAGGAGTATGGGCCTAGCATTCAGGAAGATAGGTTATAAATATGTATAAGTACTTCACAGTGATTTATTAATAATTAAAGGTTAAAATATGCTAGCTGTCATAATTAGTTATGTAATAAGCAAATAATAATAATCCTATTAATGAAAATAACAGTTAACATTTATTGAGTACCTATTCAGTATTAGGTACTCTAGTGGAAACTTAAAACATATTTTTAAAAAGTCTTTAATTCTTTTCCTTTTATTAAAAATAGACTATTTTTTCACACCATATATATTGATTAGAATTTCCCCTCCCTCCACTCTTCCCAGTTCTTCCCTCCTTTCTTTGTCTGCTCCCTTTCTGTCTCTCATCAGAAAAGAACAGGCTTCTAAGAGAGAAGAACCAAACACAAAAAACATAAAATATAATAATATAAAGCAAAACGGCCAGATTGAAGATGGACAGCACAACCCAACAGAAGAGGAGCTCCAAGAACAAGCACAAGAGGCAACCCTTTTGCTCTCACAGTCAGGGATCACACAACGATACCGAGCTAACAGCTATAATACATATATGCAGAAAACCTGCTGAAGACCCATGTAGATCCTGTGCTTGCTGCTTCAGTCTTTGTGAACTTATATCAACGATGGCACCTGCCTTTAATCCCTGCATTTGGGATGCAGATCTTTGAGTTTGAGGTTAGCTTGGTCTACAGAGTGAGTTCCAGAACAGTCAAAATAAGGAGAAACCCAGTCTCAAATAACCAATAAACAGATAAATAAACCAGCAAAAATAAATAGATAATCTTCAAATTGAGTGGCACATGGAGATTAGAGTGTCTATAGTTCCGGCTTTATGCAAGGTCACAATTGAGGACTGTTTGAGCTCACAAATTTGAGAATAAACAGACAATAGAATGGGCCTCACACCTCATCTCTTAGCTTTGGAGAAAAAAATTGCTATTTTTCTTTAGGAAAAAACCAAGATAAATAGAACTCTTGCCTCCATCTAGAATATGAAGACATGAGAGATAAGAGTCTAGAGAGAAAGGTTGCTTGAATCCTTCAGCCTGATTAATATGCACACATGAGGCTTGGTCTGCCTATCTTTAGTGCTATTGTTTTGTCTTGAAAAGAAATAAATGGAGTCAAGAGATTGTGACTATCCCAGGGACATCCAGCTGATAAAGGACCGTGCCAGGATTTGAGGCCAAGGCTGTGTATTCCCCGGCAGTTCCACCTCCTGTGTCCTGTCCCTATGGAGTAGACACAGGAAGAGAACACAGCCATAGTGAGAAACACAGGGAGACTATTCCAAAATGGGAAAAGAATACTGAGAACTAAAATCCTGTGGGAAAATTTTGTACACGGAGAAGAAGTGATCAAAGGTCAAATTATAGACTTAAAAGACGTAGTTTGAGAGTGATTATTGTGAGCATGGATTGGGGGAAGCTTCTGAGAACACTGAGAGAAGCTTAGTAGAGATGTCAGACAGAAAATAAATTGCTGCACGTTACAAAAAGACCTGTGTGGCATCGAAGAGTTCAGCGACAAAAGGGAAAAGACGACGCATGAGTCAGGCAACCTAAAATGAAATTCTTGTGAGATAACCCTTCAGTTTACTATGGTGTCTTATTTACTTTTCTGTCGCTGAGATAAAGCAGCATGACCAAAGACAGCTCATAGAATAAAGGGTCTGTTTGGCCTTTAGGTTCCAGAGAGAGGCCATCATATGGAGGCATGACAGCAAGGGGCAGGCATGGCGGCTGGAGTAGGAACTTAGAGACCATAAGCTCAACTGTGAATGTAAGTAAGTGAATCGGAAGAGGAGTTGGGACTTAAACTCTCAAATCCTGCCTCAGTGACATACTTCCTGTAACTTCCCCATACAGGGGACCAATTGGGGACAAAGTGTTAAAATGCCTTAGCCAGTGTAGGACAAGTTCTCATTTTAGCCACCAGGGACAGATATCAATCTCCAAACATTTCGTGATGTAGACTAGAGTCACCGAGGTGTAACAAGAAGATGCTGTAAGGATGAGAAAGGACTTGCCAGCTTGACTCAGTCATAATGACAACGGCAATGTTAAAAAAAGGAAAGAGAATAAGTTCTATTGAAACTCCAATGGGAAGAACGTCACTTTTTCAAGAAGACAGAAAATCCAGTATCAAAGTTTCATTATGCCATTCTCATTTTTATCTCAGTAATTTCTGAAACTTTTTATCGCTCATTTTACAAGGCACAACTTGAACCATGGAGAAAGAAAAATAAAAAATAATAATTTGGAAGTAGGAATTTTAATGACATTGAAAAATGTTAATACACTTCAGCTAACTAAAATTTGAGTAACGTGTCTAATGAATACTGAAACACATTTTATTTTCAATACACAGCTAGCTAGAGCAAGCAAGACTTTCAAAGTTGTTCTTGAGTGCTGAGTGTGGGTAGGGACAGGCAATAAATTATTTTATTTATTTTCAAAGGGTTTTTAAAATGCTTTGGACATTGAGTGTTAGTTAATCTCAAAATCACAAAACAATTCACTCTATTTGGATTTATTTCCCTCAGAAAAGCTGTTTATCTGGGCTGGTAACCAATTTTTAGCCGGACATAATTTGCAACAGCTGAGATGCACAACCCTGAAAAAGCAGAATTATTGAAATAAAATGGAGCACTTTTAAACATATGTTACTTTCCCTTTCTTCTTAATAATCTGGACAGAAAGCCAGTCCAGGGCATGAGTGGACCATTGTAAAACAGTCACAAAGTGCATCCAAGGCCCCATGAATTTAACATCAGCCTATTTCCTTATCCTAATGACTTTTACTTCATATGCTTTTTGTAGAGTATTAATCCCAACTTTAATATACAGAGACAAAAAGAATAGAAATAAGTTTGAAAAGACAAGACTGGTTGCTTCTCGCTACTGAGTTACAAGTAGGTTTTGTGTTCCTTTATATTTTTCAAGCCTTTCTGTTTATCTCAAATATCTATATTATCGTTATCATAAAAAACTCTTGAAATTCAAAAAAAATTAAAAAGGAATAAGAGAAAATCATGCTACTGTCTGAGTAAACGTGTGCATTTGTAGAAAATAGATTCCTTCTTAAAATTTTTATGATTTAAACCAAATTGTTCCCTCATAAGAACACTAAAAGAAAATATAAATATATCTTTCAAAGCATACATATCTTTATGTGGATTGGGGATATGCGTGTTTCAGTATTAAATAGGGCTTCTCTTTTACTCTCAAGTATTAAGTCACTTTGTAGTATGTAGCTATTTTATTTTATACTACATTAATGTTATGGTGTGTTGAAGTGATACAATCATAGTTTGGTTCACAGATCATGATTTATATTTCATTACCATTGATTATATGAGATGTCATATCATCAGAAAGTAATATGCTTAAGTTACACAAATAATCTTTCCCCATTTGTAATAAGGCAAACAGACATCTTTAAAATATGAATGTTATTTTGAATGTCTACTAAAGATACCTGTTTAAACAGACTATATAATTTGAGATGTGTAAGTATGGTCGATTGTTTTTCCCAAAAGTCCATGCTGCATATCTTGGAAAAAGATTACAAAGGTGCATCATTTCACACAATTTCTATCAATTCTATGGCAATTCAACCCACTGTGAACCATTAACTACCAAAGACACTTTGAAATCCTTTTAACAGAGCAGCAAAAGTTCTATCTATGATGCTGGTAGGAGTTAAAACTTTATATCAAGAAATCAGCAGAAGCACTTCACAGGAATTTCAGATGCCCTGTGTTCATTACATATGTGTGCACATGCCTGTAGAACTCACCCTAATCTGGAAGAGGAGTTTTAGTTCTAAATAATTCGTTCCTAAGACAAAGAATAGAGGGGCTAATTAAGTTTGTAGTGTTGAGTCACACAAATGCAGTTGTTCTAGCAGAATTTCTTTAAGAAGAGGTGGGGATTTTAGATATTGAGACAATCATACTTTAAAAGTATGACTAATTATTGCCTATAAAAAAGGCAAAAGAATGTTCATTGGACACTCATTTTATTGAAGTGATAATGAAGGCAGTGGGGTTCTTTGAACTGAGAAGGCATGCCAAGTATTAAAGAGATGTGTCTGTGCTCACACTGTTGGGTCCATTTTGGGAACCTGGGTTGTAGTGCAGAGAGGACAGAGATGAGTCGGAAAGCTGAGCATGGTAATATTATTCATGAACGCATAGAAATAAAACAAAGTAAAACATTAACTAAGAAAGTAATAGGCCAGGCAAGGGGAGTGCCTCATAATCATGTATCTATAACTAGCACATTAATTTTATATTAATCCTAATATCCCTCATTTGCAAGCATTGAATTCTTTCAAAACGAATCAATATCCCAGCATTGCAGTGTTCAGTGTGAAAAAGCTCTTTCAATACAAGCCAGGAGGGAAATGTTTTTTACTTACTCCATAATAGAAATATGTTCAACCGTCCAGTGGAGATTTCTAACAATGGTTTCAGGAAATACCAGACACAACTCTTACTTTTTCCTTCTCTTTGAAGTCATGCTTAAGATGTTCTTATGGTCCCCGTCAAAAGCATAGTATTCATTTCTCATATTCATTTCTGCTGTGCCAGCATCTGCAGAGTCTATAGGACAATAAATGTCTTCCTCCAGCATAAAGCTCATTTTTTTATCTGTTTTTTTTTTTAATTTACAACTGTGACATTGGGAAACTTGTTTTCTAATTTCATCTGTGCCACTGGATGCTGCTACCCAGCACGTGATTCCCTGCCTAACTGGGAATCACATCCCTGCTACCAACTAGAACCTTGCATATTGTATTTATCATAGAGGAATTTGTAGTCTAGAAACTCAACAGGAGGAATACCCTTGCTAATCGTTTATTTAATAGCTCTATGTGTCAAGCATTATTAAAAATAATGAAAATGAACTTGGTATTATAGCTCATGCTTGTAATCAAAACATATGAGCATAAGGAAAGAGGAAGGCCATAAGTTTGAGGCCAGCCTAGGTTACCCATTGAGTTTGAGGTAACCTCAGCCATTGTCTGAGGTCCTATTTTAAAAACAAAACCAAAAGCAAAATGTTCCAAATCCAGATCAACCAACCAAACATCCATCCAAAAAGAACAAAACAAAATGAAAACAAAACAAAAAGTCTAGTTCTATAAAAATGCAATGTATCATCATAGCATCACAGAACAGTGTTCTTGACAAGGACATTATGTTTGGGGATCGAGTAACATGAACAAGATTATTATCAGAGTTCTCTGGCTTGAGATGTGACTCAGTTGATAAAGTGCCTAGAATGCAGGAAGCCAAGTTTAATTCCAGCATCACTTATAACTAGGAATAGCAGAACAGGTCTATGACTCCGGGATTCAGGAGGTGGAGGACAATCAGAAGTTCAAGGTCATTATGTGATATACAGCCAGACCACTACTTCAAAGCTTTTCTAGTAATATTAGAGGCTAGGTCTAAAACACTTAAACTTACAAGAAAAAAAGTAATTCCTGCCCCCCCCCCAAAAAAAAAAACAAAAAACGGAAAAAAGAAAAAAAACTTGAGTCTCCTATTTTTTTTTTCGAGTTACTGTAAATACACCAAGAATGGAAGCAGAATCTTGAGTTAGCAAATCTGTTTGGAATCTTATAACTGTATGGCTAACAGCTAAATAATATCATATGTCATGGGTGGCCAGCCTAATAGCAAAAGAAAAATTATACAGCACCAGAAGAAAGAATCTATGTCATATCCTGGCATGAGATGCAAAGGATATAATCTTTCTATCTTCAAACACTACCATTACCAATAGACTATCAATGGGAACCTTTCATTCAAAGTTTGGAAATGTTGAGCATTTAAAATAATAACCTGAGCAGTATGACTACCCAAAACTACACATAGTGTTTCCTGATTTTATAAACTTCTGGCTTTGGAGAAACTTGAAGCTCTCTTGTTAAGAGTCCATATTTCCACTACTTTCTATAAAAGAGAGAGTAAGATGCTGTCTTAATTAGGGTATCTACTGATGCAATGAAACAACAAGACCAAAACAATTTGAGGGGCAGGGGGGCGGGGTTTAATCGGTTTATGCTTCCACATCACAGTTCATCCTCAAAGGAAGTCAGGAGAGGAAGCTGGAGACAGGATGTAGTGCAGAGGCCATGGAGGAGTGCTGCTTGCTGGATTGCTCCTGGGCGCTTATTTGCTCAGCCTCTTTTCCTATAGAATCTAAGACCACTATCCCAGGGATAGTCCCACCCACAGAAAGCTGGACCCTCCCCCATCAATCATCAATTTAAAAAAAAAATGTCCTATAGCCAGGTCTTATGCTGGCATTGTCTCAGTTGAGGTTTCTCCATTTCTTGTATGAAGCTGGCATAAAACTAGCCAGTCCAGATGTTAAAAGAACTGCTAGAGAGGCAGTTTTGACCCACAAGGTAGACTTCCCAAACATCCCGAAGGTTCCCTTCTACTCATCTGACAAGAGAGTGAGGTTCCAAATAGGAACTTTTGACTAAATGGCCTCTTGACCAAAAGGGAGTGGTCAGGGCATTGGGAGGCTGGATGGAGTTCTGTAACTGGAGATAGTGCGAGCACAGAAGAATAACGAAGAGGCAGGAACATTTTCACTGGATTATATAGTGTAACTTTCAAAACAAGATGTAACTCAAGGTGATTTGTCGAATTAGATGAAAAAATGTGTAAGAGCAAGAATGCTTTAATGAACTTACTGTAAGTGAAAGGAAGCTATTTTTTTTTTAATACATCAACTTGGGTGTCCTAAATTACTTTTATAATTGAAAGAATATGAACTTTCACCTTCCTGTTTTGTAAAAAACCAAAACGAAAACCAAAACCAAAACAAAAAAAAGAAACCCAAAACATACAAACAACAGAAACAACAATAACAATAAAACAAGAAAAAGATTAAATGTTTCATGGTCTATTTTGTGTTCGGCAGCATTCTAGATATTGAAATTTCATTAAATCCAGATCCTTTCCTCCCATATGGAGTCAAGGCTACACCTTGTCGACAATAAGCACCTATTAGGAAAACTCTAAAATCTATAATCTAATTAGAGATTGTAGAAGTGTGACCAGTATTCTAGTGATACAAGGAAAAAAGGGCAGACCCCCATTTCTCAAAAAGCCTAAAGAAGCACGCACTGCAATATAGACAAGTGTGCCCGTCTCCTGCTGTCATGCTTTCTCTTCCTACTGGTTGCCAGCTGATACTTCAGTTAATAAATAAGGCAGACAGTGGAAATTCTCAGTTGAAGGACAGCACTGAACACTCAGTGGCGCAATTAACATCTTAATGAGCAGTCAAAGCCTTTTGCGTTTTGGCTCTCAACCACGTTTGTCTCTTGAGTACAGTATCTCAATGTTTTGTGCTCAGAAAACTAGGAGATTCCTTCAGTGAGGTTTTAAATGTGACCCCCTAGGCCATGGCTCAAGGGCTTCATGCTTACACTGTTGTTGAGGAAGTTCTTCCGTGGTTGAGAATCCAAAGGTACTTTCAAGCTCTGGTTTCTCACTTAGCATATGCAAACACTGCAGCTACAACATTCACTATTCAGGAGTGGCTAATATTCAGAAAGTGACCAAGAGAGTGTGAGTTCTCTTTTTGTAAGTGGTGTAATGGGCTAACTGCTACATAGGAGCAAAGCAATTCACAGAGAAAGCATTGGACAATGCTTGTGATTTAATTATTTGGGAATCAAGCTTTGTATGATACCCCAAAAGTACTAACTTTCTTCATTGGAAAGGATTTTGGAGGTCATTAAAGAAAAGAAAAACTATTTGTCTGGAGGCTTCAGAAAATAAACTGTATCAGAGCAAAGTACCAGTTTATAAAACCGCTTTTATTTCAAGATTTTATTTCCATTACTAGAAACAGCAACAACAAAACCCAAACGTCGACAACAACAGCAGCAGCACAAACAACAAAAACACTGTCAAGAGAAAAAATTCCATTAGGAAAAATTTTTTAAGGCTTCTAATGAAAAATTCTCCCCTGTCATAATTAATAAAGCTCTACTAGTATAAAACACACTCTGCTCCTATCTTTATAATTCATTTCTGACTGTTTTAGATCCATTAGTAAAGTGTGCATTCCTTGCACTGTAAGGTTTAATGTCATGAGGTAAGAGTGGAGAATCTGAAAATTGTGACACATTTTCCAGTGACAAGAAGGTCTAATGGGAGTTTTCCCTGAAGGCGATATTAACACATCCACATAGATATGGAAGGAGGACAACTACTGTTTTAATTTTGCTCACTGGAGCAGTCATAAAAGCAAGGACACTGTGCACATTTACCTGTGCGTTACGTCATCCTCACAGATTACCTGTGCGTTACATCATCCTAGCGGAGCTGCAGACTCCACTCCTGTCCCTTGTGACCTTCCGTTCTGGTTTTCTCTTAACCACAGTCAAAAGATATTTCTTAAGTTTTCATGTAGAAACGCCTGCATATTTAGTTGACTGATTTTTATGAATAGTTTTCACACGGTGTCTGTCACAGAGGCAGACTTTAGATTGAGACAGGGACTCCAAGTTCTCCGCAGAGAAGCAGATGACGACGTAACTCTCTCAAACATGAACATTCCACTCTGTAGCTAACGATCAAGGATTCATACACAACTCCATAAAAGCAGATATGTTCCTGTTGAGGATACGTTTTGGGAGGACTGGTATGGCGATTGTTTAGCTTTACAGTACAACATAAAACTGACTTTGCTAATAGCAGATTTTCTAACTCTGTGTCCTGTGTCAAGACAAAAACAAATCACCTGTGTTCAAATGTCTCTAAATGAGGCCATTAAATGATGGCTTAAAGTTTTAACTCTTGTTGTTTTCCAGGACAGACTCAGATGGAAATCACATTGAGAAGCAAAATATCCTGAAGCAGTCATGCTCCTGTTTCAGTGTGAAGTGTCCCCCACTGGCTCATGGGCTGAATGCTTGTTTCCTGTGGTGTTATTTTGGAAATTTCTGGAAACTTAAAGGGGTTGGCTTCATTGGAGAGAGTCATAGGGTATGGGTCCTGGGGGTATCCCCATCTCATTCCTACTCTCCTGCTCAGCATGGTTCTGCTTTCATGATGCTCTACATTTACATTGGCCCAGATTACATGGAGCTAATGAAACCTCAAAAACAGTGAGCCTAAATAAATTATTCTTTCTATATCGTTCTCTCAGGTATTATGGACACAGTGATGCTAAAATAAATACAAATAATACCACATGACTAAAGTGGTTTTTTGTACCATATAGCATATAAAGGAAATGCTGATAGAAGTCTATAGAATGTCCATATGATGGCATTTTATCCTATGAACCAAGTATAGTTTTGGAAAAACTTCACTACATGTGATCATACAAATTCTCCTTAAGCCAAGTTTAGTCTGATAGCAACTTCCCTTCTCTTCCAGATTTCTCTCTCCCCAACTAGTCTCCTTTCACTACCATATTTGTAGAACAAAGTCTCCTATAAAAACAAGCAGACATCTAAGATGTTCTAGGTCTATAAAGATGGTTTTAGAATGGTAATACAAGTTAAGATAGAAAGTGATTTAAATACAGATCTCTGAAGTCACCATGATAGGATATATGATAGAATATTTTACCTAAGTCACCAAAAATAGGACATAAACATTGTCAATATAACTCTTACCTAATACTTTTTACAATCATTTCATAATTGTTCCTATTGTATGCTGTTTATTATTACAAGAAAAAGAGCCATTTATTGGATAAAAAAGGGGAAATATAGGCATGATGTTTCCTATGCTATGTAAAGTTGACCCTTGGGTTATTCAAATGTTAATTTGTTTGCCCTCATATTCTTGTTTCAATCAGGGCAAGGCATTATAATGCTTATACCAAGGATCTCCTGCGTTAAGTAAGAACTCAACAGTTGTTACCATTTATTCTCTGCCTTGTCAATAGATGCTGATCACCCAATGGCTGGGCAGAATAGAGACTAGGGTGAGACATCCACTAGTGAGAGGAAGGAGAGAGGGAGGGTGAGATGAACCGGCAGGATGGAGGAATTGGAGCCATGGAGAAGGGGTCTGAAGAGCCAGATCAGTAACAATATGCAAGTATCATGGGAAAGGGATGGTAGGTAGCCAGATTGGCATAGAAGGTAAAGATAGATCATTTAATTGCTCAGCTATTGAGGTGCATTTTAAAACAAACAAATAAAAACAAAAACAAGCAGACAATTTACAGAAAGCCAGGCACAAACAAGGATGAATGTGACTTTTGAGGCCCTTTGTCTTTGAATTAACAGCAAGTGCGATCATCCTATGATAATTAATTTATTCATATCTTAAGAATTGGTATCTCTTTCTATCTCATGTGACATGTTTGAAAAGATTGCTATTCACAATTACTCAGCATGTATTTTCTCCTCTTCTTCCTTCTTTCAAGAAAGACAAGGTACAAATGAACTAAATTCGGTTTTCTATATCTAAACCAGAACATAATTTGCTTGAGGTTGTGGCATGTCTAAAATCCTAATGTATAAGAAGCATTAGAGATGGGTAAAATTTACTAATGGAGTCTAAAATAGGACTGCTGGTTAAAATAGGAGTTACGTTTTGGCAAGCAGAATTATCCTTGACACTAATGGGCTCTACATATTCAGCTATGCGTATCTACAGAAACATTGAACATATTAATATCACAAAGGCTACTTCCTTTTGCTCTGTAAGTTTGAGTTGCTTTTGATCATTTTTTTCAATGGTTATGCAGGTTGCAAATATTTAACCATATCATTAATGATTTGTGTCAAATTATCCGTTCAAGATCTTCTGTCTTGTATTCTATAGGGTATTTGTTACTTAAAGATGAGCTGTTTTGAGACAAAGTCCTATTCTAGACCTATTTATTTCCTAAAAAAAAAAAAAAAACCAAACCTGTATAGAAAGGGGTGGGAATTAGATATATCTGTATTAATTCTGCTTGGTGTCAGTGCTAACTTGTGTATTTTTAGGAAGAAGCAAAGGATAGAGAGATAGAAACCAGGTAGCAAAACCTGACTGCAAAGGGAAACAAATCAGTTTGTTTTTTATTCATCTAACAACTCAAATGGGAAGAAATGGTAACACATCCTTTTCATCTGCTACTCTGTCTTTCAAGCAAATCAAGTCCCAGCTATAGTGGAGTTGAGAAGCACTGCAGCCCTTGAGCTACTGGGTAATGTCATGGGTACTCTTCCTGAGCCTGGCCACCTTGAACAAAGTGCTGCATCCTGCTGTATCATGGTGGTTTCGTCTCCAGCCATGCTACAGAGTTATAGATAATTTATGAACTGCAGCACGCAGAGATAATGAATTGTGAAGTAGATGATAGACCTAGCATTGCATTCCTACTTGTGTGTTGTCTCTCTTCATATTTTGAAATACTTATTACAATCCCAGGGTTAGGAGGCCAGTTAGAAATTGGGAGAGCTGACCATCACTGAGAATAGACCCTTCCCTCACAGTGATCAGTAGACCTCACCTCATGATTCCCTCTTAAAAGATGTATTATAAAGGAAAGAGTTGCAATGGAAAATACCGTGGGGCTGGAGAGAGGTCTCAGCAGTTAAGAGCACTTATTGTTCCTGCAGATGACCTAAGTGATGTTCTTAGCATCCCATCATATGGCTCAAAACTTTCTGTAACTCCAGTTCCAGTAGGTCTGACTGTCTCTTCTCACCTCACGAGCACCAGGCTTGTGGACAAAATGCTAATACATACAAAATAGGAGGGGTGAGGCTCATTTTCTAGGTTTGTGGAATGAGTTTGCTGTGGGGCACTTCCTCTTCTCAGATCACACCAGGGATTCCCTGAGTCTGGTTTTAATGTCCTGTTTTTACTTAAAGGTAAAGCAGTGTGCAACTGGTTCAGCCTTATTTATGTCTACACTTGTTCTTGGACCAGAAGAACTCTCCTATTTCTCCAAGAGAGCCCTGTGGGTGACATGACATGTCTTTTTATCAAGGTGAGAAGGCTTTATAAGTCCTTAGCTTCTATGTAAGATACCTGATACTAACTCAAGACTGGAGAACCTGTTCTCAGTAATCCTGAGTATTCCATGCAAATGACTAGACAGTAGATGGTGGAGATGGGACATAGTTCTGTTTAGATACAACAGTTTCTTTAGCTTGGGACTTCTATCCGTATTTTTAGTGAACTTACTATTGTTATAATACTTAAAATATTTGTGTGTAGTTAGCAGCGTCACAAAAATATAGTAGGTGAAATAAGCATTATGTAGATCATACATTCCTCCAAAGAAGAAGTTAAAGAGAGAAATCAGTTCAAAAGACTTGAACTAATTCTCGCCATCTGAGTCAATTGTAGGAAAGAATTAGAGAGGTTATCCATATCCTTCTGAGGATTAGCAAGACTAAGAAATCTATTTCACTATGTGAAAGACAGCAAGATATTTGGGCACTTCTTCACTCTAATAAGAAATCAGAAAATTTTGTTTTCATGACAGGAAGAGGCCTATAAATCACTGGTAGGAATATTACCATGATGACATGATAAGATGAAACTAGATGGCTTTGGAATGTTTGATTTTCTCCTTGAATCTTCATGGTATCTCTAAAGAAAATTGTAGGGGCCGGCTATATTATGTCTTTTTTTGGTCTTACAACTCTTAATTTCAAGGAAGAAAATTGAATTTAACTCATATTTTCCCAAGAAGAAAGTACCTATATCCTAAAACGATGGGCATTTATTTTATAGAATAATATGATTGAGATGTATATTATGTATTTGTTTCTCTTTTTTTTTTTAAAGGTAGAGCTAGAAATTAAAGAATGTGAGAAGATTCAGGACATCTCTCCCTTCCTTTTTAACATTTTATTTTAATAATCTGAACAACAGAAATTGCATAAATAAGCAGTATATAGAATTCTTGAACTCCTTAACTCAGCTTTTCATAGGTCTAAACCTGACATTACCACCATACAATTTGTCTAATTTATGATGACTACGAATGTCAGAAAGGCCCATTTCCTATGGTACTATTCGGGACATATTAATTCAAACCACTACAACAATTTTCTTCAGGTTCTCCATCTGAAATAATAAGTATCTTTTGGGTCGCTTTAGATTCTGAGAGGATGATCTGGACCTCTCCCGTATGCTTCAGCGTCATTACTCCAAAGCCTACCATACCACCCTTTGCACCAGTGTTTAGTCTTAGACCTAAGCATAAATGGGGCCTGTGATGTCCTAACTGTCTCTATTAGCATAATATAGCTCCTAAGTATTGCTGCTTTAATGCAACAATTAATTTTAAATGAAGTACATTTGAATTAACAAAGGCAGGAGATGTTTTAACTTTTAACCTAGTCGGGCATCACAGACTGCAACAGTGAAGAGCTTTTGAGAATCTGCATTGGTACCTCATATGGTAATTTATAACTAAGCTGATGTCCTGATGTAATACTCTTCCTCCTAAAGACAACTGGAACAAAAAGGGAGCTTTAATGCCCAGCAAAAATATTCTATGTCCAAGTGTTTGTTTGTTTGTTCGTTTGTTTGTTTTAATTTATTTCTCTCTTTCTCCAGTGCTGGGGAGAATTTCTTCCCAGTCCAGATTATATGCTTTCTTTTTTTGTAAAACTTCTCTTGATAGTTCAGGCACAGCATTGCCCAGGGCTCTTTGTGCTTTGACATTATTTTTTTTTGTATATATTCATTTATAGGAAAAAAATTATAACATAAGGAAGGGGTCAGTTGTAAAAGTCTATTCTTTGCTATTCAATTTTCAGGTTTTGAATAACCTGAGGCTTATATCCATCTATTCAGAACCACGGTGTATAGTTTTGAGCATATTTATTAATAAGTTAGTGTTCATTGACCTAATGAAAAAATACCAAAAATATTAAGGCCATAAAGAATGGAACAAATTCTTGCTTTTGATTTTTCCAGATGATCCATTCTCTAGCATAGCTTTCAATTCTTGGCTAGAGAGAGATTTATGGCACCACATCCAAGGATCACACTCAGTACCCAGGCTTCTTATATCCTCTTTCAGGGCCTAGGCTGGTGAATCCCCCTCACCTTGCTATTCATGTCTTCTCCATGACCCACCAGATATTGCCCAGGTCCCATAATGAATGCCCTGGACTAGCCTCACCACACCTTTCTCTGATGCAGACAAAACTCTACTTTTGCATGGCCTTTCCTACCTGCAACCATCCACAGGTCTCTTTTATACCCCATTCAATGTCCTCCTCCAAGGTCCAGTAGAGGGAGTCTCCCTGAAAACCCCATCTGTGCCTTTCTACAAATCACAAGGTACCACAAGCAGTGCAACAAGCTAATCTTCCCTCTCTTGCATGCAACCCAAAGGAGTTGTAGGTTTCAGCAAGGACACTCCCTACTTCTACTACAACATGCAGGATCTTCAGACAACATATCCAATTTTTCCACACAGTCAGAACTACCCCACACTCCAGATTTGGGCCAGAAAACACATTATACATACCAACCCACTACCCACTATCCACTAGATACATTCAAACCAAGCTATTTCAAATACTTTAGGTCCAGTGTACCTGTATATCTTCTTGTCTCCTCCAACCTGCTCTGTCTATAGCAAACTCAGTACTAATAAAAGTCCACATGCCCAGCTATCATCACAAAATACCAGCAAAATGAAGATTACACCTCTATCTTCTCTCAAAAAAAGCAGAAAAATACCAATAACAAAAACAAACAATAAAACAAACAAAACCCATAAAAAGCGAAAAACAAAACGACCAATCCTGTAGAAATATTTGCCAGTGAGAATTACCTAGATGAACTTCAGGACACTGACTTTAAAATGAAAATAATAAACATCACCAAAAAATTCTAGGGATTTTTAAAAAGAACTAAAGAAAGATCTTGATTAAATTGTTAAGAGACAGCTGATTCAGTTTTTTTACTTTTCCTAGTTTAACATAATGTTAGGTTCTGATCATGTCTCAACGTTAACATCAACTTGTTTTGTTTTGTGTTTTGTTTATTTGTTTCGTTTTTGTTTGCTCTTTTTTTTTGGACTGGTTCTTCCTCCATAACCTTGTGATTTACATCTTGTAAATTATTTCTATTGTTTTGTGATATGTTCTGAGAGCTGACAGACCATAAAATGTTTCTATCTGACCATAGACTTGTAACTTGTATCTTTCTTATGATTATAAAAGAAACTGTAAAAATCCTTCTTTTGTAATCACTTTCTTGTATGCTATAAAGAAACTACTCTGCCTTTAATGTGGGCTGCTTCACTCTCCTACTAAGGGAGACTATAAGTTTGGACTGGTGGAAAATACAACTTTACCTTGCAACATCTCAATGTTAGCTCTTAGTTTTCACCACCATAACAAAAACAAGGAGAAAGTTTAAAGAGAATAGGCTCCTGATTTGTGCTGAGGTCAGCATAAAGTGGGTGGAAATGACAAAGACAATTCAAGACTAGATAACAGAATTCAATTAGCAGGTAGAAACATTGAAGAAGATTAAAGCTGAAATGAGTAAGAAATTGTACACCCCAATAACCTGATCAGAAGTCTCAAAAGAAAGCATTACAAGTGGAATGAATCAACCAGAATAGAGAATATCAGAATTTGAAGATCAATTAGAGAATGTAAACCAAATAAGCAAGGAATATGAAAAATTAGAACACAGCATAACACACACACACACACACACACACACACAGACACAGGATAGGAACACAGAAGAATGTGTGGGACACTATGAAACAAACAACCCTTGGAATTACTGGTATAGATGGAAAAGATCCAAAGTTCATGGCATAGACATAATCTTCAACAAGATCACAGAAAAACAAACAAACAAACAAACAAACCCTCAAAGTAAAGAAAGACATACCCACACAGATACAAGGAGCACAGAACACCAAGTAGATAAAATTAGAAGAGATAATTCCCATAGCAAGCCGTACTTTAAATACTAAATATACATAATAAAGAGTATATTGAAAGCTAGAACACCCCAACTCTTAAAATACCAAAAAACTAAAAACAAAAACAAACAAACAAACAAACCCACAAGTTACATTTAAAGGAAGACCCATCAGAATAACAATTGGAAACTTTTGAAAGCCAGAAGAGTGTGGAGCAATGCATTCTATGTCCTAAAGGACCACGATCGCCAAGCTAGGATAATATACCCAGCAAACCTATTTGACATAATTTAAAGAGAAACAAAAACTTTCTCTGATACATGAAGCCCCCAAAATTGTATATCTAACAAACTAAACCTAAAGAACATTCAAAAAGGCATTATTTTTGGTTCAAGAGAGGAATAGACACAGCAGAGGTACTGCAAAAAGAAACACAAAGCCATAATTATTAAGCTAAAGAATGCCACTAAGAATGCTACTAATAACACAAATAGCACCAAAAATTAAAATTATGAGCACAGTTACCACACACATAATTTTAAATATCAATGCCCTCAATTTTCCAATCAAAACACAGGTGGATTAAGAAGCAAAATCCACCTATCTGTTGACTCCAAGAAACATCTTAATTGTAAAGATAGATGCTGCCTTAGAGTAAAAAGATGAGTGAAAGTCCTCTAATCAAATAGAACCAGGAAACAAGCAGTCTTGCTATCTTAACGTGTGACAAAATCCACTTCATACTGAAACCAATTAGAAGAGTTAGAGAGGAAGATGTCATTCTAATAGAGGAGGCAATTTACCAGGAAGGCATTACTGTCCTAAACATATATGCTACAAATTGTTGGGAGTCCAATCTCATTCTCTCTCTCTGTCTCTCTGTCTCTCTCCCCATATAAAATTTATATTTTATATAAATGTATATGTTTATATTAATTATGTATGATTATATTGTATATATTAACTAAATATATATAATATAACTAATATAAAATGAAGTTAATATAAATATAAAATATATATTATATCATATAGTTTACTATTGGATTTAAAGACACAGATTAACATCAGTTTATTAATATTTGCTTATTTGCTTATTTTTTCATATTTTTAAAAATTTTACCTACTAACTTTGTTTTGAAGAAGAGAGAAGGCAAAGTGTGGTCAGCATATGATAGAAGAACAAGTAAATAAAGGAAAAAATAGCTGATTCTAATAACATACAATTTCCAATTGAAAGGTCATTGGGACAAAAAAATAATGAAACACTAGAATTAATTGACATCACACATTAAATGGAAATTAACAGATACCCACTATTTGTCAGCAAATGTTTTTCTAAAAGTCCATATCCTACGACTCAAAACAAATTTTACAATAAAAAGAGATTGAAATCACTCCTTGCGTTCTATCTGACCACCGTGCAATAAAACATAAAAAATGACAATAAACAAATCTCTAGCAAATACCCAAATTCATGGAGATTAAACACTGAATGATGAATGATCAAAGAAGAAATTCAAAGAGAACTAAAACATTTTCTAGAATGAAAAGAAATGAAAACATAACTCTTGGTCCAACTAACAGAAAGAAAGAAAGAAAGAAAGAAAGAAAGAAAGAAAGAAAGAAAGAAAGAAAAAAAGAAAGAAAGAGAGAAAGAGAGGAAGAGAGAGAGAGAGAGAGAGAGAGAGAGAGAGAGAGAGAACCCAAATCAACAGAATCAGAAATAAACATAGGGAAACATAAGAACACACACTAAACAAATTTAGACTATTATCAGGTATAAAAGTAACTTTTATTTTCCTGACATAACTGTTGTCTCCAAGGCTTAAGTCTGCTAACTTGTGCCTAGTCCTGAAAGCTTGTAGCCTTCATACAATCTAATCTAGGACTAGAATGTTTTTTAGCCTCTGAGAATTACTGAAGAATAAGCTTACCCTTTCTTGTGCTTTTGTAACTCTAATTAGCTGGTTCAACTTAGTTGTTCTGGCTCAAACTTCTTCCAGGCTGACTTATTCAATGTAGGTTTGCTCAGTTTCTTCTGAATTGCTCTGCTTGGCTTCAAACTAACTCTAGCAATTTGTTCTTACATACTGGATCCTTTTCATTATCTGGCTTGTTCTGTCTTAACATCTTTTTTTCTTTTTATTAGATATTTTCTTTATTTACATTTCAAATGTTATCCCCTTTCCTAGTTTCCCCTCTGAAAATCCCCTATTCCCTCCCCCTGCTCCCCAACCCACCCACACCTATTCCCAGTCCTGGCATTCCCCTATACTGAGGCATAGAACCTTCACAGGACCTAGGGCCTCTCCTCCCGTAGATGGCTGACTAGGCCATCCTCTGTTATATATACAGCTGGAACCACAAGTTCCACCATGTGTTTTCTTTGATTGGTTGTTTAGTTCCAAGGAGCTCTGAGGGTACAGGTTAGTTCATATTGATTTTCCTCCTATGGGACTTCAGACATCTTCAGCTACTTGGGTACTTTCTCTAGCTTCTTCACTGGGGGCCCTGAGTTCCATCCAATAGATGACTGTGAGCATTCACTTCTGTATTTGCCAGGCACTGGCATAGCCTCACAAGAGACAGCTTATAAAGGGTCCTATCAGCAAAATCTTGCTGGCATATGCAATGGTGTCTGCATTTGGTAGCTGATTATAGGAAGGATCCCCAAGTGGGGCAGTCTCTGGATGGTCCTTCCTTCAGTCTCTGCTCTGAACCTTGTCTCTTAACTACTTCCATGGGTATTTTGTTCCCCATTCTAAGAAGGATTCTGAGCTTCTGGGCTAATATCTACTTATCAGTGAGTGCATATCATTTGTATTCTTTTGCGATTGGGTTACCTCACTGTCTTAGTCAGGGTTTCTATTCCTGCACAAACATCATGACCAAGAAGCAAGTTGGGGAGGAAAGGGTTTATTCAGCTTACACTTCCATACTGCTGTTCATCACCAAGGAAGTCAGGACTGGAACTCAAGAAGGTCAGAAAGCAGGAGCTGATGCAGAAGCCATGGAGGAACGTTCTTTATTGGCTTGCTTCTTCTCACTTGCTCAGCCTGCTCTCTTATAGAACCAAGACTACCAGCACAGAGATGGTCCCACCCACAAGGGGCCTTTCCCCCTTGATCACTAATTGAGAAAATGCCTTACAGTTGGATCTCATGGAGGCATTTCCTCAATTGAAGCTCCTTTCTCTGTGATAACTCCAGCTGTGTCAAGTTGTCACAAAACTAGCCAGTACACCTCACTCAAGATGATATCCTCCAGATCTATCTATTTGTCTAAGATTTTCTTAAACTCATTGTTTTTAATAGCTGAGTAGTACTCCATTGTGTAAATGTACCACATTTTCTGTATCCATTCCTCTGTTGAGGGACATCTGGGTTCTTTCTAGCTTCTGGCTATTATAAATAAGGCTGCTATGAACATAGTGGAGCATGTGTCCTTATTACATATTGGAGCATCTTCTGGGTATATGCCCAGGAGTGGTATTGCTGGATCTTCTAGTATAACTATATCCAATTTTCTGAGGAACCACCAAACTGAGTTCCAGAGTGGTTGTACCAGCTTGCAGTTCCACCAGAGCAATTGTGATAAAAACGTCATGGTACTGGTACAATGACAGACAGGTAGATCAATGGAACAGAATTGAAGACCCAGAAATGAACCCACACACCTATGGTCACTTGATCTTTGACAAAGGAGCTAAAACCATCTAGTGGAAAGGAGACAGCATCTTTAGCAAATGGTGTTGGCTCAACTGGCAAGTAGCATGTAGAAGAATGCAAATTGATCCATTCTTATCTCCTTGTACAAAGCTCCAATCTAAGTGGATCAAAGAACTCTACATAAAACCTGAGACACTGAAATTTATAGAGGAGAAAGTGGGGAAAAGCTTTGAAGATATGGGCACAGGATTCTTGAGCAGAACACCAATGGCTTGTGCTGTAAAATCAAGAATCAACAAATTGATTCATAAAATTGTAGAGCTTCTGTAAGGCAATGGACACTGTCAATAAGACCAAAAGGCAACCAACAGATTAGGAAAAGATCTTTACTAATCCTAAATCTGATAGGGAACTAATATCCAATATATATAAAGAACTCAAGAAGTTGGACTCCAGAAAACCAAATAACCCTATTAAAAAATGGGTTACAGAGCTAAACAAAGAATTCTCACCTGAGGAATACCAAATGGCTGAGAAGCACCTAAAAAAAAAAAAGTTCAACATCCTAATCATCAGGGAAATACAAATGAAAACAACCCTGAGATTCCACCTCATACCAGTCAGAATGGCTAAGATCAAAATCTCAGATGACAGCAGATGCTGTCGAGGATGTGGAGAAAGAAGAACACTGTCTTATCTGTCTAGCTTGTTCTGCCTCTCTGAAAACTGTCTCTGTACAGCTTTCCCAGTAAAACTTAAGTAGCTTCCTTTTCCTCTGTTTTCTTAAGAGCTGGGCGTATTCTATTTTGCTAAATCTTCATCTGATTCGTCTTGTTGTCTACCAGTCAATTAGACAACACTCCCAAACATGCTTCCTTTCACAAACAAACCTTATCTTCATTGTTTGAGATTAATGTGTATAGTAAAGGAACACTCTCAAACATGGGTGCTTCCTTCTATAAACTAACTTTATTGTTTCGGCTTAGATGTGAGTACTAAAGATGTACTTGCATTACAACTAGAAGGATTAAGGGTATGTTCTAAGGGCTAAGCCACACCACAACTACAAATAGTTTTTTTCCAGTGAATAACACAGTCATGGGGTTGACAGTGTGTTCAAGTATCCTAGAGCAATAAGGTACTACTTTAAAACCTGTACTCATTAAGCTAAAAAGCTTAAAATAATGGATGAGTTTCTAGATTCAGGTAAACCACGGAATTTAAACAAAGAAGATATCATCAACCTAAAGAAACCCATAACAACATTGGAGATTTAAATAGTAATCAAAGGCTTTCCAGCAAAATAACATCTTGGGACAGATGGTCATTGAAGGAAGATATACAGCCAATCCTTATATTATTAAAAAAAAAGAATGAAAGAAAGCAAGCATGCAAGCAAGCAAGCAAGCAAGCAAGCAAAGAAACAAAGAAACAGAAGGAGCACTCCCAACCTCCTTCTATGATGCCAGTATCATTCAAATGCCAGAAACAGGTAATGACACAATAGCAACAACAACAAAGACAAACAGCAACAAAACACAAACAAACAAAAAGAGTAGAAAAAATAAAACTACTGGGCATTATTCCTGTTGAACATAGATGAGAAAATACCCAATAAAATACTTGCAAACAGAATATAGACAAAAAAGTTGATCCATCCTACCTAGTTGAGTTTATCCCTGAAATGCAGGGATGGTTCAACATATGCAAGACAATAAATGTAATAAACCACACAAATGAGCCTAAAGACAAAAAGCACATTTCATTTGAAGGGATTCAGAAAAGGCCTGTGACAAAATCCAATATGTGTTCATGATAAAATTGCTAGGAAATGTAGGGCAAGAGGAAACATACTTCAACATAGTAAAAAGCTATATATGAGAAACCCACAGCTATCATCCTCTTAAACAGAGAAAACTTGAAGCAATCAAACTAAACCCGGGAAGGAGACCAGGATGTCCATTATCCTTTTCAATATTGTACTTGAAATAGTAGTTGGAGCAATAAGGCAAGAGAATGAAATTAAAGGGATACAAATAGAAACAGAAGAAGCCAAACTATCTCTATACTTTAGAGATCTCTAAAATTCTGCCAGAAAACTTTTATAATTGATATATAAATTCAGCAATGTAGCAGGATACAAAATCCATTTGCACAAATCAATAATTTCTCTATACACCAACAAGAAACATATTGGCATAGTCCAATTTGCAATGGCCTCAAAGAAAATAAACTATATAAGAATAAACTTAAACAAGGAAGTAATGGACCTCTACATTAAAAACCTTAAATCTCTGAGGAAAGAGATAGAGGGCACTTGAAATTTGAAAGATATCTGATGTTCACTGACTACTAAAATTAATACTGTGCAAATAATCATAATTACCAAAGCTATCCACAGATGTAATATAATCCCAATTTATGTGCCTCATCTCATTCTCCAAAGAAATACGGGGAAAATTGCCTTAAAATTCACATGGAACCCTGAAAACCCCTGGATAGGCAAACCCAACAATATTAAAGAGATAACACTTGAAGATTTTAAGATCTTTTTTAGAGCCATAATAATAAAACAATACAGTACTGGCATAAAAACAGACATGTAGACCAATGATCAAAGTCAAAAGCATGTATAAGCGCATGGCAAAGATGTCAAAAACAAAAGCTGGTGATTAGAAAGTGTCTTCAATATATAGTGCTGGGAAAACTCAATTCAAATGAATGAAATTAGAGTCATGTCTATTACGTTGTACAAAAATAAACTCCAAATGGATAAAAGATCTAAACATAAACCCACAACACTACAACTGGGAGAAGAAAATACAGGTGAAGCAAAGGCCTTTCTGAACATGATTCCATGTGTCCAAGAAGAAAGGTTAACAATTGACAAGTAGACATTCATACCTCAAAAGCTTCTGTATAGCTAAGAAAAACATCAACTGCAAAGAGGAAGCCCATAGAATGGTAGAGAATCACTTGAAAAGAGTGTTTATATCCATAAAATAAAATATAAAGAACTCAAAAATAAAAAAATAAAATATAACTATTTAACTGAACAGTTTTCAAAAGAAGAAGAAAATGGCAGGAAAAATCTCTCTCTCTCTCTCTCTCTCTCTCTCTCTCTCTCTCTCTCTCTCTCTCTCTCTCTCACACACACACACACACACATACACAAGAGAAAAATGTTCAGCTTCCTTAGCAATTTTGGAAATGCAAATCAAAACAACTTTTTAGATTTCATCTTACATCAGCCAAAATGGCAAAGATCATCAAAGAAGCTGACAACAAATTTTAGAGAAGATATGGGGAAAAGAGAAACCTCATCCACTGTTAGTATGGTTATAAACTTGTACCATCACTATAGAAATCATTATGGATAATTTTCAAAAACTTAAAAATGAATATGCCATATGACCCAGCTCTTTAACTCCTTGGCATATACCGAAAGGATTCAACAATTTACTCCAAAGGTCCTTGTTCAGGCCTATTCAGAGCTGCCCTACTCACAATCATTAGGAAGCTCAAACAATTTAAATGACTTTCAACAAATGAATGGATTGTGAAATGTAGTACATATAAACTAAGAAATACTGTTTAGTGGTAAAGAATGTAATTATGAACTTTTCAGGTAAATTCACAGGGCTAGAAAATATCATACTGAATGAAGATAATCAGTCACAGAAATACAAGTGACACAGACTCTCTCTTATTGGAGAGTGTCCTAATTCCAGATACTTGGATGTGAGTACATAGCCTTGAGTAACTGCAAAAACCAGAAATGAAAAATGGGACCATTGCCAGGATAGAGGCTTGAAAACCAACAGAAAGGGAAATAGCAGGGTACACATGATCTGATATGGGAAGCAGGAAAAGGGTGGATCTTTATGGAAGTGGGGTTAAATACAGAAGGAAAGAAGGTAAAATAACAATAAGAATGTTTGAAAAGGTCATTAAGAATCATACTATTAACTATTTATCGTAAACACATATATAATACATATAATTCTGCATATAGATATACATATAAAGTTTTAAATGAAATTTACCTTCTGGGTTAACAATACTACTAACAACAACCAAAGACCAAGAAGCAAAACCCCCAATACCAGACATGAAAAGTCCTCTTTGAATTGTTAGAGTGATTCAAGAGACTCACAAAACAACAAAATATACAGCCTATTGCTATTGGCCTTGGTGTGTGGCAGAGATAAAGGGTAAGACCCTTTTGCTGAATATACCATGCACTTACCAGAGGTTCTTGAATTGGAACTGACTTGAATGCCTCTTTCCTGTGGACTAGCTTTCATGGTACATGAAGGTGCCATGTAAGCTTCCAAAGACAGAAGATAACCACAGTTCTCCCCAGCAGTCCTATCCATGATGCCTATGAGCTACACCGACCACCAATATGGCATTAGAACACTAAAAGGGGAGTAGTGATACACATACCTAGGTAGTAATCAACATCTTTCCAGTTGGACTTAAGACAAGCTCGACAACAGGAAAACCATTCCTGGTACTAGAAACCAAGTAAACTAATCAGTGCTACTGCAGTCATGGGTATTGAAGGAGAACCTGTACCCACTGCTTCCGTAAACAAACATAATACCTAACGACAACCTATAAACATTTGTCCTTATAACTACAGATAAATGTAGTCTTCGCCCTTATATCATGGCGCATTCTCTTTGCAACAGATAGAGACCACCAAAGCAGACCACAGATACTCAAAATGCAGAATTGACTAGCCCAGTCTCAGTGGCTACATCCACAAAGTTTTCCTCTACCTAAGGCTCAGGAAACATTGCTGAAAACATGGTAGAAAGATCCTAGTAACCAGAGGCTCAATTTTGCTGTGAGATTGTATCTTCTAGGAATGTCAGAAGCAACACACATAAAATTTCACCAACATGACTGTCTAAGCATCAGCTGGACAAGGACAATATTTGTAGATACACAAACATGGATCAGGGAAAGTCCACAAGGCTTAAGCTTAAACCCTACACAAGGAACTATACACAACTAAGAAATTCTGAGAATGACAGAAATAAATATTTAGTAGAGATGAGCCCACTAATTGTTTGTGCAATAACAAATGATCATCCCTGAAAACATACAAACAAGTAACATATAACTCGAGCAGTTTATACTTAGAATATATGTGTGTGTGTGTGTATGTATGTGTGTATGTATGTGTGTATGTATGTATATATACACATATATATGTATGTGTGTATGTATATATGTATATATATATATGTGTTAAATATGTATGTATGTATATATATATATATATACATACATATATATATATATATATATATATATATATGTGTGTGTGTGTGTGTGTGTGTGTGTGTATGCATATATACACACACACAAACAAAAAGGGGGTCAACCTGGTCTAAATGGTGAGTTCTAGGCCAGTCAAGGCTTATCAGTCAGATCTTTCCTCAAACAGACAAACAAACAAACATAGATGTTAAAAACTAAGAAGGATGTGAGGTAGGGGCCAGGAGTTCTCTTGGCCAAATGCATTTTACCAGACTCTTGCTAGAGAGGGGCTCCAAAAATTCTTGTAATAAATATCCCATTCTCATAAATACCAATAAACAGTTCTCTAAGTATTGTGAACCCCACAGACCCATACAGTACAACGGAGCTATCAAATATGCTGTGTAGTGACTTCTATCAATACAGAGCAAGTATTAATTTCAGGAAAAAAAACAAGGAAAAAAAAAGAAGCTGATAACAACTCCAAAAGTGTGAGAAGCTGAGTTAGCATTTTCAGCACTCATGTAAAGAGGCAGACTTGGTGGCACACATTTATAATCCCAGTGCTGTGGAGGCAGACACAGAAGCCAAGGCCTGGGGACAACTCAGTTTAGCCAGTCACTGATGTCTAGGTTCACCAAGAGACCTTCCTCCAAAACATAACTGGAGAACAATTGGAAACAATATCTGATGCCAACCTTTCACCTCTCCATGTGTGTGTATACATTGTATGTTCACACACATGTACACGCCCCCCACATTAATAAAAAGGAGGAGGCCATAATAACAATTATGAATTACACATTTGTGATTTCCAGTCAAGACCTGCTGAAGCAATATTTACAGTTTTCTCCTTTTTTACATCTGTGATTTTGAAGCACTGTTTTCTGGAAGCCAAGGCCATATATGAACCATCCATAACGTAAGCACATCACGAGAGCTAAGTTCACATTAGTTAGCATATTTGTAAGATTTTCTCATCCATAAAGTTTATATTTATAAAGAGAAGAAAATCATGTTTATTTGAAGTGCAAAGTGGTAAGTGAGATGTGGACAGTGACCTATTTCCTCATGGGAATGCACTTTAATTTTCTATTAAATAATCAGTAATCACAAAATAAATTGACTTTACTATGAGATATATACTTCAGCAGTAACACATATCTGCTCAGATATCTTTATTAAATAAGCAGACTAAACTGAAACTTTGTTCATAACCAGAAACATTGTTTATGTAGTTCTATCAGAATATATTAACTGTGTATAATATTCATTATGATATTTTTATATATAATATACACTGATCATATCCATCCCCCAATACCCAGTTGCCCTCACCCCATGTCCTCTAGTCTTCCTCTTCTAGGTGACTGTCTTTCTACTTCCATCTTGCTTGGTTTTGTTTTCAGGATGTAATGTACTTAATTAGTGTCATTTACAGGATTATGGACATCTTACCAGTGGCCACACCACTGAAGAAATGTTTCTCCCTATCTCAGCAACCTCAACTGCCTATTGGTCCTCAGGGAGTGGAGCCTTGAGGACCACTCCCACTCCAGGAACACTTTGTCAAGCTACACATTAGCGTTACTACACAAGGTAACAGCTTTCTCCTCAGGTGCCTTATCAATGTAAAACTAAAATCTTATCTTCTGCCTCTTTCCTGAGACATATCTGCTCCAGGAGAGCAGTATCTCAGGCCCACAAGTCAAGGTAGAGTTCTCAACTGAGAGGCTTGCTTTGATCGCGGAAAACCGTGACATGCAAAGACTTTCAATGAATCTCTTCCTATTCTTCTGTTCTACCGCAGTACATTTTCTTACCGAAGCACTAGTTTCACCATCTGTGATGGGATTTGAAATAAGAATAACTGGTCAATTAAATATTTCAAACATTTTGCCTTGCAAATCAAGCAAGGGCCCTGACACCCAATTGAACATGGGACAAAGGAACGTGATTTTTTTGAGTGTTCATTACAGTATAAGAGTAAAAGAATTATATGCAGTTTCTACTGGGGGGTGGGGGAAGGCTCCTCTTTTTTCCCACTTTTTAACTTTGAAAGCAAAAGTTTATGGAAAATAAAATAGAAAACCACCTTTGACCTTAAAATTATTTTTACAATGCTGTCAACTAGTGCGTTCTGTAAGTCATCTTTCAAAAAATTCAATGTTCCATGTAAGAGTAGAACTCAGTCATCGGAATAACTATTAAATCGAGTCTGGTGTTTCTCCCACTGCAGTGCCTCCACTTTAATTGTCAAAATGCACCTCCTTGTGATTTATTTTCCCACTAATTCAGCAAAACTAATTAAAAGGCAATACTGGGAAAGCCCTCGCAAAGCACATTTCATGGGCAGATCAGCCACCAGAGTGACTTGATAATTTTCAAACACTGTAATATTGAAAGTGAGGTTACAGTAACTTTCATTCCTGCAAATTCATTATAATCATACTGGAAAGTAATTGTACTTTCACATCAGGATTTATAGGGGTTAGAAAGTATTAACCTTATTTTGTATTTGGGAATTTTAAAAAAAATGAAAAAAAAAAACCTACCATGAAGAATAATTAAAGCATTGAGTTTATTTCTCTTTCCTTTGACATATTTGCTGGGTTGTGTAATATATAAACATTTACATCACAATAAAGAGAGACAATGGCATGTCAAATACATGTGTGTAGTAATAATCTATGCAGAGTTGGATAGAAAGGACAAAATAATGAGTAGTCACATGATCAGTGGTTGAAAGATGGATGACTTTGGAGTCTTCTACCTAGACGTGAACAGATACCATCCCAGGCTCTTCTAAGTTAAGGCGTCATGGCAGTGAAGGTTGCTGCCCAAATATTCACAAAGAAGCAGATAATATTGTAGATCAGTGCGTACCTACTGCCATCGAAATGAGAACAGGCTAAGTGAATCATTAGTGACAGAGAAGGCCTGGGGCTGTTACCAGCCAAGTTGGCCTCCATAAGCCTAGCTTTACATCTTTTATGATTCTACTTACGTCATTGAACTGCAGTAGCAAAGAAAAAAAATAGCAGGTAAAATGCTTAGGCAGGGTTTGGCACTTATATGTACTCAGAATCATTAAAGATTTACAGGTTCGAGTTTGGCAGAAGTCCTCAAAAATATTCTTTTCCATGTAAATTTGGAAGGAAGGCAGCGTAGGGCTGGTATGGTATTTCACCGTGTCAGGAGCAGGAGCTCCTTCTCTTTTATTTCCTAACCTGCTTGACCTCTGACTCAAATCTCAGGAGGAGGGATCCGGTTCCCAGGGGCCCCCTTCTTCCAGTAAACACAGACAAAAGCAAATGGGAAGATGAATTTTCTCCCTTAACCAGAGACCATTTCCCTAAAGTGCCAAATACCAGTGCTACTTGCATTATTGACTAGTTAGATTTAGATCAAAGAGAGGCTGGATAATATTATTCCTTTTAATTATGAAGTTACATTCTCAGCTGGAGATAAAATATTGTACAGAAAATGGTAGAATATTGGTGGCAGGCTCAGCTTCTGCTATATGAGACTAACAGAGCTCAAGTTGATTTTACATAAGAATTCAAACACAGAATATCTGTCCCTCTAGACTAGAGTACTTTGTACACGCCACTTCTAATATCTTTGTAAGAGGACAGAGACAGACTCTAGCAGTAGGGACTTCAAATGACTTGGGATGAATAATGCTTTCTCATGGAGATTGGATATTATTTTGCTTCAGTCAGTGTTTTGACAACAGGAATGTTAGGTAATATTCTTTTCCACTTGTCAATATTTTTTTTTTTTTTTTTTGAGACAGGGTTTCTCTGTATAGCCCTGACTCTCCTGGAAATCACTTTGTAGACCAGGCTGACCTCGAACTCAGAAATCTGCTTGCCTCTGCCTCCCAAGTGCTGGGGTTAAAGGTGTGCACCACCACCACCCCTGTCTCACATGTCAGTATTTTTAAAAAATGATATTTAATTCAATTATATTCTAATTAGACTTATTTATTATTAGTTTTTCAGATATTTTATAAATATTTTAAAATTTAGTATTTACTTTTGCAATATTTTACATGAAGAAAATACATTTTTTAACTTAAAATGAACGTCATAACAAAACACTAGGTTTTGCTGATTACAAAATCAGCAAATTATATTACATTAATACTGTGTGAAATGACATATCATGATTTTTTTTTTTTAAGAAACTGAAAGTCCCATGTGTTGTATGTGAGTTACTATTTCTTGGTAGGTATGACTTAACTCTATTGCATGGAGAACCGTACAGAGCATGGTGAAAACTCGATGCACTTTCCTGGTTTTCCTGCTGTGGTCACTTGAGGACAGACAGGTTAAAAGAGTCGCTAAAAGAAAATCAACTGATGGTGGAGGCAGGTTGTGTTTCAGATGAACTGCTTTGTAGAAAGCAAAAATATCAATCAGAAAAAAAAATAACTGAACAGATGGATTTTATGAACCCAACTCTCACCATCCTTAAAATATCAAATTCAGAAGCAAAGAAAACACAAGACAACCAATTATCATGTCAGTACGTATATGGATGAATGTTGTGTAGATTGTTTGTTCAGATCATGAAATACTTCAGAGTTTTTTCAAATTAAAAACTAATCATTTTTCATAACTGGCATAAGAAAAATGCCGTGCACACACATCAAGAAGAAAGGACAAAGTTCAGTGGAGAAACTTTGGCCTCATAGAAGAGGGATAATTATTTGGATGAGCCTGGACTTTCATATTCCACACAGAACATATAGGTTAGAGGCAATGCTGCTGAGTCTCTGGGAGGGTTCAAAAATGAAGTCAATATGTTTAGAACAAAGGATAGCACTTGTTCCCAGTGTAACACTGCTCAGCTGTTAGTCAATAAATATCACTTGTTAAAAAAATGGATGTATTAAAATGCTGAACTCTGAGAATGTTAATAATTAAAGGCTAGGTCTGTTTTTATGATCACAATGATTGATGATGTAAAGAGTAATCAGAGAACATTCTCACATTAATATTATTGCTTTGCAATAGAACACAAATATATACAAAACTCACGGCAGACCACGGGATGTCTGTTCAGAAGAACAGAATGATCACTGGGATTCTACTCATAGATAAAATTTTGGTGGTGAATAGGGGGAAACTAAGGCATGAAATTTCAAACGATGTATTTCATTAAGAAGGATTTTCAGGTTGTTGGAATTGTATATGGTGCCAGTGTGCGGGGTTTACACATGACAGTATCAATATGTTCGTTAATTTAGGAGAAAGAGTTAGCAAAAAGGCATGTGTTGCAAAGAATTAGTCTGTGTGGCTAGGAGTAAAGAGTGTTCCTGTTGGAGAAATGGGCAGAAGATACATAGAAAAGGAGTTTTGGGAGCTACATTTTCAAGACACGGATTTAGTTTTTCTTTATAGATAATGTACAATACTAAGCAATTTTGAGAGAGGTTGGCATGACTTCAATCATTCCAGATATGTGTGCAATGTTAGTTTAACTGGAAATGGGTAAAGAAAGGGGGGATGGCTGACATTTTAATTAAGGAATAGAAGAAAGAAGAGGGGGAGGAAGAAGAGAAAAAAGAAGAGAAGGAGGAGGAAGAGGAGGAGATAAAAATAGTTATTTTCTCCTCCTATAGACAGGAGTCTCTACAGCAGCATTTCTCAACTGGTGGGTCACAACCACTCTGTCAAACCCATATCTTCAAAAATATTTACATTACTATTCATAACAATGAAAGATAGCCCTTATAAAGTAGGAACAAAAATAATTTTATGTTTGGGGGTTAACACAAAACGAGGAGTTGTATGAAAGGGTCACAACATTAGGATGGTTGAGAAGCACTGTTCTAAAGAATCCATCTTGCTGATAACAAGATGCAGCTGCCAAGAATTTGATGCTGGTGGTGACAGAACCAAGACAATGATGATCAGGTGAGCAGCAGGCTCACACTTCCGAAGACTGGAACTTTCAAAATCTTTGCCTAGCCCCTGGCAGTAACTTCACAAGGGCTTCTTACCCCACACCCACTAAACATCTATATTTTTAAAATATTCTTTTAATTGAAATAGAATTATATTCCCTCTCCTTTCCCTTCTTCCAGTATCCCCTCTTAAATTGATAGCCTCTTTTCTTTGATTATTATTGCTACAATGTGCTCTTCTCGGACCTCAGTACTGTATCCTTCAGTGACTATGATCACTACACGGAACAGCTACAAAACCATGTGCTATGGTGTTCCTTTTCATGTAATATTTGCTGTTATGATTATGCACTAGCAGCTGGGAAGACTAATTTATTACTCGGCTATTACTTTTGAAGGTTGTGCAACTCTAATGTCCTGTGAAAGCATTTGATTACCTCCTGCATGTTCTGCCAGAGATGGCCCTCTGTCAACTCTTTGGGCTTCCATGGAATTTATCACTCTTTTCAACCAGTGATGTCCAAGTCAGTAGGTATTTATTTCTGGTAACTCTCAGTAAAATGCCCCATGTTACATTATCTGGCTTTTCTTATTTCAATAACTGATATATATATATATATATATATATATATATATATATATATATATATATGTGTGTGTGTGTGTATGTGTGTATGTGTGTGTGTGTGTGTGTGTGTGTGTGTGTGTGTATGATGTTTAAAACATTTCAGCTTCCTACTCACTCAACTTTCATATACCAGTTGGAAACCTAGTTCCAAATAATATTTAAGTCCTTCTATGTCTTACTATGCTTGTTTACTTAATGTATACAGAAGAATATATTCTGTTCTACCTGTGTAGATGTCTGTTATCCCTCCCTTCAGGTATAAATTGGCAGATACTTTTGAGACAAGGGTAGGAAAAGTCTATTATGCATTTCCTTTAAAAATGGAGCTGGAAACAGATTAGATTGTTGTAGAATTTAGGGTAAATTAGGTAATGCAACTTATTAGTTGCCTTGATTAAAAACGTCAAATTCATTTCAGTGTAGAAAAAGATGGAGGCTAGAGAAATATTTTATAGGGATCGTAAATAACTTATCAACTAGATACTTGTTTCAATCTCAGAATTACTGTTAACATAAAAAATAGAGCCCTACAATATTAATTTCATGAGACAATTTGCCTATCACTGTTTCAATATTTTTAACTAAACTAAGGCTTTATTAGTAGATTGATATTTAGCAGAAACAATATATTATCTAGACTAAGTTCAAGTTTGAGTGGTTTAGAATACTCATGGCTAAGTGAAAAAAAAAATCACACTGGCAACGAACTTAGGAAGAACCTATAGTGTACTACTGAGGGCACAGTTTTAATGCAATTTTAAAAAAGAACTGTAAAAGATGACTCAGTGTTTTCTCCAATAGAATGTTTGATTAGTGACAATAATGGCATACTTTTGGATACAGTATTTGTACAATTTTAAATAACAGGGCTTTTGATCCATGAGCTTGTGTTGTCATGAGATGGTGGAATAGAGAGCCATAGCAACCATAGCTCATAGCAGCTGTGCATACTGGCACGGGATACATAAAAGCTGGGTTCTCCTAACAGTTAGCTGTGGATAGGAAAAGGACCTCCTGAGCCCCAGAACATAACGTTCTATTGGTAATCACCAGATTCCGAGAAAGAGGAAGAAGGCACAGTTTCTAGTTATATTCTCACTGGCAAGCCCACCAGGTTCCAACAGTTAGTTCTATACTCAGGGTCTATACAGTTAGTTCTATACTCAGTAAAACTATGTGGGCCACTAAACAGGATTAAAAATAGAAGACAATCAGAATGATATATGGAAGGCTGTGTGTGTATAAGTGTGTGTAAGTAAGAAGTAGGTGTGGGGGAGTAAAAATCTTTTCCAAAGAAAGAATAAGGAAATAGAGACAGTTTTAAATAAATAAGACATGTAGACAACCTGTAAAAACAAAAAGGAAAGAAATAAACCAGGAAGAAAATAAGGGTAGCCGACTGAAGGAGCAGCACATACTAGCAACTGTGTGAAGACTTTGCAATTGAGGTTTCCAGAAAAAGAGAGCTGCAGCAGCAGTAACAAGAAGGGTACTCCAGGTGAGGGAGGCATGCTGATTGGGCGGTGTTGCCACTGAGCTATTTGTTAAGAGGGAAATAATCCAGGTCTCGAGACATCGGAAAATCTAGAGAAAGTGAAGGGTGTTTGATGAGGCGTGGCTGCACAAGGAAAGAGAATGGGCAAAGGTTCTTCTGTTAGAGCTGTGAAGACAAACACTTTTTTTTTTTGGATTTTTTTTAATTAGGTATTTTCTTCATTTACATTTCAAATGCTATCCCAAGAGTCCCCCATACCCTCCCTCCCCACTCCCACTTCTTGGCCCTGGCCTTCCCCTGTACTGGGGCATATAAAGTTTGCAAGACCAAGGGACCTCTCCTCCCATTGATGGCCAACTAGACCATCTTCTGCTACATATGCAGTAGTTCATATTGTTGTTCCACCTATAGGGTTGCAGACCCCTTCAGCTCCTTGGGTACTTTCTCTAGCTCCTCCATTGGGGGCCCTGTGTTCCATCCAATAGGTGACTGTGAGAATCCACTTCTGTGTTTGCCAGGCACCGGCACAGCCTCACAAGAGACAGCTATATCAGGAAGACAAACATTCTTAATAAATCTGCTTTCCCTTATTTCTATAACAAATCAACAGACAATGACCACCTGAAACTGCAAATATAAGGAGTCATGGCCTTGGCTTTGAAAGGCTTTTCTGCCATCCTTCTTTCTGTCTCTCCATGCTTTTAATATTTCCCTTGGGGGATCCAGGAGTTGGCACCTGCAGTTTTTCCAGAGCTCTGGCTTATGAACTTGTTACCTCTGATGGTCACATAGGAAACGAAGTAAAAAGGAGGGCTTGTACAAGATGTCACAGCTTCCAGAAGGTCACAGGGACCACTTGTATTTCTATAGATGTTTAGGTTCTGGTTTCAACAGAAGCATTATGCTTTCTGTCAGACTATTTAGTGGAGTCAAAATGGTACATAGCGAAGTTCCTGTTGTGGTTCAGGCTACCGCTGACAACATCCTGTCCTAGGTGTCACCAGGGTTTATAGTCACAGACCTTGCTTCTTCCTAATTCACACGTTTCTCTTTCCTAATTTCATCTGTCAATGTGGATTTAATTTCATTTGTATACCGATGACAACAGATTGATGTTATAAAATTAGCCTTAATGTTCCCTCTACCACATCTGTGCTATACGCTTGCCAAACTAATGTCAAGCATAGGGTATCTAGAGAATTTCTTCAAGTTACCACGACCAAAATAGCTGCACTCCTAAAAGGAAGGCTCTGCTCTAACTAGTTAGTTTCTGCATTTAAGTTTTAAAGAACATTGCAGAAATCAATATTTCACATGAGAAGATACAAGACTCAATATGCTTTTCTGACTTTTTAAAATTAAACCTATCTCTGGTTAAATGTAAATGTTCATAAGCTAGAAAAGCAACATCAAGTTCTAGCTACCTTAACAGAGAAACAATTCACTTCTATTTCAGAAAGAAAATGACCAAACTGGAAGTTGCTTTTTCTCTTCCTCCATTACCTTGTGTTTTAGTATGTGTGCATGGGTTCCTGGGAAACTTACACACCTAATCACTTACAACTTTTTAAGAGCCTTGTAAGATGATGATAAGAATTATGATAACTCCTATTTTAAGCAATGTCCACGAAGAGTTCAAATAATCTCCAACAACTCATCAATAAAGTAGATCGCTGAGCAACAGCTCAAGCTTCATTGGCTCAGGATCTTTCCACAGTCTCACATTTATCCAAAGCAACATGCTCTCGTTTCTGAGAATGTTCTCATCCTCTAGTAGAAGCCTATTTTGTGTGACCTTCTAATATGAGGATGAAGTGTTCTACAAAGAGGCTGACCCAAACTAGGCTTTTAGAATCCTGTAGAAATAATCACTTTAAGATGCAGTGCCAGGAAAGTGTTATCTTATTCCTGGATATAGTGGCGGAAACTCATGTTTCTTGATCTATACCAGGAACTCAAAAGGCAGTAAATGGGTTGTCTTGTTAAATTCTCAAAGCAATGTTATAAAAAGTATTATCAACTCCATTTCAAGAATATGGGAACCAGACAATGGCACTTTAACTGTATAAGGTCAGGCATCTTGATTCACACTGGGGCCTATGTAGATAATCTGAGCAATAGCATACTCAGAAGGCAGCTGGTCTACTAAGAAACCACTTCTTTCCAAATAGTAACATAGTAAAAATGCTAACAATCACCAGCTGGGCAATACAAAGAAACAAGAAGGAGCTGGTTTTCAGAGTCTAGAGGAACAGACTGCCATGCTCAGTTCTTTCAAAGAGCCCCTTCTCTTGTCACATCTACACCCCATTCCCAACAGCATCCTCACCTGCTCTGGCAGGATCTAGGGACGGACCTCCATTTACTCACCTACTCTGTGGTTCTCATCACATGCTCAAATGAGCCCATGCCTCGAGCATGAACATTTGATTCATGTTAAATGGTCAGATTTATTTGGGTTTTGATAAATGGGGTGATTAGACTACACAGGAATGTAGAGTGTAACAAATCACACACACACACATACACAAACACATTTAGATCTCATTTGGACATCTGTTTTTTTGATCACTCACTCAGTCATTCAGTCCACAGATTCTTAGAGGATTTAGACATAACCCACAACTTCTTTTTTACAACACGATAGCAGGACAGGATTTATCCTCAGTTAATTACTCAAGAGTTGTCTCTTACAACTTTCCCATGGGCTTTCCTATTGCTTTCTTCCCATTAAACGTGCTGAGTTTCTTCCTGCACAGTGGAGTTGCCGCTGTCTTGTTATAATGACTTGATTCCGCATTCTCAGATGTTTACTTAGGTCTTCAGAAGACACATACAAGCAGCATCCTGAACAGTTAATGGCTTACTGAACCTACCAATCTTGGGTGTCTGTGTCTTCCAGATTTAGATTATGAGATATGATTATAAACAAAAAACCCAACAAAATCCTTTTTATAGTCAAGTGGAGAAGGCTACTAAAGGCTACAAAAGTAATTATTCTGTTTTGATGAACTTAAAATTGTTCTTATAAATGCAAATGAATCAAGGGCACAAATAGGCGAATCCCCAGAGAAGCCTTGGAAGTTAAGGAACTAAAAGACAGAAGTCGAAGTTGAGGGAAGACAGGTTGAATGGCTAAGTACAGATAGGAAAAGCAATGAGAATGAAAAATTTCTCAAAGGATTCTGGGAATGGCTCTGTCTAATAAATGGTTTTATTTCATCTGGTCCTTTAGTGTTTAGTTTTGTTGTCTTTACTGACACCATCCCCACATCTGTGAAACACCTGCACTTGATAGTCATGTTAATTTAAATGTTTTAAAGAACATGTGGCTTTTAATTCCCTGTGTTTCAGGTGTTGAACATGGTCCAGGTGTCCGAGGGATCCAGGAATCACATGTTTAGAACAGGTGAATGGTAAATGTCAGTGCAGAGTTCATGGTCCATTTGATGTACTGTGTTATGCCTCTACCATGAATTAGGACATGCATGACTGTAAATATATATTTTTGTATTCTTAAGTACTAGAATGAGTCAATATCTCATCAGAGTTTCTCATGTAAGCTTGCAAGGGAGAAATCCTACAACCTTAAAAAGCAACCCCTTAAACAGGGATCTTCAGGAACTTTAAAAAATGTAGGTCAAAATCAGTTCATTTCCCAGTGTAATACAATATGTAACATTATCAGCACTTACCATATGTAAAAGAGATAAATTTGTAAAAAAGAAAATAGCCAGCAAACTAGCTGAAGTAGCTTGCTGAATAACACTACTAAATATAAAAGCTGAGAGTATTAAATTGATCAGCCAAATTTCACTTTAGACTGGAAAATCCTAGCAGCAATTTTTATCACATATTGTCTATCTTGCACTCAAAGGATATATAATGTTAATATTAACAATGTAATAGGCACTATTAGACACCCACACAACACAGCCAGATGTGGTTGATAGAGTGCTAAGTATAATGATTTCTGGTTCTCATAACACTCAGAAGAGTAGTATTATCTTGATGTTGCAGATGAAATATTGGAGCTTTGAGAGGTGAGATAACCTGTCTGCAAGTAATGATTCAACGGATCTGTCTGACCCCAAGTCCTTTCTACTACTCATCGCATTAGGTGATAAATCACCCTTTGATAAACCAGAGAATTGACTCATTAAATAAAAACAAAACACATGAGCCAGAGGGATCAATTCTCCCACTACATAAATGATTCAGAGTGAATCGTGTTTCCCTAAAAGCCATCCACTGGAGTCTCAACCCTGACCCTCAGAATGGAATCACAAAGGAAGACTGACCTGTTTGATATTTATGAAGATGGATACAATGGATACATTACTATGTGGAACACTTCTTAGGACTCGTCTACATGAAATAGGGATGTGATATTCTTATGCAAAAGGTGTGTGGCTTTGTGTACCTGTACATTACATCACAAACATCAGAAGAGAGATGGAAACTTCTATCCAGAAGTAGCGTGATATTCTCTAGGTAATCCCTAGCTTTTATCAGAATATTTAGCATTTATTCTAAGTCAGTACTTGTTTCTGGAAACATACTTCAAATGATAAATAAGACCTTGCTATGATATTTATACTTGGGGGGGGGGAGGAAGAGGAAGAGGAAGAAGGAGAAGGAGAAGGAGAGGAAGAGGAAGAGGAAGAAGTGGAGGAGGAGGAAGAGGAAGAAGTGGAGGAGGAGGAAGAGGAAGAGGAAGAAGTGGAGGAAGAGGAAGAGGAAGAGGAAGAGGAAGAAGAAGAAGAAGAAGAAGAAGAAGAAGAAGAAGAAGAAGAAGAAGAAGAAGAAGAAGAAGAAGAAGAAGAAGCAGAAGCAGCCACCGCTGAGGAGGAGGAGGAGGAGGAGGATGATGAAGAGGATGATAATGATGACAGAGTTAAATTTAAAGTAATGTTTAGAAAGATGGTATAGATGAGAGATGAAGAGGCAGAGCCGATGAATAGTATTAAGATCCCGTTTGTCCTCGCCTTGTACACATAAAACCTCTGTGTATTAATTTCTCCAAAGTGTAAAACCAATAATCTCCCACAGAGGACTCAATAAGAAAGTGTGGGGAGAAGAGTGTGAAACTAATTGTAAAACGAATTCAGTTAAATTGTTTCATACAGTGAAAATATAGTGTCTTCAAGTGTGGGGGAGAAAGCAGCACATGTGATTTTATAGTTTTGAAGTACTTCTTGCAGTGAAAAGTAGAATACAGAAATGTTTCAAGAGTAATGTATTCTACCATGATCATGTAAGAGGTAGGGAGGGTTATCCCCCAGTCCCTGGGACATGGGGGTACTTTTTCTCCTTCATTGCTGTTTATAAGTAGTATGGTCCATGTTTCTGCTGGTTCCAATGTTGTACAAACACACATCCCTCCTAGTCATGGGTCCAGCACATAAGTGTAAAACATTAGCAGCTGCTTTGTGAGTATGTGATATGTATCAGGAACCTTATATGTAGCAGCACATTAAAGCATCCTAACTTTGTAATGCTGTTATGCTTAGCTCGACTCACTCACATGAGAGTTGCTAGCCCTTGAGGAGGACCACACATGCCAACCACCTTCCAGTTGGTCTCAGATCTTCTGAGCACTACAATCCCTTTAATGAAGTGAAGAGGTTAGCTGATTTGATTATCATCACATATGGAATAAAACTGGTGGGACCACATCTAGAAGCCAATGTGGCTCGCTTCCAGGTTCGTTCTTGATCAATCAAGACCCTTAAAGTAGTAACAAGAACGGAATGTGAAGTATGTACTACTTCTTCTAAAGCAGACAAACTATGGCCTTCATGAGGAAAGAACTAGAAAAACATTAAGAAAATAAGAGTTTCAGAAAACCTAAAAATCCTCCAGTCAGAATATCTAGCAATAGGTGTTCTTCGGCTCTGAGGCAACCATATAACTTACACAGCATCACCATGGCAATATTTAAAGACCCCGTGGGGAGTAGAGAGGTCATCACTTTCTTACAAAGAACAGGTAAGCATAACCCAGTCACACCATGTTCGGCAATGCTATATCCTATGCTCCTTGGGTAAGAGTCTTTCTCAGTTTCACCATAGGATTAGAACAGTGATGTTCCACCTTCCTGATGATGTGACTCTTAAATACATTTCATGTTGTGGTGACACACAACCGTAAAGTTATTTCATTGCTACTTCATAACTATAATTTTGCTATGAATTATAATGTAAATATCTGATATGCAGGATATCTGGTATGTGTCACCTGTGATAGCCACAACCTACAGGTTGAGAACCACTGACTTACACTTAGAGAGGACCTAAGTTCAGTTCCCTGTGAACCATGGGGTGGCTCAGAACTTTCTAAAACTATAGCTCCAAGAGATCTGCCACTCACTTCTCGACCGTGTGAGTACCAGAGTGTCATGCTCACAGTCCACCTTCACCTCTCTGTATATACACCTAATTAAAAAGAAAAAAAAACCATTTTTAATGGGGTTATTTAAGAATTCTCACCTGAAGAAGACCGAATGGCAGAGAAGCACCTGAAAAAATGTTCAACATCCTTAATCATCGGGGAAATGCAAATCAAAACAACCCTGAGATTCTACCTCACACCAGTCAGAATGGCTAAAATCAAAAATTCAGGTGACAGCAAATGCTGGCGAGGATGTGGAGAAAGAGGAACACTCCTCCATTGTTGGTGGGAGTGCAGGCTTGTACAACCACTCTGGAAATCAGTCTGGTGGTTCCTCAGAAAATTGGACATAGTACTACCGGAAGATCCTGCAATACCTCTTCTGGGCATATATCCAGAAGATGCCCCAACCGGTAAGAAGGACACATGCTCCACTATGTTCATAGCAGCCTTATTTATAATAGCCAGAAGCTGGAAAGAACCCAGATGCCCCTCAACAGAGGAATGGATACAGAAAATGTGGTACATTTACACAATGGAGTACTACTCAGCTATTAAAAAGAATGAATTTATGAAATTCCTAGCCAAATGGATGGACCTGGAGGGCATCATCCTGAGTGAGGTAACACATTCACAAAGGAACTCACACAATATGTACTCACTGATAAGTGGATATTAGCCCAAAACCTAGGATACCCAAGATATAAGATACAATTTGCTAAACACATGAAACTCAAGAAGAATGAAGACTGAAGTGTGGACACTATGTCCCTCCTTAGAATTGGGAACAAAATACCCATGGAAGGAGTTACAGAGACAAAGTTTGGAGCTGAGATGAAAGGATGGACCATCTAGAGACTGCCATATCCAGGGATCCACCCCATAATCAGCTTCCAAACGCTGACACCATTGCATACACTAGCAAGATTTTGTTGAAAGGACCCAGATATACCTGTCTCTTGTGAGACTATGCCGGGGCCTGGCAAACACATAAGTGGATGCTCACAGTCAGCTAATGGATGGATCACAGGGCCCCCAATGGAGGAGCTAGAGAAAGTGTCCAAGGAGCTAAAGAGATCTGCAACCCTGTAGGTGCAACAACATTATGAACTAACCAGTACCCCGGAGCTCTTGACTCTAGCTGCATATGCATCAAAAGATGACCTAGTCGGCCATCACTGGAAAGAGAGGCCCATTGGACACGCAAACTGTATATGCCCCAGTACAGGGGAACGCCAGGGCCAAAAAAAAAAAAAAATGGGAATGGGTGGGTAGGGAAGTGGGGGGGAGGGTATGGGGGACTTTTGGGATAGCATTGGAAATGTAATTGAGGAAAATATGTAATAAAAAATATTTTAAAAAAGAAAACAAACGTTTAAAACATGAAGATGAATCCACATTTCTTTGGCTTCACGAGTATATACCATCCCCAAGAATTAGGACAGAATCAAGAGGGTAAATGTGAGCTGGAGCTTGTTAGTGTGAAGAGAGCTGGGGAGAAAAATGGGAAGAAGAAAACCTTGTAAAGATGTGTATTTGAATGGATACAACTGGAAAATGGGACACAAACACCCAGGGCCAAGCAGCAATGGAGTAGGAGCTGCTTCCTGTTGTTTTGGTCCTGTTTTCTCACTCTATCAGTCTGGGTTCTCATGCTTCAAGTCCTGAAAGAACGCAATAATGTCCTCTTAATGTGTGATGTGTTTTCTCAGTTGATTTTCTCTTTCTTTCTTTCTTTCTTTCTTTCTTTCTTTCTTTCTTTCTTTCTTTCTTTCTTTCTTTCTTTCTTTCTGTCTCTCTGTCTCTCTCTGTCTCTCTCTCTCTCTCTCTCTCTCTCTCTCTCTCTCTCTCTTTCTCCCTTTCTTTCTCTTTTTTCTTGCTCTAAGACACCCACTGTCTAGCTATCCCATCCTTTCTCATCACACCTGCCTAATCTCTACAGTCAGGAAGGGAGCTGACAGAAAATGGAAAGAATACAGAGTCTGAAAAAGACCTTGCTAAATATGGTGAGTACAATTGGCTGGATGATAGAATGTAAAAGATTGAATACAGACCACAGGCATGGGCTATGCTGAAAATATGAACGAGTCCTCAAGGGGGGTTTTAGAGAGCAAGTCCATGCCTTGTCTGAAAAGCAAAGGGAAATCAAGTTTATCCTTGATATCAAAAAGCAATGTTGATGGGTAGCAATCAATTTTATGTCCCCTATGTTTATGTTTTGGGGAAATAATAGCCTAGATAATAATAATCTTCTCCCTAGCACTAAGTAACACTGAAAGAAAATGTTGCCGAGGGAAATCTCATGATAAAGATCCATGGCGAAAAACTCTGAGTGTACCAGTACGTTTCTGCCTGCTTAAAGATAAGCAAGCGATGCAGCTCGGTGGTGGTATGCTTGCTTAGAATTGGCAGGGCTGTGTTTCAATCCCTAGCACTGAAAGTGAAATAAAGAAGATAGAATCAAGATCGCACAAGAGATTTGTAAATACACCCAAAGAAATCAATAGCCTACTTTTACCTACTTGGCAGTAAGAAAAACAAACCTCCAAGATTTAAACTTTTGGTCGTGTTAATGGTTTATAAGATTAGAGGGAGAAAATTCATAGGCTAAAATTTCTGAGGGTAAAGATTATGGCTAATAATTCTTGTTTTTCCTATATGCTCGTTAATATAGTTTTTCCTCATTCTTTAGATACAGAAGCAGTATCTTAAAGCTACCCATAAGGGCTTATGTCCTTGTTTTCAAACTAATTAGTACTGTTCAATGCAATCATAGCATTCAGTGTTTGGAAAGGGTTTCGTCACTGTTTGTTTGTTTGTTTGCTGGTTTGTTATTTATGTTCCCTCACCATCTCTACTTAATTTGAATCTCTGTCATAGCCAGCACAAAATCACAGCTACAGCACACAGCAAGCTAACTGGCATGTAGTATACTGTCCAGTAAGTTCCAGTGTAGTGTGCTTCAAATACCCCAGGTTTCCTCATCAGGTCTCTATTTCACAATAAGGTAATCAAAGCAGGAAGTAATTATTTAAAAAACATGCTGAAGCATCTGTGATGTAGCCATACTGCATAATCATATCACTGTTACTATGAATCATATAATAGCAACACATTAGAGTTCCTTTCTTATTTTACTACATCAAAAGTTATTAAAAGCCAATTCAAGATGACTGTATTAATGTTTGTCAGGGGAAAAACCCATTTGATCTATAATTTTCATTATTTGTGTGACTTTAGATAAAGGCTACAACTTCATTTAAAATTTTTTTATTAGATATTTTCTTCATTTACATTTCAAATGCTATCCCAAAAGTCCCTTATACCCTCCCCCGCCCTGCTCCCCTACCCACTCACTCCCAGTTCTTGGCCCTGGTGTTCCCCTGTACTGGGGCATATTAACAAGACAAAGTGGCCTCTTTTCCCAATGATGGTTGACTAGGCCATCTTCTGCTACATATAGAGCTAGAGACATGAGCTCTGGGGGTACTGATTTGTTCATATTGTTGTTCCACCTATAGGGTTGCAGACCCCTTCAACTTCTTGGGTACTTTCTTTACTCCTCCACTGGGGGCCCTGTGTTCCATCCAATAGCTGACTGTGAACATCCACTTCTGTGTTTGCCAGGCACCGGCATAGACTCACAAGAGGCAGCTATATCACGGTCCTGTCTGTGTTTGGTGGCTGATTATGGGATGGATCCCTGGGTGGGGCAGTCTCTGGATGGTCCATCCATTTGTCTTAGCTCCAAACTTTGTCTGTGCAACTCATTCCATGGGTATTTTATTCCCTATTCTAGGGAGGAATGAAGTATCCAGGCTTTAGTCTTCCTTCTTCTTGATTTTCTTGTGTTTTGGAAGTTGTATCTTGGGTATTCTAGGTTTCTGGGCTAATATCCACTTATCAGTGAATGCATATCAAGTGACTTCTTTTGTGATTGGGTTACCTCACTCAGGATGATATCCTCCAGATACATCCATTTGCCTAAGAATTTCATAAATCCATTGATTTTAATAGCTGAGTAGTATTCCATTGTGTAAATGTACCGCATTTTCTGTATCCATTCCTCTGTTGAGGGACATCTGGGTTCTTTCCAGCTTCTGGCTATTACAAATAGGGCTGTTATGAACATAGTGGAGCATGTGTCCTTATTACCAGTTGGAATATTTTCTGGGTATATGCCCAGGAAAGGTATTGCTGGATCTTCAGGTAGTACTGTGTCCAATTTTCTGAGGAACCGCCAGACTGATTTCCAGATTGGTTGTACAAGCTTGCAATCCCACCAACAATGGAGGAGTGTTCCTCTTTCTCCACATCCTCACAGCATCTGCTGTCACCTGAATTTTTTATCTTAGTCATTTTGACTGGTGTGAGGTGGAATCTCAGGGTTGTTTTGATTTGCATTTCCCTGATGATTAAGGATGTTGAGCATTTTTTCAGGTGCTTCTCAGCCATTCGATATTCTTCAGTTGAGAATTCTTTGTTTAGCTCTATACCCCAATTTTAATGGGGTTGTTTGAATTTCTGGAGTTCAGCTTCTTGAGCTCTTTGTATATATTGGATATTAGTCCCCTATCAGATTTAGGATTGGTAAACATTCTTTCCCAATCTGTTGGTGGCCTTTCTTTCTTATTGAGAGTGTCTTTTGCCTTACAGAAGCTTTGCAATTTTATGAGGTCCCATTTGTCGATTCTTGATCTTACAGCACAGGCCATCGCTGTTCTGTTTATGAATCCCACCCCACCCCCACCCCCCGTGCCTACATCTTCTAGGCTTTTCCCCACTTTCTCCTCTATTAATTTCAGTGTCCCTGAAAAAAATATGGAATGTGTCATGAATTTGCGTGTCATCCTTGTGCAGGGGCCAAGCTAATCTTCTCTGTATCGTTCCAATTTTAGTATACGTGCTGCCGAAGCGAGGACAAGGCTACAACTTCTTAGCCATCCACCTGGAAATAAATTTCTTTATGTGTGAAAAAAAAACTTACATTATTTAAAGTTTGAATCATTGTGATTGAACTTAAATAGAAGCCACAAGGCGGTATGAAAAGGACAGTGATGCAAGAGGGGTAAGCTATGGACTTCACCTTAAGATCCAACAGTGCTGTACAGTCTTAAGTTAGTGCGTAATAGTAGGAGCCTGCTATCTTACTTCTAATAGGTAGGAATACTTGTTAATAGGTCAGTTTAAGGATTGGATGTAATTAAGTATGTAAAAGCATTTTGTTAATCCAACAGCACCATATCAATATGACACTCTATGATTAGAGCCTACAAAGATTTTTCTATCCTTCAACAAAGTGACATTATAATTAGTAAATTAAATTTAACACACTGTATGTATTTTCCAAACTAAAGGCAGTCGAATTTTATTGATGAACAGTCTAAGGTCAACTGCTGACTCATTGTAGAAGAAATTGACCTAAATTATAATAGATTCCTGTTTATAACCCCGAGACAATCCCTAAGGACAGTCATACTGAGCTAGGTCGCACTGTTTATTTATTTGTTTACTTATTTATTTATTTTTGTCAGACAGAATTCTCCTCAGGAATGAGTGTAGTATTAATGTATGCAGACTCTGATTATACTTGCATTAATACTCCCCTGAACACCTATAAAGCGCTAACAACAGATATAAATTTATCTCCTTTACCTGTGTCGGTAGTGAATCCTGAACTCTGTCGTTACTGATGCAAAGCCATTAATGAAGCACAACTAAGGACAGACAATGGTAGGGACCTCCACACGAGCAGTGGCCGTGTGCACGACATCACTGGTGAACTAGTAATAATGTTTAGGTGAAGAGTCCCAAAGCAGCCACCCCTCTGCACCACAACCTATCCTGATGATCCTCCTCTTCCTATTCTGATTCTACCACAGAGAAGAGGTTCCTAATGAACTCAGTGCATTCTAACATTCATGCAGTATCTCCAAATTGTGAAACTGTACTTTTTCTTCCATTTCAAAGCCTGCTGGAAGTGCACACAGTGTTCTAAAAGAAACTCAAAGAATATAATGTCACGGAGTGCATCTGTGGAGGAAGAACATGGGCAGGAACACTTCTTTTTAATTAAGTTTAAATTTTATCTTAATATAAAGTACCAATGGGTTCGTGATATATATATATTTTATTTTATATTCATACACATAGGTTGTAAATCTTAAATTTCCTTCATATAAAGTGGCATCTATAATCACACTTAATTTATTTGTGGAGCCCAGTGATGAATGAAAACAAACGGCTTCTACAACATGTGCACGCATATTCTTAGCAAATTCATCAGCCATAATTTAAATAACTAAAAAAATATTTTTAAGGTCATTTTTTTTTGAAAGTTAGTTTCATGGCCCTTTGTCTTTGTTCTTAAGGCCTTGCATGTGCTGGTGGAACAAAAACATGAGTCTATAGTAGAAATTCACAGGATAGAATCTAGACCATGAACTCTAGGAAAAAGATACAGTAAAAATACTTCAGCAGGGTTCTTGGATAACTCCAGAGGAAAATTTACCTCATAAAAGACTACTCCTTTTTCTCTCTGCCTAAAGTAAAGCTAAAATATACACACAACTATTTAGTTTACTTAGAACAATTTTTTTCTTGGTTCCAGACTTTATTTTACCTAAAAACAATATAACAACTAAGTAAGAAGTTCAAGAAAGTCTCCTTTAAAAAGTCACATCTCTATATTATTCCTTAAACAATCAGAGTCTTGCTTGGACAACTTACATGATAACTTAGCTTATGAATAAGCACAAAATAGAAGGTCTTGCGAGCCTGCAGCTCCTCCATCATCATAGGGACTGTCAGGACCAACGTATGCACAAACAATGGGTCATAAGTTGTTGTCTACCTCCCATGGCATCACTAGCTGCTTCCTGCCTTCAAGAGCCTTCGCTGTCAGAAGCCTGGAAGCATCGTAGACAGGTCGGCTCTTGAAAGACCCTGCATGGTGAATGCTTACATGGAGAGCACGCTTCTCCAAAGTGTGCTGGGACAGAACTAACCGACTCTCATTCTGCTTTCCAGTTGGCTGGACTCCAGGGAACACATTTCCCGGGCAATCTCTTCAAAGAGGCTGAGAAGCCACAGCACGAATAGTGCCAAATGACATTATCATGGAAGGTACACTCACTGTCTGGATTTGAATATCATGAGTCACATAATTTCATTTTCAATGAAACCATCGTTTCATAAATACCCAATCTAATGCAGGCTTATTGGCTACTAAACTTGTCAGGTATGATCATTATGCAGATGACTCATTATAATTTTAGCACACCTGTAAACACTTCATGCAAACATACGGGTTCTTCAATGATATCTCCTGTCTGGCAAAATTCTCACCCACCAGTCTTTATTTTCCCTTTCCATACTATGGGTAAACATTTTAATTAAAAACATTACTTTTTGTGTCCAAATCCTTTGTTTGTTTGTTTGTTTGATTGTTTATTTATTTATTTATTTATTTATTCAAGAGAAGGCTTCTCTGTGTAGCTCTGGCTGTCTTGGAACTCGCAGAGATCCACCAACCTCTGCCTCACAAGTGCAAGGATTAAAGGCTTATGTTATCCCTGCTTCGTGCACTAAAGCCAGTCAACCAAACACATAATTTCCTTTTTTTTTTTAAAGACCCATTTAGCAGATTTTCCAAGGAAAACTGATTATATTCTCCCGCAGCCCCGCTCCCTCATCCATACCCTTCCCATAAACATACATACAATATTAATTGATTTGAGGTTCCTAATTTTTAGAAACCACAAAGGGTATCTAACTGATAAGAAGTAATTACATTTTAGTTATAACATTTAGCATCCTACTTATTGTCCCATAGCTTAATCTAAATACTGAAGAACCAATTCCGCTGTGTACAGGGGATTAAAAATCCAAGCAGTTTCTGTAACTCCTTCCATGGGTGTTTTGTTCCCAATTCTAAGGAGGGGCATAGTGTCCACACTTCAGTCTTCATTCTTCTTGAGTTTCATGTGTTTAGCAAAGTTTGGAGCTGAGATGAAAGGATGGACCATGTAGAGACTGCCATATCCAGGAATCCACCCCATAATCAGCATCCAAACGCTGACACCATTGCATACACTAGCAAGATTTTATCGAAAGGACCCAGATGTAGCTGTCTCTTGTGAGACTATGCCGGGGCCTAGCAAACACAGAAGTGGATGCTCACAGTCAGCTAATGGATGGATCACAGGGCTCCCAATGGAGGAGCTAGAGAAAATACCCAAGGAGCTAAAGGGATCTGCAACCCTATAGGTGGAACAACATTATGAACTAACCAGTACCCCGGAGCTCTTGACTCTAGCTGCATATGTATCAAAAGATGGCCTAGTCGGCCATCACTGGAAAGAGAGGCCCATTGGACACGCAAACTTTATATGCCCCAGTACAGGGGAACGCTATGGCCAAAAAGGGGGAGTGGGTGGGTAAGGGAGTGGGGGTGGGTGGGTATGGGGGACTTTTGGTATAGCATTGGAAATGTAAATGAGCTAAATACCTAATAAAAAATGAAAAAAAATCCAAGCAGTTGATAGACCTTAATTTTATACAAGTATTTTGCATGCCCACATTGAAAGAGATGCAGCTTTTTCAGAAGACTGAAATTCACAGTGGTTCCTCTAAAAGCCTGAAAGGCATCCTTTAGTGAAGTTGTGGTCAATGAGAAGGATACAATTTTACATTCTGTTTTGTTAGTAAAGTGTTGCAAGGTGACCCAGGATTGGCTTAGGTCTTTTATTTGGTAACATTTCAACAGTGACCTGCACTTCCTCTGGAGGATACACAGTTAGTTTCTTTTACCCCTCTGATGTTCTGTCAGCAGAACTCTTCACCTAGGGACTGGTTATCTGTTCCCCCTGTTCATATCACTCCAATGCCCAGTGTGTTATTATTATTATTATTATTATTATTATTATTATTGCTTTTAAATTTTAATTTATTAATTATTACTTTATTTACCTATGTTTTTTTTAACAAAGAGTTCTTTATTAGATATTTTATTCACATTTCAAATGCTATCCCGAAAGTTCCCTATACCCTGCCCCTGCCCTGCTCCCCTACCCACCCACTCCCACTTCTTGGCCCTGGCGTTCCCCTGTACTGGGGCATATAAAGTTTGCAAGACCTAGAGGTCTCTCTTCCCAATGATGGCTGATTAAGCCATCTTCTGCTACATATGCAGCTAGAGACAAGAGCTCTGGGGGTACTGATTAGTTCATATTGTTGTTCCACCTATAGGGTTGCAGACCCCTTTAGCTCCTTGGATACTTTCTCTAGCTTCTCCATTGGGGGCCCTGTGTTGCATCCACTTCTGTATTTGCCAGGCACTGGCATAGCCTCACACAAGACAGCTATATCAGGGTCCTTTCAGCAAAATCTTGCTGGCATATACAATAGTGTCTGCATTTGGTGGCTGATTATGGGATGGACTCCCGGGTGGGGCAGTCTCTGGATGGTCCTTCCTTCCATCTCAGCTCCAAACTTTGTCTCTATAACTCCTTCCGTGGGTATTTTGTTCCCTATTCTAAGGAGGAATGAAGTATCCAGGCTTTAGTCTTCCTTGTTCTTGATTTTCTTGTGTTTTGCAAATTGTTTCTATGTGTTTTTAAATCAAGATTTATAATTACTTTTCTTTTAGACATTGGATCGTTTTGAGCCCTTTGGCCATGCGGACTGGATGTTCCTAACTAAAGCATAGAGGTAACTCACAGACAATACATTGTAATCACATATTCAAAATGTATTTGGGATCAGATTATTTATTGCACTAGGCCATCATTTACCATTTGGGAATTCACAATATGCTAATTGCTTCTCCGCAGGTACAGAAGTCATCTTGTATTCTTCACAATTTAAAACCCAATGATAAGAGAGGCCTGCCTTTGAAAGATAAGGTGCATACACATTTTTATTTCCTTCAATTACAGGAATCGAGACTTAAATACAGCAACCTGAAGATCAACCTCGTTCCTTGTAAGAGAAGTGATAAAGTTGAATGTGGTCTTTTAAGAGTTCAAAAAGCATTTCACTATTCAGAGGACATGTAGTGTGAATGGTAGAAGATAAAAATAAAAAGCAACAGTTTTTTTTTTTAATTGTGTTCATGCTTGGAGGGATGTACTAGGTTCTTCTCTGTGTGAACATGTCCCTGGATCTGGTCTACCCTGGTGTTGCAGTAACACAGCCGTTTTCTTTTGATGTAGGATGTGTGGGGCTTACACGTTCTCCAAGCAGCCCCAATTGGCAAGAAGAGCTAAAGCCAACATTTTAAATTAAAATGTTCATGTATAAACATCTGTAAATCTTCAAGATGAGTTTTCATGCTCCATCGCTCCCTGTTGCAGCCAGGTCACCTATATTTCATAAGTAATAGAGCTAGACAAGGCAAGCTATTCACACACAACTATTAGATTCTGAATTTTCAATAAAGTTGGTTTTCTCAAAACAAGTGGAACTGTATTTATTTCTCTTGTTTTTTCATGTGCAAGTTATTTTTTTTTAAAGAAGCAATTTGAAGACTAGTTCTACCTTAGAAAAATCTAAAAAGAACTTATCTAATGCTTAATTAAAAACAAAAATAAAAAAGAATCATCAAGCTGAAGAGATGGCTTCCTAGTTAAGAAAACTCACTGCTCTTGCAGAGGACCATGGCTCAGTTCCCAGGGGCGCCTACATATTGTGGCTCAAAACCACCTGCAAGTCCAGCATAGTGATAAGCATGCGTGCGTGCATGTGCGTGTACATACACACCCCGATTAAGAAAATAAATGAATATATCTCTTTTAGAAGTACAGAAACCACATTTTCTGTATCCATTCCTCTGTTGAGGGGCATCTAGGTTCTTTTCAGCTTCTGGCTATTATAAATAAGGCTGCTATGAACATAGTGGAGCATGTGTCCTTCTTACCTGTTGGGGCATCTTCTGGATATATGCCCAGGAGAGGTATTGCTGGATCCTCCGGTAGTACTATGTCCAGTTTTCTGAGGAACCGCCAGACTGATTTCCAGAGTGGTTGTACAAGCCTGCACTCCCACCAACAATGGAGGAGTGTTCCTCTTTCTCCACATCCACGCCAGCATCTGCTGTCACCTGAATTTTTGATCTTAGCCATTCTGACTGGTGTGAGGTGGAATCTCATCTACACAATGGAGTACTACTCAGCTATTAAAAAGAATGAATTTATGAAATTCCTAGCCAAATGGATGGACCTGGAGGGCATCATCCTGAGTGAGGTAACACATTCACAAAGAAACTCACACAATATGTATTCACTGATAAGTGGATATTAGCCCCAAACCTAGGATACCCAAGATATAAGATATAATTTGCTAAACACATGAAACTCAAGAAGAATGAAGACTGAAGTGTGGACACTATGCCCCTCCTTAGATTTGGGAACAAAACACCCATGGAAGGAGTTACAGAGACAAAGTTTGGAGCTGAGATGAAAGGATGGACCATGTAGAGACTGCCATAGCCAGGGATCCACCCCATAATCAGCATCCAAACGCTGACACCATTGCATACACTAGCAAGATTTTATTGAAAGGACCCAGATGTAGCTGTCTCTTGTGAGACTATGCCGGGGCCTAGCAAACACAGAAGTGGATGCTCACAGTCAGCTAATGGATGGATCATAGGGCTCCCAATGGAGGAGCTAGAGAAAGTAGCCAAGGAGCTAAAGGGATCTGCAACCCTATAGGTGGAACAACATTATGAACTAACCAGTACCCCGGAGCTCTTGACTCTAGCTGCATATATATCAAAAGATGACCTAGTCGGCCATCACTGGAAAGAGAGGCCCATTGGACTTGCAAACTTTATATGCCCCAGTACAGGGGAACACCAGGGCCAAAAAGGGGGAGTGGGTGGGCAAGGGAGTGGGGGTGGGTGGATATGGGGGACTTTTGGTATAGCATTGGAAATGTAAATGAGCTAAATACCTAATAAAAAATGGAAAAAAAAAAAAAAAAGAAGTACAGAAACCCTTTGGCAAGTCTTATCCTATGTGTATATAATGCACAGTTCTCTCTGCAAGTTTTTTAAAAAATTCTTTACATATTTAGAATAAAATAATTTAGACCAGATATTTAAAAATAAATTCTTTTTTTCCATTTTGATAGCTTTTTTAAAAATATTTTTTATTATGTATTTTCCTCAGTTACATTTCCAATGCTCTCCCCAAAGTCCCCCATACCCTCCCCCCACACTTCCCTACCCACCCATTCCCATTTTTTGGCCCTGGAGTTCCCCTGTACTGGGACATATAAAGTTTGTGTGTCCAATGGGCCTCTCTTTCCAGTGATATCCAGGGATCCACCCCATAATCAGCTTCCAATCGCTGACACCATTGCATACACTAGCAAGATTTTATTGAAAGGACCCAGATGTAGCTGTATCTTGTGAGACTAGGCCGGGGCCTAGCAAACACAGAAGTGGATGCTCACAGTCAGCTATTGGATGGATCACAGGGCCCTCAATGGAGGAACTAGAGAAAGTACCCAAGGAGCTAAAGGGATCTGCAACCCTATAGGTGGAACAACATTATGAACTAACCAGTACCCCGGAGCTCTTGACTATAGCTGCATATGTATCAAAAATTCTTAAGCAATTTTAAAATAACGCTAAAACTCTTTTCTAGTCAGCAAATATTCCCATTAAAACTATGTATTTCAGGTAATACGGATAATTATGAAAACATTTTCACTTTCAATATTTTCCCACTTGGTGTGAGTTTTTAATCTAAGTTCATAGGAAAACATCTTTTATCTTTTAACAAAGATCCATGTGTGTCTCTCTACTTATAAAAAAACCAAGTAAGCTAAAATCCTTTAAAAGTCAAATAAATCAAGTCTTTCGTCACTCAGCAGACTTATAGGAATTTGCAACTTCAATAAAAATATGAACAATATTACTTGTGCATTTTACAAATGTTTGATGGCGCTTTTATTGAACAGAAAATCCCATGTACAAATAATACACAGAAACAAACTAGAAATGTATTCTCTCAGTATTTTACTTTAAATTTTTCTTATTCTGTTCCTTTTTTTTTTTTTTCCCTCAAAGAGTTGGTGGTTTTAGTGGTGGTGACTATAAAGGGGATGATTATTTTTTGTGTTTTTGTTTTGTTTTTATTTGGGTGGTAGAACAATACACTTCCATTTTATATGAAGTTATATGAGAATAGGCAAACTGTCACAGCAGTTTGCAGGTTTCCACAGCAGTATGCACTAAGGGAGGGAAATGATCCTCAATGTCAGCAGATGGGGACCTAGGACCTATTTCTCTGTAATGGATGAGCCATCAGAGAACCACTGACTTCAGCCATGACATGCCGCATCTAGAGATGGTGGGACCACAAACTTGATCAATCTATTTCTTTGCTGGAGAGACCAATATAAAGGACAGAAGGCTCCACTCATAATGAAGTTATGAACACTGAAAAGGCTTCTTCCTCTCTGTTGTCTACACATCAAAATAGATTTTAGAGCTGTTATGCATAATTTTTTGACAATGTATTTTTACTTCAATCACTATAAAACTATTGCAACATTTAAATTTTCACATAATGCATTATATAATGCAACGAAGATTAATGTCACAATTTTTCATTGTTAGATTTATAAGGCATAAGGATATCTTTTGAGGAGGTTTTCTTTCTTAAAAATGAGTTTGCTTATTCCTATAAAGTTTATTTTCATTCACATATTTCCAAATATGTACTGTTTCAGAAAACTCTGAAATACACACTCTAACACTCACTCACACTCACACACACATACACACACACACACACACACACACACACACACACATACACAGACACATCTTAGAATCTTTAAACAAATCAAATGTAATTTAATATAGAAGATTAAAATATGGTTATATTTTTACTTTCAACATGTTGTTCTTAATTACAGAATAATAAACATTTGGAATCAATCGTCTCTGCATCGCACAGCTTTCAATGTTTTATGTGTATTTTGTTAAAGATCTTTGTAACCTAAATCTTGGGTCTATATCACTCAGCAATTAAAAGTTATTGGAATCCTTCTCAGGTTGGAGTTTGAAAGAACTGAGGTTTCCCAATGACCCAAAGCCCTCTGCGTTTTAACCACTCTACTTTTTAAATCCAGAGTCTTTACTACTTATAAATTGAAGCACTTATAACAGAAGAAGAAAGTACCACAATAATTCCAAATCAGCATGTGTAATGGAGGGCAAAAGGCACTAAGTACTTGTAGCTTTTCTGTTCCAATGAAACTCTTTCAATTTGAAATCAAGTCAAGAGACTTTTATAGAATGGCATTTCAAAACACACTAAGTAATCTCCAATTTAACCAAACTATGGTGAGATGAAAAGAATATACTTAAGAGTAACACATAAAAACATCAACAATAGGATTCTTCCAAAATGTAAGAGGAAGCTAAATAGTCCTGTAAGGTGTTTAGTTGGAATGGAACAATAGTATGTAGGTAGAGGGTCATATTCATAAGACAATAATAGGAAACAGCTCAGAGTCTTTTGAAGTTTTGCAAGGAAGTGGTTTTAAAAACTACAGAACTACCGAAGTTTATTTAGCATTTCAGCACATGATATGTTGGAGTAAATTCAACAGGGTTTTGAGTCAATTGGGCACATCTTTCTGATATTGTTTTATTCTGTAGCCTGAGGCTTATAGTTTCAAATTAGCCATATAGTATGGTTATTTCCATTAGGAAAATTTAGTAATGCTACAAATTAGGGCCCTTTCCTTGGAGAGTCAGTTGTTAAACACACGCCAGGTACCAATTAGTTTTTGTAATAGGCTCTTATGGATGTAGGAAGTAGAGGGGTATCTTGCTCAGGTTGCTTCTAATAAAGTGGGGACAATATTCTTGATGAGAATAAGGGAAAATTATCTACAGATGAAGAAAGAGTACAGTGTAAAGAGCTGGCTAAAATTATGTTGGCACTGTAGCTCTTCTGTCTGCAGTAAGTGATACTAGTCCCTCCCTTTGATCCGGCCTCCGATTCAGTGCAGTTTCAGTGTCAGCAGAAGAGCAGGCCAACCTGATAGTCTGCAAGGAGGAAGAATCTCAGGTCCTTTAGAAGCCTCAGCGCCTGTGAAGCATAAAGGCCAGATTCCCTGGACAGGCTGGGATGTAGGAGACATGTGGAAATTCTGGGAAGAGCTACCCTGGACAACTTAGTGTGTGATTGTTAGGGTGAGGGCTCTGCAGTTTGCTGAGAAGTTTGAGTAGAGAAGGGGCAGTAGAGATACCCTTGAGGTGAGTCAGTTTGGTGACAATGTGAGCTGCAGGACTGAATGAGTGGGGAGGATAGAGCTGGAAGATTAGAGAGAGGATTACTGCAGGAATTGTGCCTCTCAGCACTTCAGGTCCTTTGGAAAAGACTTATTTATATTGTTTTTAATATTGTGTATATATACACATTATATTTGTATATATGAAATATATATACTTGATGAGAATATAATGTGTATATATGTATAATGTATACAGATATAATATATACAGTATGATGCATATATATTATATAGTATAATGTAGTACAATATGTAATATATAATGTATATATATATTATACAACACACATATTTAATATATACGTATATACATACATATATATATATATATATATATATATATATATATATATAAAATCACATATGTTTCTGTGTGTGGGTCTGCGAATGTGAATGCAGTGCTGTGAACTAAACTAGGGTCCTCTGCAAGAGTGTCTGTACTAACTAGTTTTGTGTCAACACAGCTGGAGTTATCACAGAGAAAGGAGCTTCAGTTGAGGAAATGCCTCCATGAGATCCAACTGTAAGGCATTTTCTCAATTAGTGATCAAGGGGGAAAGGCCCCTTGTGGGTGGAACCATCTCTGGGCTGGTAATCTTGGTTCTATAAGAGAGCAGGCTGAGAAAGCCAAGGGAAGCAAGCCAGTAAAGAACATCCCTCCATGGCCTCTGCATCAGCTCCTGCTTCCTGACCTGCTTGAGTTCCAGTCCTGCATCCTTGGTGATCAACAGCAGTATGAAAATGTAAGCCGAATAAACCCTTTCCTCCCCAACTTGCTTCTTGGTCATGATGTTTGTGCAGCAATAGAAACCCTGACTAAGACAAGTGTCAAAACCTCTTAACCACTAAGCCCTCTTTTCAGTTTTATAATTCAGGTCCTGATTTTTGCCATTGGAAAGGGATAAATGGTTCTGATCTGAAAACTGGGGCAGAAGATGGTATTTTCAGGGATGCTCTATTAGACAAACTATAGAAAAGAATGTAAACGTAAAGAAGTATCAAAAATGGATTCTATACATTCATTTCAATAAGTCTGCTTTGGCAATCAAACCCAAGAAATCTTGGCATGAAGACATGTTTATACACATAAATACTGTTTATTAGACTGAAAGATTTAGATAGATTTAAATAGTCACAATTACTGAAGTGTAAAAGTATTCAATGGGCATGAAATCACAATACTTAATAAAATTAAAATATACTAATACCATTAAATATATATTATCAAAATAATTTTCTTGAAAGCATTTTAAGTCTATAACACAATGCTTATTTGATAATATAAAATAAAGCAAAAATCAACCTTTAAAAATATCTCCAATGTATAAAAGTTTTGAAAAACTTGCAAGAGAATTTTATATTTTATTTTCTGAGACTGGATCTTTCTACATAGCCTTGGATGTCCTGGAACTCACTCTGTAGACCAGGTTGGCCTGGAGCTCACCGAGATCCAACTGCCTCTGCTTCCTGAGTGCTGCAATTAAAGGTATGTGCCACCACACACCAAAAATCTTCAAAGAGAATTTAAGCCTTTGGTAATTTAAGGTTGTTCTGAATTTGATGAAATTCAGCATCTTTGATGTTATCATACTCCATACATATTACTCTCAGAGATAAGAAAGAAAGACAGACAGACAGGAAGGAAGGAAGGAAGGAAGGAAGGAAGGAAGGAAGGAAGGAAGGAAGGAAGGAAGGAAGGAAGACGAGTTACTAGTTCAATCTGTGTAATTGGAAAATGTCTCTTTTAAAAACAATAGGGATTCTTGAACCAAAGGCTTATGGATGAATAAAATACCAACAACATAAGTATATGATTTCATTTAAAGTAGTAAGCTATATCATTTGCTACATCAATGGGCAGATGACTCATTTCTTCACCTCTCTGATAACTGCACCCTCTAAGCCGACATGTTTTCTATAAGCAATGTCTGGGTGAAAATGTCCATGAGTAATCTCTTGCTTGTGTGTTTCCTCCCTCACTTTTCACTTGGCCTCTTTTTAGTCACGAAATCCTTTCTCTGCTCTCATCAATGTGTGCTTCTTGTCCCCAGGCTGGTCTTTAGGGGTTTGGGCACAGTGTCCTGGTCCCCGAAACTTTCTATCCATCTGTCATTATTGAACCTAGTCTTCTTCCCACTCCCTGTAGGTCATGCTCTCCGCAGAGTAAGGACAAAGAGTGGTAATGACTTTCAATCAGATAAAAAGAAAATCAATGCCACAAGGTTAATTAACTATTGTAATATCCCTCCCATTTACACCATGCTATACTTTTCAAAAACCAGTGTGACCATCTTCATTCCCGTTGCTCCATCTAAGTTCAGGCTAGCATTCTTTTGTACTTAGAAGACCACAGATAGTTATCTTATGCTTATCGTGTCCACGAAATGACCTGGAAAATATCATTTGTTACAAAAATTTAAAAAAATGAATAAATGAAGCAGGGCTTTTGTTCTGATGGAAGTAATTATTCATTGGTTTCCAAGTTCCGCAATAATAATAATAATTCAAATGTGTCTTCTATTCTGGAGAGTTCTATCTGATCAAGGACACATTTATAATTCTTGTGTCTCTATTTCCTGTCTTGTCTTCACGGTGTCCCAGAAACACTGGCATTCTCTCTGACCTTTGGTCTGTCTGTTCTCAAGGCCTAGGATGATTGGGCCAGATACCCAGCTCAAATGCTCTGGCTGCCCTGAAGACAACAAAGCTTTAATGTGTGTTCCTTATGGAGGATTGCCCTGGCTATACAAGGCAGCCCCATGTCTTACCCACCTGCCCCCCAATATCTTTCTGCTCTCTTACCTTTCATCTATATGAAGAACTATATTTTGGGGTCTATCTATATTGGTACTTGTTCTATCAGAATTCTGTATTCTCATTAGACTTAGTTTTAACATTAAGACAAAAGTATCCATAGTTGTGGAAAGACAGATGCTTGTGTCTCTTTCATGAAAATACATATGGACATAGGTGCTCAAGTACAGTATGAGAATCTTGATAAGGGCACAAGCACAAATTTTTCTGCCCCTTCCTCTTCATTGTGCAACTTTCAATTTCAAGGCCACGATACAACCCAGAGAGCCTTTATAGCTGCAGTCATGATGGATGAGATATTTAGCCAGCTAGGCATTACATTCCCCTTGTATCTTACTGGCAAGAATTAATCACATGACTAAACATCTCTGAAAAGGGGGCTGGCCAAGGTAGTACTCATTCTGCAACACAGCTCCTTAATGGTCCTTGGTTTACATCCAGGGAATAGCATAAAGAAACAGTTTCCCAGGTTGCTTTTTTTTATTAGAAAAGAATGCTGTGTCCTAGTGCACACTTTGAAAAAGTCCCCTCTAATCTCACAGTGCATATCAGACTTAGTAACTGAGTCCAGAGAAACATTTCCCTGATTAACCTGGGCTAAATCACACACACATTTAAAGAACCAGAAACAGAATTACTTTACTCTAAGTGAACTTTAGTAGGAGAGAGGAATGCCTTGCTGGTAATCAATTAACTATAGAGGATCAGAAGCAGCACAGCCCATTTATAAATATAATGTAATTCTGAATTCATGTCACACAAAATATTAAAAATGATCTTGTCTCCTAATTAATTTTGTTTATTATTCTCCATTCATTCACCTATTAGTTACATTCTTTTACTAAAGTCCACCTAAGAACTACACCATCCCAACAAAAGTCACCCATCATAGCTTAAAGGGTAGTTATTAGAAATTGAGATTTATTGTCGGTAGAAAATACACATAGGTTTTCAAAGATTTATTATGAGAAAGAAGGTGCGAGTAAATAGCTCTTAAATAACTTTTAAAATGGTTACCTGTTTTAATGATAATGTATTTGCCTCAATGAAATATGCTGCAAGAACTAAATTTATTGTCTTTCCTTTCACTCTTTAAAATGGAGACTAGAAGGCTACAAATTATGTCATTTGCTTACTTTGTTTTCAACAGGACAGTGCTGACAGAAACGCTGATTACCGTCCAGTACAGTCCTTCATGTGTCTAGCCTACTTAGACTTCCTGTACCTGTAAGCAAATAAATTACTGGCAGCTGTCTTGCTCTAACTTCACGGCTGCATCCCTCATCGACTCACTTGCCAAGGTTTTGCTCCCATCCCTTACAATGGTATGTTCCCAATTGGAAGCCATCATTTGCCACTCTCCATGACAACACAGCTTTCCCTATATGCTTGTATGGCAAGAACAACCTTTGCTTTATGTTACAGAAGTGTTGGAATGTTTTGAAGAGTTTGATCAACTTCATGATTTCTTTATCGGGCAGAAATGACACTTCTGGATATTTCTATATTCTCTGAACCACTTGGCTTTGGTAGAAATTAAACAAATCACCAGTGGATAGGAGGATACATAGTGCTGTGGTAGGAAACAAAAGAGGCAGATAGACCTATTCAGGCAGAATTCAACTAGGAAGGCTGAGAAATTACAGTGAGTTCTTGAGACAGAGAAGGTTTTCTAGAGGTCTTTTGAGTGTGATGAAATACTGTTTGTGTGGCATGAAGGAGAAGAGGGAACACTTCCTGTGAATGCTGAAGGTATGCTGTTGAGATCAGCAACATTTGAAGAGTGCACATCTGGGGTCTTTTTAGCAAATGTTTTATTTTCAACATTCACTTGAGCTGGAATGGTTAGAGGCAGAAGTCTCATATCTGGCCATGTTATAATAATTTAGAAAATTACTTCTGAGTATCTCCGAGCAATTCAGTCTAAAATACCAGTAAAATGTTCCTGACATTTCCACATTCTAGGGATCCCCAAGAGCAAGAGTAAAGGAAATCTATCCCAAACTTCTCCTTAGGGTTAACCTGCCCTCATCAATGGTGATCAGAATTAGTAGTGCCTCCAAGATACTGAATAGACCTCTTGAACTGACTTCCTGGTAGCATTATTATGGCCCAAGAGTGCACCAAAGGGCCTTCTGGCCAGTTCCCAGCTTTGTGGCATTTTGCTGGCTAAGTACCTGGAGGCTGTTAAAACTGAACAGAGGCCTGTGAGAATGTGATCAAGGTCATGATGTACAATATCATCTATCTGGCCATTCTTGCCAGGAAAAAAGTCCATGAGCTGCAATATTTGTAAAGCTTGAATCTCTCCCAGCACTTAAATTGCAAACCAGTAATTACAGAATATTCTTCTTTCTTCGTTTAGTCTTTATTCTGAAGCTTATGTTTACCTTTAAGGTAAAAACCATTATCCTCAACAGGTTTAACTGTACTCATAATATCTGACTTCCTGAATTTATAACACAACTTATAACTAAGGCACTATGTGATTTTTTATAGCATTGATATATATGAAATAAATGCAAATACGAGAAGTAGACAGAATACAAGGGTAATGTAATAGTTAATTTCACTTGTAAAGTCAATGAGATTTGGAATCATCTAGATGACCTAGATTAGGTTAATGAGATGTGAAGATGGTACTACTGTGGGTGGTACCATTCCCTGGGCTAGAATCTTGAATTGTATGAAAAGGAGAAAGTGAGCTGAACACAAGTAATTATTATCTTCTGCTTCTTGATTATGAGCACGATTTTACCAGGTAGTTCTAACACCTGACTGCAGGATATTGCAGCCATGATAGACTGTAGCCTTGAACTATGGGCTGAAAGAAAACCTCTTTTCCTAAATTGTTTGTGTTAGGACATGTTGTTATGGCAACAGGAAAGGTAATAAGAACAAGTAAGTAAGTAAATTCTACTATTTGAGTACACATATATACAATGAAAGCCTAAAATAAGCTCTTTTGAGCACCTATAGTAAGATGAAAATGTAGATTTGTAATAAGCAGAGACCTGTTACACAGCATCTCCATCAAGGTGGTCTATCTTCCTCCTATTATTATTTAGGGAGTACGTGTCTCTAGTCTGTATGGTAACAGAGGAACCCTGTTCTGTCTTGCATAAACTTCCAGTGACTCTTGGCCAATAATTTTTCACATATGATTAAAATAATTCTGTAGCACTACGTATAGAAATTTTACAGAAGACTTATTTTTTGACATGATTCCTCTATTCAGCCTTGGTTGTCCTGGAAACTGCAGTATTGAATAGATAGGCCTTGAACTTACAGAGATCCACCTTCCTCCTGAGTGCTGAGATTAAAGGAGTACTGGTATTAAAGGTGTGTGTCATCATGCCTGCTTTGATTTACACTGAAATTAAGCATTAAAATAACTATGATGTATGAGCCTTAATAATCGAGATAGACTAATAAAATGCTGTTATTCTATGGTAAAGAAAAATCCCTTGTGTGTGTATGTGTGTGTGTGTGTGTGTGTGTGTGCAAATGTTTTGGTGAGGACTTATTTATAAACCTGGTTTGTCACTGAATATTTTTTTTCTTTTTTCTCCTTTCTCCCTTCCTTCCTTCCTTCCTTCCTTCCTTCCTTCCTTCCTTCCTTCCTTCCTTCCTTCCTTCCTTCCTTCCTTCCTTCCTTCCTTCTTCCCTCCCTCCCTCCCTCCCTCCCTCCCTCCCTCCCTCCCTCCCTCCCTCCCTCTCTTTCTCTCTTTATTTTTTTATTTATTTACTTTTGCTTCTGGAACAGTGCCTTGACTAATGTTCAGCTTGCTATATAACCCATGCCTGCCTCAAACTTGTGATCCTCTTGGCTCTACCTCCAAATTCTGAGATCATTTATAGTCATAAGTATACCATAACATTTACAGATATTATTAGCTCTTCATCATCCTCATGATGAAAGTGCATATCAGGGTCATTAGCATGCTTTTACATTAATTTGTCCTGTAGCTCTATTTGTTGCTTCATCATAGATTCATTGTCCTATCCTTGAATTCTGCTCTTAAATGCCATGTGTAATTATAAAATAACCACAATCCCATTAGTGTAAAAACTGCTTTATAATTGTAGAATCGAACCTATTTACCCTGTTTTTGTCTACTTAACAAATTGCAATAATATTTTGTTGGTTAAACAATATATGTTCCTTTATGTTCTGAAACATAATTACTAATTTCAGAACATATATTATACCTTCCTATATATAATTCCTCAGGTCTGCACTCACATCCGAGAGATGTACAATCTCTTTCTATGAGTGACTTGGGTATTGCAATTTGCTGCACAGCTACTCCCAAGCCAGTTACTTCTCTAGCTATTTCTCCATTTTTAGGGACATTGGAACTAGCTCATGGTTGGGGAAAATCTGTCGAGGCTCCTGAGAATAGTAACTCCATCAGTCTCTTTCCTCTGGTACCTGATACCATCAGGATGATCTGTATTAGGTCAGCTTAGGTCCTCTGCTCATTCAGACTAAAGCTGATCAGCAGTGTCTGGGATTTTTCTGGATTGTCAAAAATGTGGCTCATGCCCTTTTTCTTCTTATACATGGAAATATATCTGAAGAATCAGTATTAACCCATTCAACTATTAATGTTATATTAATTCTAACTGATATTAGAGGAAAAAGAAAACAGCAAAACTCAACCCCCTAAGTTCAACTAATTAAGATTACACAGTGTAAATTAGAGTGATCAGACTTAGGAAAGGGCTTTATTTCTTACAAACCTGACATTTTTCATTTGAAATTTCTCTTTTCTAAAAGTACACACTAATTATCTCACTTCACGTCCTAAGGTTTTCAGTGGTTTCTTACCAAATACAGAATAAACCTCATAATCTTCACACTGCTCTTCTGAAATTTGGTTTGGCTCAGTGGCCCCATTCTCTCTCTAGACACAATGACCCGTTTCTCAGTTTGCAAACATACATATTGTCAAGTTGATCTCTGCACACAGTGGCTATTTGAGCAGTGAAGTACCCTAGAGCTCAGGAAGAGAGAAGTCATGCTTGCGAGTCAACCAGCATTAATATTTAAGTAAAAATGCATCACAGCATAGGAGATATATAATATTTTCTTAAAGGAACAAAATAGCATCACATCAAGGTGTGAGCTCAATATATCACATCTGACAATTATTTCTGATCTAAAATATTTAAAGTAATTTTTAAAAATTCAACAGCAAAACACAAAATCGTTAAATTTTAAAAATGGTAATACACAAACCTAGATATTTCCTGAAAGAAGACTATGCCAACAGATCTATTAAAAAAATTCCATATTACTAGTCACTAGGAAAATGAAAATCAAAGCACAGATAGAAACTGGTTTATCTCAGTAGGGCAAAGCTTTATCAAAAAGACAGACTATAGTACTAACCAGGGTGTAGAGGAATGGGAACCCTTGCATACTGTCAGCGTGAAAATTAGCAGAGACACTGTAGACACAGAACACAGACTCCTCAAACCTCAATAACAACAACCACAGTTGAACTTCCTCATGTTCTAGCAACCCTACTACTGGATATTGTCCAAAGAGTTGAAATTTACTTGTTGATGAGTCAGCTACAATCTCCTGTTGACAAGTATTCACAAGAGCTAAGAAGTAGAAACAACTTAGAGTTCAGCATCAGATAAATGGACGGGGAAAACACAGGATACACTGTCAGTGGCATGCACATAGCCACTATAAGAATGGACTTCTGTCATTTACAACATGTATAGAAGTGGAGATCATGTTCACTGAAATAGGGCAGTCACAGAAGGATGAGTAACATCCTGATCTCATTCGCATGATATTTATCTTGTTTTCGTTGAAATTGAGAGTGAAAGGGTGGTTATCTGAACTTGATGAAAGAGGGTCTGTGGAGAGCTGGGGAAGGTTGATGAATGGACACTCAGAGTTATGGTCATACGTTCTGGTGCAATATGGCTCAGAAGGCTGTCTACAAGCAACAGTTGTATTGCATATCTCAAAAAGCTAGAAGAAAGAAAGGATTTTGATTATTTTCACAACAAAGAAGAGACTAAGTGTATGAGGAAATTTGTTTAACTGGATTTAAAAGTTACACAATGTATACATGTATTGAAACATCCTCAGGGTACACCACTAATCTGTATAATTTTTTTTGGTATAAAATGGTCCTCTAATTCAATTTTACTGGTGACTTTTACAAAAATAGGTGACAGAATGAAGTTTCCCATGTCTAGTCAGAGGAACACTAGAGATTGTAATTAAATTGCCACAAGTCAAGAAACATCCCAGATCAGCAGAAATCAGACAAAGAAGTGATACTCCTCTTACAGAGCCTTTAGGGGTACACAACTCTACTAGCATCTTGATTTAAGACTTCTAGTCAACAGAACTGTCAAACAATAAATATGTTTGCCAAGTTTAGCCACCCAGTTTGTCGCCCTCAGGAACCAGTACACCAGGGAACAATCGTCTAGCTTCGGTGTATAAGTGAATGTCTTCAAAGAGAAACTGAAAAATTCAAGTCAACACCACTAGTGGTAGTATAAAACGAAAGGCTCTTCCCATGAGATAAGAACATGAAATCATTACCCTGGTGGTCCCTTAAAAGTACAAATTGAATCTAATCATAATGAAACATTTGATAAAGCAAATTTAGGGACATTGTGTATGGGGATTGGAGAAAACCATAAAGTATGAGACTAGGAAAGTACCAAGGATCTGGTCTTACTTAAAACAGGCCAGAGAAACATAACAGCTAATGAGAGGCTGGGTTATATTTTTTAAAAATGGGAATATTGGGGCAGTTTTCCAACCCTTGAACAGCATGTGTCTGTGACTAACTGGCTTCAGTATATCATCGTAAGTCTTCTTTCTCCATTGATATTATTGTAGTTATTTAGAAAAACTGCATTGATATATGTAGAAAACATTAAAATTTTCTCCTCTATATTGGAGAAATGAATGGCTTGCTCTCAGTGCTCAAAATAAATAAGATCTTCAGCCTCCTTCACCTCCTTCTTTAGTAGGCTTTGGGTGGTTTTTAAATAAAAGTTCAGGGGGCAGGAAAACAGACAGACAGACAGACACATTCATGCATGTGTGCGTGCACGCATACACACACACACACACACACACACACACACACACACACACACACACTGAAGAATGAATGCAATTCAGTTGCTAGAATGTATATCACAAAACAAAAAATATGTATTTAATAGAAAGCAGATTAAAACATCAACCATATCAGTGACCAGGGATCCAATAATGACAAGGAATCTACTATTCTGCCAAAAGGTGGTTTTCTGTAGTCACTGTAAGTATAGTCATGAGATTGTTTTCATATAGAAGATGGACAAGTATAGATCTTAGCAGAAATGATGACAGTCTATTATTTAATGTCTGGTGACTGTATCATCTTTGTTCCTTCTGTATTCATCACTGTGTCTGTTGGTGCCTATAGAAGTGAGCAGCATTTTGGGGGAAGTTAAACTTTCAGTTCCTTAGCACTGATTCTGTGTGACATGACTCCTAAATACACCAGTATTCAAATCTCTAAGCTAAGAATGAGATTACTTGATTACAAGGGTACATCCATGGTATGTATTGGAGCATCACAGAGTATCTATTATATATTCAGGTCTTCCTCAGATAGTATGCCTGTACCACAGTGCAGGTCTACCACAGTGTAAGCATTCTTCAAGGTACACATCTGCTGAGCTCTTGCTTTCATCATTATCTCCCACATAAGACTCCTCTAAGAAGTGATCCTAGCCTTTCTCCTATACATAGATTGCACAGCCGGGTTTCCTTATGTTAGGGGATGTATGAGAGGGTCTCATGCTCCCTTCTTAACATCATCATGTAGTGCCTCTTCCTGAAATGTAGTGGATTCAAATAATGATTCAGTGCACATTCCAAACACAGTGCTCTAAAATAGTTGCTATCATAAGCACAATTTCATAAATCCTGTGTTATTTCTGACTGTGTAGTTCAATTCCTTAAGCAACAACAAAACAACAAACCATAAAACCTGTTTTCAGAGAAAGCTCTCAACTTTCTCAGTTCTGTTGTCTATAAAATAAGTATAATATCTAACCTTTAGAATAAATAAATAAATAAATAAATAAATAAATACTATTTAAAAAGACAAAGAAAAGAAAAGGCAACAACAAAGTTCTATGAAAAAAATCCAGAAACAGCCAAAGGGTATGCAGATGATTGCTATCAGTACTTAATGCATAAATGTGAAAGTGCACTTGATTTTGAATGGTGAGTAAGATCCACCCAGAGCTTTGGTTTGTCAGACGAGACAGTTACCTGAGGAAGATACATGGTGTGTCTAGAAAATAATGTAACAGTATCTGGCTTTTGCATAAGCTGAAAGCTGAGAAGTGTCTGCTGTAGAAGAGAGAGGACTAGGAGATGATAGAGACGTGCTAGATATCTCAAAGTTCAATGTTTGGATTTTCTCAACACTCTACTTCTCTAGGTCAGGCTCCACGACTCAGCAATACATAGAAATGGAAGTTCAAACATTTGTGGCATAGATAGATTGTAAGTGGTAAAGTGCTTCAGTTTTGATCAGGTTTTAAAGAGGATCTGTGTCGCAAAATGAATGACAACCCTCCCTCATTTATTCTGGATGAAACTGAGGATTTTAAATGGAATCCTGCTTGGCTTTACCCTGTCTCTATAGTGAAAGTGAGAGGAAACTGCTAGGGAAAAAATTTGGAATGAGAACTAAGACGACTTGGCAAACAGTTGAGGCAGAATAAAGGTCTGAGGGAGGAAGCAAAGAATGTGGGAAGAGGAGACTGGAACCCCAATGGTAGAATAATTTCCTCATATATTCCCCCATTGAATATATATCTTCTGCTAGCCATTGTGGTAATTGCTAGAAATAGCAGTCCCTATAGAGCAGTGAGACTAACAGAGAAAATTCAATGAGAGATTACCAATTTAATATTAATCTTATAAGTGCTATACCTTTTCCGTACATCAGTGCTTCCATACTTCAGAGACTATGTACTGCCTTTCTATCTTCTTAGGTGTCCTCTCTGAAAGTGTTCTGTTCCTTGAATACCCCTTATTTTTATTTATTCATTTGTTTGTGGTAGTTTGAGTGAGAATGGGCCCCAGAGGCTCATATATTTGAATATTTGGTTTCCAGTTGGTGGAACTCTTTGAGAAGGACTAAGAGGTATGGTCTTGATAGAGGAGGTGTCTGTGAGGGTGAGTTTCAAAATTTCATACCATCCTCAGGTGGCTCCCTCTGCCTCATGTGTGTACATCAAGATGTAAGCTCTCAGCTACTGGTCTAGTGCCAGACCTGCTAGCCTGCTACCATGATGTCAATGGTCTTAGACTTTCTGGAGCCATGAGCTCCAAATGAATTGCTTTTACATTTTTCAAGTTGCCTTGGTCATGGTGTTTTGTCAAGACAATTGAAGGGTAACTAAAGACCCTTCTATGTTTTCTAAATACCTACCTTTCTTGATAATAAACATGCCTATTTAGCTGTCTAGACTGGTGCTATGCTTGTCTACTGTCAAGAAAATAATTGTATGAGAACCTAAAGTATACAAATCAGAAAGTAATAGTCAGAAAGACAGGTTCGGGAGCAATAAAGAAAAAGGAGACATGGTCCCTTCCCATGAGCAGGCCTTGCCTTGGTTGGAACTGACAAACACACAAATTCCCAAGGAAATCACCATCAAAGGGGATACAGAGTAGAGGAGGGCTACCTTCTGACAGACACTGGGAAAACTGCTGAAACACAAAGCTGCATTGCACAAATCCTGCCTCACAAGACCTCTCAAGAGAAATGATTTTGCTGTTTCTCTCATTTTCTCCAGTGGAGAACACCACAAGATCATAAGGCTATACCTGAGAGATGTCTCATTAGATACTAATGACTTTGGAATTTCAGAGAACGCCATGGTTAAAACTAGAAATGGCTCCACTAAAGTGAAGCCTGAAGATTGTGTTGAATGAAATTGTATAGAATTTCACAAAAGAATCCACTTTGCAAATGACCTGTGATCTCTCTCCACAGAACCCGTGCAAGATGATTCCATAGGATAGTTTGGCTGCTTAATCATTTTAAATTCAGCAGTATTGGGAATTGGTTCTAATGCTTCTTATTTCAGCTCCCAAAAGCCAAACTTCCAGACCTGAGGGTCCCTCCTGCCCCCTAGCTTCAACTGATAATAAAGAATTCCTTTGCAGTCAGTGACTGGGCAAGGAGATGGGGTGGGAATTTTTAGATGGCTTGGGCACGGGACCAAGGGCTCTCCTTGGGAAGAGACACACCAATGACAGGGAAGCAGAAAGATGAAACTTTAAGGCCTGCTGACATTTATGAATCTGGGAAAGTGGCCCCATGGACAAATTTCCCTCTGGGTCTGGGGTAGCAAAGATGAAATATAGATTTTAAAGATGCAAACTCAGTAATACCAGAAGGGAGTGTTTGCTAGCTGTGGCGAGGTTTAGAAGTACCCAACCATTGAACTAGCTAAGGCATAGAATGTTGACATTTCAGCCAGCTTCTCGGTCCAGCCTGAGGTCTTTTTGTCGACCAGTATCAGACTCCTGCTCCATTTCACAGGAGTTTCTGCTCTTCTCAAAGCAGTTTGTTCTACCTGTGATTCTGCAGCTGAGCTGATTAGCATTTGTAGAACTAGGCTGAATGCCTTGTGTCTTGTGTTCCTCTGACTTAACTTTTCTTCTTCCATGAGGTTTGCATGGCTTCACTCCCTGGTCTTGTAAATAGTATTTAGCCTTTTCAAAATCATACCCACTTGTTCTTTCCTAAGCCCACATCATCTATTCCATGGCAGCATAAGAAGGGCAGATTCTTGGCTCCAATAGAAATAAAGTTGCTCGATGAAAGTGAGAATTGGGCATTTGATACGCTTTTGAGCGTACGTGCTAGCTTGTTTGTTGTGGCCGTAGGTGAAGTCCTGGTAAAGAAAACAGTTATTTTCACTCGAGCTCCTGTCTGGGGAATGGATGACCTGGAGCTTTCATGGGCTGATGTGATGGGCAATAGTTAGGGCACCTCTGCCGGCTTCTCTCTCTTTGAGATGATTAAGAGAATTGATAACATGTTGAACTAAATGTCAGCCAAAATCAATACCTCGGAGGTAAGAACCGGTTGAGGCCAGTGCATTGACTCCAGACAAATGCACAGGCCAAAGGGACAGAATCCCCACTTGGAAAAGCTAAACTGCTTCCTGGTACAGCAGCAAAGACTTATTAAACCTGTTGTTGGAACTAGATGTCACCAAGTATGGCATCTAGTGGGAAGGTTACTGGGGTCAAGTAGACTTCCTGCCCTTCTGGGCTAAGAAGACAGCTTCATGTTGCAATCTCAACCAAGCTGACAAGCTTTTGAAAAACACAGCATACCACAAATCCCCTACGAAGGGAAATACTTAAACTGAGAATGCACTAACCTGATCTTCACAATTTCATGTGCTTTTAAAATAAGTCACTTCTTCTTGTCCTTTTTAATTCTTTGGATTTTTGAGATAAGTTCTCACTATGGGATCAAGGCCGGCCCAGATCTTAGTATGGAACCAAAGCTGGCCTTGAAGTTGTGGCAAGCCTCTCACTCCAGCCTTACTAGTGCTGAGGTTGCACATGGGAATTCTAGTTTTGAGCTAAAATCATTTACATGTCATTATATGAAACGTGGTCTGAGGGGCAAGAGTATAATGTATTTTTTAATGGAATTTAGCTCCACACATCGCTTTTATATAACCTAAATGTTAGTTCCAATATTTCATTCCTGAGCTCAGAAGTTAAAGTGCTAGGTCTGATCACCAGAGTTCCATCCTTGGGACCCACATGGTGGAAGAAAAGAATTGACTGTAGAAATTTGTCCCCTGGAAGTCACATCTACATCATGGCATCCCCTTCACATATATAGCTCACGCACATGCGCGCGCGTGCACACACACACACCTCATATGCACATAAGTAAATCAATTAACGAATTGATCTATAAACAAATATGTGGTATTATTCTTAGATGAGACTTAAGTGAAAATTTTGAGGTTAAATGGTTGAAATATTAAAACACATATTGATTTTATAAATATAAACTAACATTAATTATGTAGATATAAAATGTATCATTTAGATAACTGCAATAGCTTCCTCATTAACTGGCATTAGCTGCATTATCAATTTTATATGCTAGATCCATCTACTCACCCAGGTGCTTAAAATATATGTAGCAACAGTTTTCAGACTATTGTTCTCAGCCTCATACTAGCATCTTGGCCACCCTATCCAAGCCTCTCCTCTCTACTGAATGTGAGTTAGCGCCCAGGGTTCACTTCTTTTAAACTGAATGGAGCAGATACATTTTGAGGTGTCACTCTCAAAAGCAGGTACAAAATGTTTGTGGCTTTCTACCTTGGGGCCACACATTTGATTACTTGATTACTCTGAAAGAAGCCAACTGCTATACTGTGGGTTGCTCGATGGAAGTATCCAGTAAGAGCCTTACAGTCATCTTTAGTGCCTAATAATCAATGAGCTGAAGCTAATAGTTATAGAGAAACCCAGTCCTAACAGTAACCCTGAGTGACCATGGGATAGATGTGCCTCCTCCCAAACTTCTGAGACCAAAGCCCAAACTGGCATCATGATTGGGACATGTTCTAGAACTCTTGAGTCACAACAACTGCGAGATCATAAACATTTGCTTTCCTAAGTCATTATGTTTGGGGATAAATGGTAAACTGCTATGAATGATGAGTCTAAAATCTTTAATGTACAAATTCCGAAGACCTCTTACTTACTAAATCAGAACCTCTCAGAGTTGGGATCAGTAATTAGTGTTTTAACCAGTCTCCTGGACAATCCTGGTATATCTCAGGTTTAAGAACTATTCATTTACAGGATGAAATCTAAAATCTTCCCATGACAATATCAAAAACCATTTGATAGCAATAGGTAAGATAAATAGAAGTGGAAGGAGACTGGAGGAGAGCAGGAAGGTAGCAGGAGTAGCGAAATGAAGGGAGAGCATTGAGAGGGCATGATGAGTGATGTGGCCCGAGTATTATAAATAATAAATGTTATTTATTGTATTATATTATAAATAAAAATAAAACATCACATTTGATCCAAACAAAAATAAAATTAGAAATAAAGGCAAATGCAGGGTTAATTTCTCCCAATACCACCCAGCCAAGGCAAACAAAAACCTGTGCTTAATCCTGTGTAGGTCTTCCTGAGGAATTTTATAGCATAATTAAGGTCTCTCTGTAGTCAAGAATATTCTAGCCACTGAGCACCTTATTAGCTCCTCGAATTGCACTAATTATGGATACTTCATTTATTAAATGAAACTAATGAGAGATGCTACACACTACATATCAAGTTTTATCATAACTACTTTGTAGTTAGTCTGATAATTTCCTAACCAACACCTACAAGATTGTTGCTATAGTTATCTTTACTTACAACCCAAGGACATAAGCTTCAGAGAGATGAAGTGTTTGCCTAAAAGCATATCACCACTCCCTGGTGAGGTTATACTTGGCATGAGTCTCACCTTGAACTAAACAACTACATTGTCCCCAGAACATAGTTCCTTAAATTGCTTCTGGCCCTTGAAGTCTGAAGACATCTTCCACACAGCTAGGTTCAAACATAATGCCATTGTGCTGCAGTATATATACGCTCATCATTCATTTAAGAGATATCCTTTATATATCCCTGGAAAATTTCCAGATCATGCCAATTTAGCACTAGAAGAGTAAACAAAGAAGAGACAAATCAAATCAATCAATCAATCAGTCAATCAATCAATCACTGCAGTGAACTTTATATCCTATGGATCTGAGAAACCTCCTTGCATAGCTTGATGTGTTACCAATATGGTCATGCTGATAACTTATTGCCACCCCAATGAGAAGCAAAAACTTTCAAAAGAATTAGGTCATGAGAGCTCTCACTCATGAATGGATTAATGTCATTATCTTGGAAGATAATGGTTTCCTTAACGTGAAAATGGATTTGATTCTTGAATGCTTGTATGAGTTTGGGCCCTTTTCTCTCCTGTGCATGCTCTCTTGGTTTTTCTCTTCCATCAGGAGAGGATTGAAAAGAAGGTCCTGGACAGCATTCTTTTACACCTTTCTCTTACATCTTGAACTTTCCATCTTCCAGACTCGAAGCAACAAATACCTGTTCATCATAACCAATCAGTAGTCTCAGGGACTCAGAGTAGCACAGCGTGATCTAATAGACAATAAGAAACATAGATGATTATTCTAAAGGAAAAGAAAATAGCATTTGAAATGGTGGAAGATTGAAGAGAAACTGATACTGATAAATGGAGGTTCTAATATTAAACAGTAAAAGACAAGATTTGCATAAAGGCAAATTGTAGCATGGATAGAGTGTTGTTAGTAGATATTTACAAAGCAAGTGTAAATTCCTGCTGGGAGGATACTTACAAAGTTCATAGAACAGGGAAATGGGCCTGTGTGGTTTGAATAGAGCCTGGTAAGGGCCATGTACCAGATGAGTAAGAGAAAAAGAAAAGGCAAGGGAAGTTCTGAAAGTTCTTCTGAACCCTTAGAAGGGATGAGGAACTTCTGTGATTGGAATGGGAATCGTGGAAAGTTGGAGAACATGACTTAATTTCAACCTCAATAGATCATTTTGATTGATACCCTGGAAATTCAACGTATAGAAATGGCAGAGGCAATAAATTCAATTAGAATACATACAAACCTATTTTAATACACAGTTAGCCATGGAATCCTGGGCTACAATGATGGCACAGAAGTGACAATAGATGGCTAAATTCTGGGTACATTATGGGTAGAGCTGGTGGTAGCAACAGGAAAACATGATTTGGGATATAATAGAAAACAGAAGCCATTGTCTTAGAGCAGAGATAGGGAAGAATATACAGGTCATAAGCTTTCCTTATGGAACAAATCAGCAATTTGGGTAGCAAATGCCAAGTTTTTAAGGTATAATATATCTAAGAAGGGATGTCCAAATGGAAAATCATATGCACAAACATTCTAAGGAGCAACTGATGCAAGGAAAATAAACTGTAGAAAGCATAATATTTAAGAGTGTGAGGCTCTGAAATCTTTAAGGGGATTATTATTATTGGGATTACACTGAGGAGCTACGAATAAAAGTCTTTTCTCGTTCAATTCCTTTTCTTAATCACTTAGTAAATGTCTACCGAATTCCTGACAACCAGCCAGTCCTGGATTGTCTGTGTGGTCATTTCTCTCTCCCATCAGAAATGTGAAGGAGTGTGCATTTACATTTGGTTTTATATCTTATAAAATATACTATAACATATAACATAAAATAGAGTTTTGGACCATGTTGTTTGGACAAACTATTACAACTAATACTTGCATAAGAAAATAAGGTAGACAAGTCCATTATAGTCCCTCGTTAAGCAGGATAAACACAGTTACAATAGAGATGGATTGTAAGGGAAGGTCACATACTTTTCTTTGGAATTCTTAAATCTTAGTTAATCATGAAAGACTTGTTTGGAAACGTAAATTGAAAATAAGCTAGGAAATTTCTGGAAAGAATTTCGTGACATTGAGATGGAATGCATGAGAGTTAGCTGAGACCTGGTTACTTGTAAGTTCTACATTGTATTCTAGCTAGGAATTCAAAGGACCCACATTAGATGAGAGTCATTCTTTCTCGGTGTTCAGTCCCAGTGGAATAACACTAGAAGACAGAGAAGAGGGTGGTGAACCATGGAGAAATAAAAGAGGATGAACAATGCCATAAGAAAAGTATAGAATTAGAAGTTCAATTCAGCCTTATTCAGAACTTCAAAAAGATTGAAAAATTGTCATAATCAAATGATATTATAGTATGCATTACTGAATTTTTCACTTTGGAGCTGCAAGAAGACAAGCTTACTCCGGAAAGTGCTCTTAGGTTCACTTTGAAGTATATGAGAAGGAGATGCGTAGACATAAATGAAAAGAAACTTTCTTGTGGAGAAAGTTTCCACGGTACTGAAAGGCTTAAGATGGAGGAAAACCCTCCCCTCAAACATCCTCATGAGTAGCTGTAATAAAGAAAGTTTATCAATAATGTAAACTCAAAATAACTTTCCTTTTTCTTTTTCTGTTTTTATGAGGCTGTATTTAACTCCAGTGAGGCATAATTCTTAGCAGACTGTCTTTCAATTAGAGCAATCCATCTATTCACATCGATTCTACTACTGCTCAAGTCTCATCTTGAATTGCCTTTTTAAAAAAAGTGAACATTAGTGGGGAGTGAGAAAATTAATACTTAATGTAATATGTGTTGTCTCAGTCTCACTTTATTCATGGTTGGTTCTATGGAGATGCGTCTAGCTATAAGAGATGAGGGAAGGAAGATGCAGTTATCCAAAGTTATTGAATATACAGCTCAGTAGACATTAATCAAGTTTATTTGGTAGCCAAGGAACTTCAACAATTGTTGCATAGGTATTGGGAAGGAAACAAATCATTTTAAAAAATCCCTAATTCTGAGTTATATACAATATGGTAGGGAGGAGTCCAGAAGCAAACACTGCTAGGACTTGTATCTCTTTTAAGTAGGAATTCTGCACTACAAAGATCTAATTGAGAGTTTCCGTGATTGGGGAGATTATTTTAGTCAGGATTAGTCTACTGAAATGGAGAAAAACATTGCTCCAGAGGCACACAGAGCATTTACTTTAAAATTCACTTTTAGGAGTCTTCCTGATGTTGGAGATTGCAAGCCATCCCTGGGCAATTTAGCAATTCAAAGGATGAGGAGTCTAACACATAGATTTGTCTTTACTTCATCACAGTTGACTGCCATCCAACCACCAATGCCTCATAGACACATGCCCAAACTCAGGAAATAATAGCACAGGTACTACCTTTCCTTTCAGATCAGACAACTAATTTATCCAAATTTATCTTTTCCTTGGGCCACACAGACATGTTCCTCGATGCTCCTGGGGGCGGCGGGTGGGGGGGGGTTGGTGTTAGCTGTGAACTCTGTATTTTTCAAAAGGAAAGTAAATCATTTTGAATAGGGAACTAACACTGGTGTTTCCAGGAACATCAAACTATTTCTTGGAATGCTATGTGTAACTCAGGCTTCCTGATACTCTAGGTGCTTTCTCAAGTGTTCCTAGTACAAAAACTCCCCATCCATCTATTTTATTCAGTTCTTCTAAGCAGGATAAGCATGATATTTCCTATAATTATGTACTAGTATCTGACTCTTTTATAACTTTAGTATGTTACAGAGCTGAGCAGGAGCAATTCTTGGTGTATTGTGAATATTTATTTGTTCATGGAATCTTGATACCAACACAGCCATTTTATTATCAAGACTGCTTACAGACATAAGATTGAGCGTTAACAAGAACCAGTAACTTGAGCACAGCCTCACAGCTGGAGAAGCGAAGAGGGATTGAAAATAGCTCATTCACATGTAGAGTAGATGCTTAGCCCTTCCTGCTGGGTCTCCTTTCTGTCTCAGAAAGAAGTCTGGTGTCTTGCCTGCACTGCAATGTTAAGCCTCCAGGAAAGCTGGTCCTCTAAGAGAGTTAATAGGTTGGTAATGATGTAGCTTGATTCAGTCCCCCTAACCCTCTTCCCTGAGCTTTAGTTTAGTTTAGTGGCTTTGAACTTTTGAGCCTCCTGTCTCCACTTCCCAAGTGATATAACTGCAGTTCTATCTGCTACACCTAGTTTGTGCAATGCTGGAAATAGAACCCTAGATTTGTGGAGCATGCTAAGCAAGCACTCTGCCTACTAAACTACATCCCCAGCCCCCTTTCTAGTTATTATGATGACATTGCAACCCAGTCTTCAAACAGTAATTGGTGAGACCATTTTAAAAAATTAAACCAATACGGCATCCAGCTTCATTAGCGAAAAAGCCCCATGTTCTTTCCCGGTGTATTTGAAAACTATCCAAATATCCTACCATGGCCAAAAAATTCTGCATGACTTGACCCCTGACTAACTATTTGCTCATCAAACATGTCCAGTCTCAGCTTCTTTGTATTCTGTGATGGATGAAGACAGTTCCAACCTGGAGCCACTATTCTGCAGGACACGTAGTCATACACATTGCTGTTTCTTTCTTTACAGCACCCTGTCTCATCACTCTGACTTCACACTGAATGTCCCTTACAGTGGCCTTCCCTGACTATGGGGTCTAACATCTGGCCTTCTGAGCATAGCTACTATTATAATAAAATCATTCCTCATCATGCTCTTCTACTTTGTTTTTATTTCCTGAAATTATCTTGTTAATTTGAAGTGAAGAACTATGCCCACGTATTATCACTATATAGATTACACACAGAGTAGTAATCTATATTGAAGCAGATCTTCTCATTACTATAAACGACAGTTATAATATTTTGAAGATAAGAATAGACTATTATTATTATTATTATTGCTGTTGTAGTTCTATTCAGGACTTAAGGCACTATGCAGAGATTACTATCACTAAGCTACATCCTCAGCCCATCAACCAACTATTTTCAAATTAAGTGAATAAGCATATATAAAAAAAGTTACTGTTATAATTATAATTTGTTTCATGTTTATTTTATGACTTTCATTAAACTACAAGAAACAGAAGAGCATATATAGAAACTACTTTAGTAACAGGGGCCAATTTTCTTTAGATGCTATTGAAATAATACTATTAAAATAATTACCATCACATTTCTCTTAGTGGAAGTTTCCAAAGGAAAAACAAAATAAGACAAAACAGAACAGAACAACAACAAAATCCTCAGCCAGATTCCCTCATTATATGGAACTGTTACTGTCTTCTTCTAAATGCAGCTGAAATGGATATGTTTGTAGAAGCAGATTGGCCTATGAATGAGCATCCCAGAATTTCTGTGCCTGGCATCTCTGTTGGCTTCAGTGTTGGGATAATGGATTGGAATTGATGGAGAGGAGGGAGTTTGCTGCTCTGCGAATTATTCAGTGGATCCCTGCCTCTAATAATCCTTTGAAACTACTGTTGGCTTGAATTTTTTAGTGTCTAAAAATTGTAATATATCTTGATAAAGAACAAGAGGTATTTGCTGAGGCATCTGGAGGCATAACACTCTGAATTCTCTTTCTTTGTTTTTCCTGGAAGCAAAAAATATTGTGGGTTATTATTTCCAATTTGGAAGATGAAAACAAACAAAACCTACCCAGCGGCATATAGCAGCATGTAGAGAGTTGTCTCGTCTTACAGTTAATGTAGGTACTGTCCTGGAAGACGTGCCTAACAAGCCAGTATTATCGAGGTGTCAGACACTCAGTTTACTCTTTCCTCTCTTATATAGATTGGACATCTCCTTCCATAGGATGCGATTTTTCATATTAAGTTATTAGCTGTGTGAAAATTAGCTCTCAAATCTAACTTAATAAATCAGGTCTTGAATTTTAGAATACTTGAAATGCCTGTTAAGTGTTTCATAGCTACTTCAATAATCAGATGTGGGCAAAATGCGTTTTCAATATTCTGTGCTCAGTTTATCACTTTTAAAGTGTCAAAGCTCCTGCAATTTAAAAACTTTTAAGCTAATCATCCTCTACTTACAAGACTCTGCTATCTCAGAAAAATAGCAAAGACTGTGGTAAACAATTTGAAAGCCAATCCCTGCTTGGGCAGATGGGGTATATGTGTAGTTTAGTTTAACATAAGAAAAGTATCTACTGTGAGTTAGGCACCATGCTTGGCATAGGAAATCAATTGGGCACGCATTTGACTTTCTGTTCTATGCTCTGCAGGGAACTGCCAACAATACAATTCCCATTACCGTGTGTTCTGGAACTATAAGTTAAGCAGTTGTGACCAGAATCAGTCCAAGAGAAAAGATGATGTGTATGGAGGATGCTGTTCCTGGTGATGGGACCTGGATAGATAAAGATGTGTGTCAGCAAGATAATGGGAGAACCACAAGTGGTTACAGGAATGGCAAGATAGGCATGTGAAGGGAAAGAGCTGAGGAGAGAAAAAGATAGGGTTTATCCTTGAGGGTCTCTTAAATCATGCTAAAGGACCCATTTAGTACTTAATCTAATGAATTCATAAAGAACCATTGAAAGATAAAAATCTTTTGGTAGGAAAATAGAAGACAGAAATGAGAGCTTAGTACCATGGGTCAAATCATGTTATCTATTCTAATTATTATTGGTGCAAGTTTCTCATCATCAATATAAGAAGTTTAAGTCACCCTTAAGTCTTTATATTGCATTATAATAGAGACAATGAACATTTACAAGCTTTAGTCAAAAGAGGTGTGTATATATCTGCCATGACTCTAATCTTTCAGTTGAGGTTGGGAGAGAGTTTTGATGTTTGATTCCAGTAATGAGGTTCATTATTACAGCCTCATGGTTAATTTGGCGTAACTCAAATTATGCAAGCCCCCTTTTATTATTTGGTACCACCAATTGTAAATATTTTGTTATTCTTTCCATATTGCAATATTGACCTTTTGGGAAGGGGGCAGGGAGGGCAGTTCTGAGATAAGTCAAATGGCATTTATCTTATTCATCCAATTCAAAATTCCTCAAGTTCATGTACGTCCATAACATTAAACTCAATTAACTTTTTTTTAGAATAAGCCCCTGTTTGCATACTATGATTGAACAACTTCCATTTTCTTTGAAAGACAACAACACTTTTAGGGTCAAGATATTAACCCCTTGCTATAATCCAGTTACTTTTACAATTTTACTCATTGTTCTATGCCTCTAAATTTTCTCACTAACTTCCCTTTGGTTGTGTTGTTAGACTGGAGTTACTAGCTTGAGAAAATACTGTACAGTGGTAGAACTCTCTGGATATTAAATGCATATATTTGGAAGCAGGTGTCCTTAAAGAAAACTGCAGTTTGCTGTTTTCACCATAGTTAGCTTCTAAACTCCCACAGTTTGCTGTCTTTTTAAATATATCCCGCCTTTGACAAAGATTTGGGGATTGAAACTCTGTCTTTCTACAGTTTCCTCTAAATTTTATTTTTAGGTTTTGTGTGTGTGTGTGTATGTGTGTGTGTGTGTGTGTATTGTGGATGGAAGTTCAGTGCCTGTGGAGGCCTGAGGAAGGCGTGTGATCTCTGGGAGCTGGAGTGACTGGTGGTTGTGAGCCTCCCTTCATGGGTAATGGGAATGACACTGGAGTCCCCTGCAGGAGCAATGAAAACTCTTAACTGCTGAGCCAGGTCTCCACTCCTGAGTTTTCTGTATTTTAAACTGAGTCATTAGAATGTTGGAGGACCCTTCATGCAGAATTCACTTATAATGTTCTTGTTATTGATTAGGACTCCAAGCTTAACTCTTAAACATGTTTTGTTATCTTTTCTTAACACTATGGTGTGCTTAATACAAAACACGTGAGATGCTAAGTCAAGCTTCCCCTTGCAATTTCAATTTCAGGCTTTTCAGTTAACCATAGAGATACAAAGGTTTTTTTTTTGTTGTTGTTGTTTTTTTTTTCATTGTTGCTAAGATGAGTCATTATATCTGTACGTGATACTATTTTTCAATTTTGTATCAAATTCTAATACCTTGCTATAAAATAGGTCATTCATATTTTTTAATACTTCCATAATATAGCAGTGAAAGATGTAAAAGACCACAATTCCCCTACCTATTATGCTAGCTTTTAGATATTCAGCCTAATACTGTAGGTAACATCATAATAATATTAAAGCCCAGTATGGTGCACTCCTGTAATCTCAGCACAAAGGCGGCTGCACAGGAGGACATCATCAGCTTTGTCACTGGTATTGGTGATACCGTGAGTTCCAGGTCAGCCTGGATACAGAGTATGACACTATATCAAAAGGCCTCTTCCTCTTCGGAAAAAAAAAATCCCATACAAATGCCACATACACCACCACATCTTTCCACCTCTCATCTCTCTGTCTCTCTCTGCCTCTGTGTCTGTCTGTCTGTCTGTCTATCTGTCTCTCTTACTCATACACAGATAACATGTGTAATATACATTTCTGTGCAGCATTAGTTTCAAATCAAATCCACAACCTTCAGGCACTAAACATGCTGCTGGATTTCAAAATCGTGTACCCAACACAACTGCCCTGCCCCCGTGGCTGACTTGGGGTGCATAGAATTCCATATTTGTGTCCTGCAATGAGGGGCAAGTCAGGGATGGCACCTGCGATAAACCACCTGCTCTCCTAATTACAGAATTGCAGATTAGATATTCTACAAAGCAACTCACTTTCCACATTTCAGATTAAAGGCACAGATTTACATAATAGAACATTTATCCCACTAATGGTTTCTAATAAATTCAAACTTGATTTGCATTAAGGAGAGTTCCATTTGGGACATACATTTAAACACCATCTTTTCAAGATTTCTCACTGGATGCTGTGGTGCTACAAGAAGTAATGGCTCCACAAGAGCAATCTGCTTTGAGGGAATCATTATAGAATAATTCATGAATTTCAGAAACATACAAATCAGATTTCAAGCTTGCAATAAATAAGATTATCCTATCCTCATCAGAAAAGAATTTTGTTTGAAAAGCAAAAATAAAATGCACTAGTAAGCTTTTGTTGAGCATTTTGGAATGATATAATCACAATAACCATACTGTTTATAGTATTAAAAATAGGTGAAGAAGAGACCCTTAGAAAGGAGGGTTAAGAAATACCAATTTCATGTATCAAAGAACAATTGATGAGCACTGACTTTGTGATAGGCACTGTTTTAGATGAAACAGTGAAGAGGAAAATAAGGACTCTTGAAGGTCATATTTAAGGATATAGCTTTTGTGTGTATGTAGGCTGGGAACATGTGTGTGTGTGTGTGTGTGTGTGTATGTGTGCAAGTGTGTGTGTGTACATACACACAGAAACATATATACACATCTTTCAAAGTACAAAAAGAAAATTAATAAGTAGGATATGAATAAGAAATATATAGCGTCTGGGCAGTAAATATTAAGGACAATAATTTTGGAAGCAAGAACAAGGATGAGTCAGTGTGTGTGTGTGTGTGTGTGTGTGTGTGTGTGTGTGTGTGTGTGATATTTCATAAGGGTTGGCCAGAGAAATCCGAGTAAACAGCTAACAAAAAGAGAAGCCACAGGTATTTCTGCAAACTTTCTAGCAAGAGCAAAGGCTGGTACATGAGGAAATGTTAAGAAGCAGGAATAACTTAGAGAGGCAGAGCAACAGGTAGCCAAGCAGAAAGAGACACCTTAGCAATAGCCAAATCCACATCCTCCATCTAGGGTCAAGGAAAACAATGTTGGGATTTGTGCATGAGCAAGTAGCAAGAAGCAGGTTAGGCTCACAGCTACATCCTAACTCCATTTTACACACTGACTTAAAAGTTCATAAACTCACCCCAGGCAGATATGTCTTAGCTTCAAGGAGACATGATATCAGTGATGATGGGTTCAGCATCAATGATTCTAAGATGACCAATCATTAATAAACTATTAGAAGAAATTAAATCTTCCAACATCATACTTTGATCTTGATTTCGGCAGGAATTCCATTTATTGAATGTCATTAATCAGAACATGTTCCACAAGAAAGACTTCAAGTGATTAAATTGATCTGTCCTTACACTTTTTTTCTTCGTGGGTTAATTTAGAATAGCCTCAAAAATTGGCCATGGTCTATGATGGCACTCTGTGATTTGCATAATCCAAGGACATCTGTCTTTTTTCTACTGCTTTGTTTACTAAAGGCAAGGCTTCATGGAAATCACATCTATGGTCTATAGTTTATTTGGTTTAGGCTTGAGGCTAATTAAGTGAGAGTCGGAGTTCTTCCCTATGTGGGCTTGGACCTTGGATTCAATGCAGCTTCAGAAGACATTCCAAGGCCTGACCAATTGCTCCCCTCAAACAAACAAACAAACAAACAAACACAAATCAACTAAACAACAAACCAAATCTGAAAACAAACCCCCTACCCCCCAAAAAGTGAAGGATAAAAAGAAGGATTAAAAGAAGGATAGAGCCCCCACAGCAAAATTACTGACTGTACACAGGGTATTTTGCAGTAATGGTGACTTAGTGGTATCATTCTAACAGTCCCAAGCAAGACAGTGAATAGTCTTCAGTTGAGTACGGCTGTGTCAATCTCTGGCTCATGACAGCCAAACCAAATGAGCAGCAACTTTCTGGATGTGTCTCTTTAGGACTATAGAAAGGTGAATTCTCAGTGGGTACCTTTATGCAGGTATGCACACATCCTAATACAGGACATGATCAAATAACAGTGCATTTTCAGGGAGGGAAGGGAGAAAAAAAAAAGAGTGCATTTTCTGTTTTCTCCCCCTATACCCTTAAGGAATGCAGAATGTAGCTACAATTCTTATGAATTGACCTATTTATATGCTGGGGTCTGGAATTCAGCAAACAATCTTAAGGCTACTGTTTGCCAATTAGTATGTTGTTACTTTGTTTCAATTCTTGCCCCATTCTCCAGGCTGTTTTGCTTATATCTGAGATGCCAAGATGCTGAATGGACAAGTTTTAAAGGAGAGCTTGCTGGAAAGTGGCAGATGTGATGAATCACTGAGTTCCCTTTACAGGGGGCAGCATGTGATGCAAGCAAGAAAAGTGATTCCTCCAGTCTGCTCCACACTGCTAAGCAGTTGGGTGACCTTGAAGTAGAGACACCTCATTTCTATGTATTTCTCTATAGCTGATAATATAACCAATATGGCTGGATAGAAGATGACCTCAAAACTGAGTTTCAAATTCATCTCCTACTTCCCTCTTGATACTTTTTTTTTTTTTTTTGCAATTCATGTAACTTAAATACCTATCTCCTAACTTGTAAAACAAAGGGTGACAACCCATAAGATTTTTCTAAAAGGGTTAATTTAGTAACAAAGTACTTAGAAAAGTGAATGCCATTTACAGGCAGAAGAGGAACCTGTTAGCATCTTTTTTCCCCCTTATTTCTACATATTATAATACATACATTATTTCATTAGCAATATAATAGTAGAGCAAATTTTTCACTTTAAAATGAAGATATGTCAAGAAGATAAATGGTCCTAACAATGAGGATAGACACAAAATAGCACAGTTCCTTCAGGAAGTATGCTTAAAATACTGTCATTAGCAATCATTTTGTGTCTACTGACAGAATTAACAGTTCTTCTGGTGGGTTTCATGCTGGTTCCATGCATGCATACACCCCATGAGTGTCTGGAGATACTTTGCCTGTGGGACTAGCCCCAGGGTGGATGAGTGTTGAAGGTGGAGAGTGATTAGTGAATAGAGGTCGGCAGGCCCTGCCTTAGGGAATCTCTGCACCACCATGTGCAATCAAATGTCCCCCCACCCCCACCCCCCACACGCCATGAGGTAGACATAGTCATGAGAAATTCTGACCATCTTCAAGATTACCAAGCATGGCAACAAACAAAAACAAACAGACAACATCAACAACAAAACAAAATACTCCACCCCCACACACCACAAAATTGGAAACCAATACACACAAGCAAAAGACCAACAGGACACAGAAATGCACAACTAAAGCCATATGAGAAAATGTCTACAAAGCCACCACTGAGTTCGTACTGTGTTGGCCATCTACTCCTGGGTATGGCATACCCTGAAGGGTGGTTAATATATCCAGTGAGATTCCTTTGATAAAGACTGATTTTTTTTTCCTGTGCAAGGAGCTTTGAATGACAGGTTGCCTCTTGGTCAGAGATGGCAGCCTACGTCCATGTTCCTGTTCTCAGTGCTGGGACACCTTCTGGCTTGAGCTGATGGCCACAGTGAATTCATTCAAACATTAATCCTGCTGTGTCAGGAGGACACAGTATGCTGGGAGTCCTCATGCCCTCTGGCTCTTACTGTATCTCTGCTTTCTCTTCGGCATTAGTACCTGAGCCCCGAGGAGAAGCTAGGAAGAAGGCAATCTATTTAGGACTGACTGCCCCCAAAGCTCTCACTTGTCCAACAGTGAGTCTCTGTGTCAGTTCTCAACTACTGCTGGTTATTTGCTTAGCTGTTACTTTGTGAGTTTGTGTTTTAAAGCCAGAGGGAAAGAGATGCATGGAGTAGGGTGGGCAGGCATGTGGAAAGGAGCTGAGAGGCATTGGGGGAGGGGAAACGTAGGATCAGCATGCATTGTACAACATTTTTTAGTTCAATTAAAAAAAAATGCCAGGCATTTTATAACATATACACTATAGTATGGCAGGACAGGTGAAGAGGTTATCTTCCAGCTTTACATTTTTTTTTTTTTGGTGTTGGGTTCTTCAAATAGAAATTCTTGGGCTTTGAGCAAACTTGGAAATCAAGGTCTGCTGTCTCTGACTCTAGGCTCATGCTAGTTAATTTTAGAGTCAAGTGATCTCCTCTAGCGTCTTCTGATGGGTGTAAAGCGAAATTTCTCGCATTGATATTTTTCTTCTTCTAACCTTTGCTTTCCTTAGTCATTTGAATTATGATGTGGGTTTCTTCATATAGCTCTCCCTTTCAGTATTAATGGCAGCTTTACAATGAAACATTCTTTTTTTTCTCATTATAATTCGTTAAACTTAGCATTTTATAAACTTCATCTTATAAATCTCATTAATTTGCAATTCAGGGAAGAAAAAAAAAGCAGCACCTCCAATAAAAAAAGCACTCATTGTATCTGATAACTCATTTTAACCACCAGAAACCTGACAGTGAGCCAGCTTCCGCCTCCAAAGAGAGAAGTTATGAAAAACTTGAGTAACTTGCCACTGCGCAGAGCTTATTAAAGTTTGTTTTAAATCTCACTCTGATTTCAGGTGTATATTTAAATTTTGGCTGCCACTGAATAAGTTTGTCAGTAGTCTGTGAAGAAAAAGGTGGTAACCTGTCAGAGCTATGACAAAGCAAAGGTGACCTCCCAAACAACTTTGGAAAATTTCAAGTGGGAATAATGAGGCATGCTGGAGACTTTGACATAGGTAACCGCAAACTGTAATGGAGTCGATGGTTTCTTAACTCTACCTTTCCCAAATCGGATTCAACATTGTTAAAAGTAGTTGTGGTGAATTACAAGGTGTCTTCCTTTTTTTGCCCTTCTTCTCAGGTTGATCAAGTTTTCCAGATTCACCCTTGAAGCTCAGTATGATCACATGACAGCTTGAACTGAGAGAACACACACAGAAGTACTGGGTGGTTTCTCTGGGCCCATGACAACTCAACTATTGATATCTGTTTTGATATGCCATTCTCTATTTCTTCAATGAATGTGACCAGAGAGCAAACTTCAGTGGTGTCAGTGACATTGTCAATGTGTCCATCAGCCAGGATGCTCAATCATCAGCTGTGATACTGAGATGCTCAATGCTATTTTGAGATATAGCACCCTACCAGACTCTTATCTACCTTCTCTGGTTTTAGAGGCAGAGAAAGATACTTATATCATTTGAATCATTTTATATTAAGGAGTTATTTTAATAGACATTGCCATATTGTTATCAATATATCCAATACATTTCCAGAAATGACATTAACCTACTAAGATTGATTTGTATGTGAGTTTATTTTTAATTACTCAGAGAATAAGGCACTCGACCACAAACATCTAACAACAGGGAATACATTGTTGACATGGTGAACCAGTGGGGGTAAATAATTAAGGACAACAAATGCTGAAAATATATTAAAATACAACCTGCTGGAAAAAGAGTAAAAACACGCTCCGAAAGGAAAATAAGTCTGTGTAAAGAAAAGGGGAAAGGCATGTAAGAAGCCATTCCAAATGCAGACGTTAGAGGTGACTGCATGTCCATTGATTTTAATTTTATATTTGACGCATACATAAAACTTACAGTAAGACAGAAAAACAAGAAAGAAACATTGTCACATCAATCAGACGGTGAGAATAATAATATATATATACATATATATGTATATGTACTATATATATATATATATATGTGTGTGTGTGTGTGTGTGTGTGTGTGTATGCATATATATATGTTGGAAACCTGTGTTATTCTATAAAAGAAGAAAAACAATTGATGAGATAGAGATCTGTTTTCGAACTCAATGAGGTAGCAGTCATAAAGATATATGGTGTATGCAATGGTGTCAGCGTTTGGAAGCTGAGTATGGGATGGATCCCCGGATATGGCAATCTACACTAGCAAGATTTTGCTGAAAGGACCCAGATAGAGCTGTCTCTTGTGAGGATATGCCGGGGCCTAGCAAACACAGAAATGGATGCTCACAGTCAGCTATTGGATGGACCACAGGGCCCCCAATGGAGGAGCTAGAGAAAGCACCCAAGGAGCTAAAGGGATCTGCAACCCTATAGGTGGAACAACAATATGAACTAACCAGTACCCCAGAGCTCATATCTCTAGCTGCATATGAATCAGAAAATGGCCTAGTCGGCCATTAGTGGAAAGAGAGGCCCATTAGTCATGCAAACTTTTTTTTTTCTTTCCATTTTTTATTAGGTATTTAGCTCATTTACATTTCCAATGCTATACCAAAAGTCCCCCATACCCACCCACCCCCACTCCCCTACCCGCCCACTCCCCCTTTTTGGCCCTGGCGTTCCCCTGTTCTGGGGCATATAAAGTTTGTGTGTCCAATGGGCCTCTTCGTGCAAACTTTATATGCCTCAGTACAGGGGAACGCCAGGGCCAAGAAGTGGGAGTGGGTGGGTGGAGGAGTGGGTGGGTGGAGGAGTGGGTGGGGGAGCGTGTGGGGGACTTTTGGGATAGCATTGGAAATGTAAATGGAATAAATACCCAATAAAAAAAAGAAAAAAAAAGATATATGGTATTCTGTACATGTAGACACTTTTACATATATGCATATCTAATGTTCATTATTGTATATATTCATAGTAAGTGTATTTCTGAAATTCTTACTAAAGACAATGCTAGGAAAGGGACACGATACATTATTGCTTTTCAGTCACTGCCATTGTCTTCCTTCTTCAGTGATGATAAATTCACGTTGTGTTTTGGTATATTTCCTTATGTTTCGGTTCAGCCACACAGTGGATAGCTCGTAGAGGAAAAACTTTAGTTTGTGTTCTCTTTATTGCTACAGTCTAACCTGTTAGGAATTTCAAGATTTAACACTTAGAGCTTTTTTAATTTTCATATTCCCCTAACTGCTCTTAGAGTCCCTTTTCTTGGATATTATGGACCTTTTATTGTCAAGCAGAGTTTTGGGTAGCTGTTCCTGTTATTGTTGTATTGCTATGAAGAGACACCATGATGAAGGCAGCTCTTAAACTAGAAGGCATTTACCTGGGGGTTGGCTTTCAGTTTCAGGTGGTTTAGTCCAGTATCGTCATGCAGTATCATCATGGCAGGGAGAATGGCTGCACATCTGGCACTAGCAGCAGGACCTTAGAATTGTACATCTTCATCCACAGGCCATAAGAAGAGAGGAACTGCGCCTGGCATGAGCCTTTGGAACCTCAAAGCCTACCTCCAGTGGCACACATCCTCTAACAAGGACACACTCCTCAAATAGTGCTACTCCCTGATTCCTGAGGACTAAGCATTCAAATAGATGAGCCTGCAGGGTCAATCTTATTCACACTACCACAATAACCATAAGTTAAAAGATATAAATTGCTGGATTTTCTAAATGAGAGTTGAAATTACTGCTTTGTCATTATTTAGATCCAAGAAACCTCAAATTCCTAGTAATTAACATGTTTTAACATACCAAAGCAAGTTCTTTGAGCCAAGGCAAAATTTTTGTAAATGATATAAAAGTATAATGCTATTAGTCTGTATTTATAAAGTAATGTATATAAATTAAGTAGCCATTCCTTTTGATTAATATGATACACTTGTTTGGTTAAGTTAAGAGAATTCTTAAAAAGATAACTATAGTTTTCTTTGTAATAAGTAGCTCAAAGATGATATTTTCACAAACCTCATTGGAATTAATGTCACCAGTTGAAAATGTAAAATCACACTTAAGTGCTTGTAGTAATGCATTAAATTCTAAGCAATAAAGGTGTAATTGTGATGTTCTGTTGAATAGCATTTAGATATGCTATGTTCAGAAGAAAATTGAAAACAGAAAGTCTGAAATGTCCAGTAAAAGTCATTACTTAACACCATCAGAGACATTACTTATTTGGTATTTTGAAAGTCACTATTTTGGCAGCTATGTGAAAATACACAGTCTCTAGAAAGGAAGTAAATGGACACCACACACAGGGATATCTTTTAAAGTAATGCGTAGACTTAGGAAAAACTGTTCACTAATACCTTGTGAATCAATATTCTCTGATCATTGTAGTTTATTCTTTTGAAGCCTACTCAGCCATCTTACATTTTTCTTCTGTTTGTACGTTCACACGTGCTTTATCAATCTATACCCAATTATTTTAGAGTGTGCTTCCTCAACTAGACAGCTGATCTCACTAAGTAAAGGGCAGAAACTGTCATTTCACTGTCCCATCCCTGTCCCACCTTTCAAATTGCTTAGCTTTTGCTAGGGGACTGAGAAAGACATTGAGACTCATTTACCTGAAAGGACACAAGAAATAAAAAAATGCTAAGTGTGCTTATACACTAGCTGATATGAGGCTCCTAACACGTATACAGCAGAGGACTGCCTGGTTTGGACTTTGTGTGAGAAGAAGCACCTAGCCCTGGAGAGACTTGAGGCCCCAGGGAATGTGGAGGTCAGGTGGGGTGGGGGATACATCCTCCTGGAGACTGGAGAGGAGGAATGGGATGAAGAACTGTCAGAGGGCAGAATAGGACTGGACCATAAAACAAGACTAAATTCTAATAATAATAAATTCTAGGTGTGCTCTCATAGTACAAGTGGCAAAATAATACATATAATAGTAGATGATACAGCAATAAGTATGTAGTATCCAGTGTAAACATTTGGGTTCTAAAATCCAAAGGAAGTTACAATGAGAAAGAAGTGATATTAGGAGAAGGTGAAACAACTTGATCCTCCAGCGAAGGGAAGGAGTTGAGTTAGTGATAGAGACCATAAATGGGAATACAATAAAAGATAGGAATAATAGATTGTTTCATGGAGAATGTTTAATGCATACTGAAGAAGGGATGTTTTCAAATAGTCCCTATAAACCCTTGTGCTGACAATATGAACACATGCATAAAACCTGAACTGTCTGAAATTATGTACCAGGGTTTGTCTATGATTTGCAAGTGGCCTATGTTCATTAAAGTGTCATGTGCTAGAAGGTAGTCCCCAGTGTGGCTGCTGAGGTGGTAGACCTTTTATAGGTGTAGACTGGTGAAGGAGGCTAGTACATTGTAGTTGTTGCCCTCAGAAGAGGTTGATGTCGTTATGAAAAGAATTAGTTTGACTGTGTGAGTGGGCTGTTGTAGAAAGAGAACATTCTGGAATGTGACTAGCTCTGTCTTACTGAGTTGCTATGGATCTTTCCCACAGATTCTTATCACCACCATGGCAACCACAGTGAGACCCTTAGAGGGTCTGATAGGGAAGAGGATGCCAAATTAAGACCTTTTTCCTTGACATTAGCCAAAGAGCTCAGAAACAGTTTGAATCTGGGACTTTCAAACTCCCAAACTGAGAGCTTTTCGATTGAAAATAACTCCATACATTTCATTATAAAAAAACAAAACAAACAAACAAAAAAACCCATAGAGGGCAGGGAGGAGAGATTATGCCAGCCTTGTGCCCAAAATTAAAAACATTTTCTTCTCTTTGGTTCTATACATAATGAGAATATTCATTGTCATCTCTTCTCCCCATTTTAATTAAAGATGATTTTCAATATTAGCTTTCAGTACTCTGCTATTTGACCGCTATAATAATTCCATGGTTTCTAATTAAATATCTTATACTGAAAAAGTATTGAGTTAAACATTCTTTTTTCCCTAATTTCAAATGAACTATATTAGATTTTAATTTCCAAATAATTAATGGCTGTCTTCTAACACTTGAGATTCATGGATTCTTTTCAACAATTCTGCTGTTTTAATGGTTCTTAGTTTTTAACTGAATATTTTATTTTCACTAAAAAAATGCCGTTGAAATTGGAGAGAATTAGCACAAAGCCCTATGTCCTACAACATTCATTAGTGAACACTGAATAAAAATATATTTGGACAGAGACCAAGACAAGCTTCTTGTAGGATTTTCTAGGTAAAAGAATGACTAAGAGATATATCTCAAACAATCAAAAATGGATGCAGAGGCAAGAATGAAATACGAAGGGAAATGATGAGCCTATGAGAATATATTAATGATGTGGTCATAAATTTAACATTTAAAAAACAAAATAAGGATTAGTAAATTATAGTATCACTATAAAGCTAGGTAGAGTGTATAGGGGCCTAATAGGGGTTTATAAAGAGGATTTGAAGACAGTTAAGAAATGTCCAGGAAAAGGGTGGGGATACTGATCCACAGTTGACTTCATGACATCTAGTTTACAAGGGGTTAACAAAGGTAAAAATTAAAAGAGTGTATAGAGCACCTAAGATCAGAAGTGCAAAAAGAGAAATAAAAAACAAATCCATACATTTAAATGGGGCTGAGGTATAATTCAGTGATGGAGGGCTTGCCAACAATGCATCCATAACTTAGGTTCTAAACTCAATCCCCAGTACCAGAGCAAAGCAAAGAAAAAAAAAAAAAAAGGAAGAATCAGCCCAGTAGGGTAGCAGGTGTGTGTGTGTGTGTGTGTGTGTGTGTGTGTGTGTGTGTGTGTGTAGTGAGTATCCATGTCTACTTACCTCAAAAGAATAATTTCTCTCTTCCTGGAATAATAATTATGTCAAGTACATGGGCACACAGATATGATGCAAAGGAGTGACTTACAAATTTGGCACAGTGAAATAGAGACGACCATATGCCAAGCTTAAAACAGAATCTATGGTCTAAATAGTTGTATCTCTTAAAATTGCCATGGGAAAATTCTGACATGCAGAGTGATCATCTAGGAGGTGGGTTTTTCTCTGAGAATGGTGCAGGAGAGTGGTCTCTTGAGTGGGATCAGTTCCTTCATAAAGGTGGCCCACGAGTAGTTCATTTTCCTCTCTCTCTCTCTCTCTCTCTCTCTCTCTCTCTCTCTCTCTCTCTCTCTCTTTTCTTTTTTTCTAGACAGGTTTCTTGGTGTAGATCTGGCTGTCCTGGAACTCATTATGTAGACCAGGCTGACCTCGAACTCAGATATCCACCTGCCCCTGTCTCCCAAATTCTGGGATTAAAGGAGTGCGCTACCACTGCTGGGAGTCTGAAGTCAGAAATTGATATTGCCAGCCATCAAGTGGGGCTTCACAGTCGTGGTCTCTATGACTGACTCTTAGGTATCTGAGTTTCCACTTCACTGTTTACAAACTATTCATTATAAACTGAAACAAGGGAATTCCTATCAGCTTCGCAATGACCAAACTCCACCAAAACGACCAGAAAAAGGCAGTGAGAAGCTAAGAAAGCTGCTCTAGGAGAGGGCTGATACCTTTTGCACCAGAGAGAAGACCAGCAGAATGCTTTTCTCTTTTGTACTATGGAAAAACTCTGATCCATGACATTATCAGTAGCAGAATCCTCATGAAGTCACTTCCGGAGTGTTGGCTATCACCCGAGGCTACAACTGAGAAGCTGCAGGATTAGTAAATCAAACCGGGAATACAAACATCTCAACATGGTATGGAACCTTTTAAAGAATTCCACTTATGAAAAAAAAGTATATCCGATGTCTGGTATTATTCATAGTTCATTAATAACACTTCTCAATATTCTATTTAATCTCCTCTCTTGCCCATGGTGTTTCCCTTTCAAGTTCTTGAAATCCTGTCACCTTGGCTATCTTGTCCTGTGTCATTTGTTAATAACTTTATCTTTCCTTGATGCCCCCTTCCAATTTCTTTATTAACCTCTTTCTCTTCTCTGTTTTAATCTCATGTGCATTATCTACAGTTTCAAGGAGTTCCATTAGTTTCCATAGAAACTTGTTTTGATTCATGATACAGGCTCTGAATCCCTGCCATCCTCTAGTAAGTAGACAGCAGAAGATACGTTTTAACAGCTCCTCTGGTTCAAATGTTTGTTATACCCTGGCTTTACTCAAGAGACACTCCTTTCCCTTTCAGCTTATGAAGTGGACCCCACAGCTTGCCAACCTAATGAAGCTGTGTAGGTCAACACAGAGGAATGAAACACAGTTCCTGGTTTACAAGGAATTTTTAGTCTAGTGGAGGTCCAGAATGTTGAACTGCCTACTCTACAAAGAGCCTGGGTAGAATGAAAATCAAGGAGAAGACACAATTCACAACTCAAGAACTGGCTTATCAGTTGTGTGAATGCTTAGAGAGACCCGCCCAACAGAGTGCTAACTCAGCAGCATGGTGTGGAACATACATCAAGTTCATCCTTAGATTTTAATCAAGAATTGGTTATTGTAAAACTTTGACAAATGTAGGTTGTTAGACTTAATGCGAAACTAGGATCTGAAGACCCCTAAAGTGTCCAAGTTCCTTGAAGACAGTGTGAAAATGAATTTAAACAATGCCAAATTTATACTTTGAAAAATGATCTTAGGCCAAGGTAGCACTATTCCATTTACATTTTTATTGTAGACTTTGCGGAGAAAGTACTAAAAATAGATTGCTTGGATTCAAGCCTGTGTGCAATGATTTCTGAAGTTTTTTTCCCCTTCCCAGGGAAAGCTGGTATATAGCTGTGTGCTCCACCAAAGAGCAGAAAAGAATTAGCAATAAACTGCACTTACAATCACCATATATCAAAGTCAGAAAAGGAACATTTTAAATTAAATGCATTATTTTTAACAAATAATTATCTTTAAATCATGGACTACTGGATTTGATAACTGCCCTTTTCTCTTAAACTTCAGCCTTAAATTTAAAATAAATGACTTAAGCTGTAGAATTTGTCATACTGGCTTTGGGTATTAGATTTTCAAGTAAAATTGATGTGATTAAAAATTCAGAAATACGTTTGACTTTCAAATGTATTTGGCACATATACTAGCAAACTGTAGGATAATTTAAATTGTGTATTGAGAGCCTATCTCATAAAAGTACGAGTCTTAAGTAACTAAAGGGTTATTCAGCTTAACTTTGCATAGACCATCCATAGCCTGAATATAGTTGCTTACTGGAAAGAGTGTAATGGGATTATTTTAAAACAGATAAATTATTTGTATGTAGTCTTATGCTGACACCTAGAATTTACTCTCCTTTCTTATCCTAGAGTATTGCTGCAGGAGGGCTAAAGGAGATCTTTAAATGCATTTTGTGTCCAAACACAGAGTCAGGAGGCTTTATATGTGGGCTTGACTTCATCCTAACACTGAAGCCTCCATAGGACTCAGGTGACAAAAGGTTTAGTATTTACAATTTGAAAACCTCATTCTTGTCTTGATATCATGGTGTCTTTTATATCAAGACTCTTTGGTGGTGGTGGTGGGGAATCAAAAAAAAGATGACAAGTTAGCAAGCATGACAACCCCTGCCTGGATCTCTAGTACCTAAGTGAAGCCTTGATATGGTGGGGCAAGGCTGTGAACCTAGTGTTGGTTAGGCAGATCCAAGAGGTTCCAGGGGACTTACTGGTTAAGTCTGGGTGAAACTGGGATCTTCAGGTCCTTTGAGGTATCTCCTGTACCTTTTAAATATTTCTATTAGTTGTTTGTGTGCTTGCTTCACTTGTGAGGGCAAACACATGCTACAATACATACTATAGCAATCAGAAGACAACTTAATAGGGTTGATTATAGCCTGCCTAATTTACATGGGTGCTGGGGTGCTATATCTACTCCAGTGGTGAACCACATGACAGGACAAAATCCTGGACTCAGTCCTGAGGTTAAAAGTTCATGTAAATCTGTGCAGGTAAGAGTGTGGACTACAGAAGCTAACAGCCTCTGGGACAGGCCCTGTTTCAGGCCTTCATCTTCTGCCAGGAGGCAGGTCCGAACCCCAGATATCTGTGCACCTTCCCTGCAAGAGGACAGCTTGCCTGCAGAGAGTGCTGTAACCACTGAAACTCAGGAGAGAGCTAGTCTCCCACATCGGCTGATAGAGGCTAACAGAAACACAAGAGGAACAATTGCTAACCAGAGACAACTATGGCAACTAACTCCAGAGATTACCAGATGGCAAAGGCAAATGTAAGAATTACTAACAGAAACCAAGACCACTCACCATCATCAGAACCCAGCACTCCCAACTCAGCCAATCCTGGTCACCCCAACACACCCAAAAAGCTAGATCCGGATTTAAAGCATATCTCATGATGATGGTAGAGGACATCAAGAAGGCCTTTAATAACTCACTTAAAGAAATACAGGAGAACACTGCTAAAGAATTACAAGTCCTTAAAAACAAAAACAAAAACAAAAACAGGAAAACACAACCAAACAGGAAGAAGTCCTTAAAGAAAAACAGGAAAACGCATCCAAACAGGTGATGGAAATGAACAAAACCATAAAATACCTAAAAAGGGAAGTAGACACAATAAAAAAAACCTAAAGTAAGTAAATGCTGGAGATAGAAACACTAGGAAAGAAATCTGGAACCATAGATGTGAGCATCAGCAAAAGAATACAAGAGATGGAAGAGAAAATCTCAGGTGAGAAGACTCCAAGAGAACATCGGGACAACAATCAAAGAAAATGCAAAATGTAAAAAGATCCTAACTCAAAACATCCAGGAAATCCAGGACACAATGAGAAGACCAAACCTATGGATAATAGGATAATAGGAGTAGATGAGAATGAAGATTTTCGACTTAAAGGATCAGCAAATATCTTCAACAAAATTATAGAAGAACCTAACCTAAAGAAACCTAAAGAAAGAGATGCCCATGAACATACAAGAAGCCTACAGAACTCCAAATAGACTGGACCAGAAAAGAAATTCCTCCCGACACATAATAATCAGAACAACAAATGCACTAAATAAAGATAGAATATTAAAAGGAGCAAGTGAAAAAGGTCAAGTAACATATAAAGGCAGGCCTATCAGAATTAAACCAGACTTTTCACCAGAGACTATGAAAGCCAGAAGATCCTGGACAGATGTTATACAGACACTAAGAGAACACAAATGCCAGCCCAGGCTACTATACCCGGCCAAACTCTCAATTACCATAGATGGAGAAACCAAAGTATTCCAAGACAAAACCAAATTCACACATTATCTTTCTGAGAATCCAGCCCTTCAAAGGAAAACAGAAAAAAACCAATACAAGGACGGAAACCACGCCCTAGAAAAAACCAGAAGGTAATCCCTCAACAAACCTAAAAGAAGACAGCCACAAGAACAGAATGCCAACTTTAACAACAAAAATAACAGGAAGTAACAATTACTTTTCCTTAATATCTCTTAATATCAATGGACTCAATTCCCCAATAAAAAGACATAGACTAACAGACTGGTAACACAAACAGGACACAACATTCTGCTGCATACAGGAAACCTATCACAAGGAAAAAGACAGACACTACCTCAGAGTGAAAGGCTGGAAAACAATTTTCCAAGCAAATGGTCTGAAGAAACAAGATGGAGTAGCCATTCTAATATCTAATAAAATCAACTTCCAACCCAAAGTTATCAAAAAGGACAAGGAGAGGCACTTCATACTCATCAGAGTTAAAAATCTTTCAAGAGGAACTCTCAATTCTGAATATCTATGCTCCAAATGCAAGGGCAGCCACATTTATTAAAGAAACTTTAGTAAAGCTCAAAGCACACATTGCACCTCACACAATAATAATAGGAGACTTCAACACCTCACTTTCATCAATAGAAAGATTGTGGAAACAGAAACTAAACAGGGACACAGTGAAACTAACAGAAGTTATGAACCAAATGGATTTAACAGATATCTACAGAACTTTTTATCCTAAAACAAAAGGATACACCTTCTTCTCATCACCTCATGGTACCTTCTCCAAAATTGACCATATAATTGGTCACAAAACAGGCCTCAACAGATACAAAAATACTGAAATTGTCCCATGCATCCTATCAGACCACCATGGACTAAGGCTGATCTTCAATAACAACATAAATAATGGAAAGCCAACATTAATGTGGAAAATGAACAACACTCTTCTCAATGAAACCTTGGTCAAGGAAGGAATAAAGAAAGAAATTAAAGACTTTTTAGAGTTTAATGAAAATGAAGTCACAACATACCGAAATTTATGGGACACTATGACAGCATTTCTAAGAGGAAAACTCATAGCTCTGAGTGCCTACAAAAAGAAACTAGAGAGAGCACACACTAGCATCTTGACAGCACACCTAAAAGCTCTAGAAAAAAGGAAGCAAATTCACCCAAGAGGAGTAGACAGCAGGAAATAATCAAACTCAGGGGCAAAATCAATCAAGTGGAAACAAGAAGAACTATTCAAAGAATCAACCAAATGAGGAGCTGGTTCTTTGAGAAAATCAACAAGATAGATAAACCCTAAGCTAGACTCACTAGAGGGCACAGGGACATTATCCTAATTAACAAAATCAGAAATGAAAAGGGAGACATAACAACAGATCCTGAAGAAATCCAAAACACCATCAGATCCTTCTACAAAAGGCTATACTCAACAAAACTGGAAAACCTGGATGAAATGGACAAATTTCTAGACAGATACCAGCTACCAAAGTTAAATCAGGATCAAGTTAACGACCTAAACAGTCCCATATCCCCTAAAGAAATAGAGGCAGTCATTAATAGTCTCCCAACCAATAAAAGCTCAGGACTAGATGGGTTTAGTGCAGAGTTTTATCAGATTTTCAAAGAACATCTAATTCTAGTTCTTCACAAACTATTCTACAAAATAGAAGCAGAAGGAACTCTACCCAATTCATTCTATGAAGCCACAATTACTCTGATACCTAAACCACAGAAAGATCCAACAAAGATAGAGAATTTCAGACCAATTTCCCTTATGAATATTGATGCAAAAATCCTCAATAAAATTCTCGCTAACCGAATTCAAGAACACATGAAAACAATCATCCATCGTGACCAAGGAGGTTTCATTCCATGGATGCAGGGATGGTTTAATATACCGACATCCATCAATGTAATCCACTATATAAACAAACTCAAAGACAAAATCCACATGATCATTTCATTAGATGCTGAGAAAGCATTTGACAAAACCCAACACTCATTCATGATAAAAGTCTTGGAAAAATCAGGAATTCAAGGCCCATATCTAAATATGATAAAAAGCAATCTACAGCAAACCAGTAGCCAACATCAAAGTAAATGGTGAGAAGCTGGAAGCAATCCCACTTAAATCAGGGACTAGAAAAGGTTGCTCACTTTCTCCCTACCTATTCAACATTGTACTTGAAGTCCTAGCCAGAGCAATTCGACAAGAAAAGGAGATCAAGGGGATACAAATTGAAAAGGAAGAAGTCAAAATATCACTTTTTGAAGATGATATGATAGTATATATAAGTGACCCTAAAATTTCCACCAAAGAACTCCTAAACCTGATAAACAGCTTCGGTGAAGTAGCTGGATATAAAATTAACTCACACTATTAAATGGCCTTTCTCTACACAAAAATAAACAGGCTGAGAAGGAAATTAGGGAAACAACACACTTTTCAATAGTCACAAATATTATAATATAACTTGGCTTGAATCTAACTAGGGAAGTGAACAATCTGTATGATAAGCACTTCAAGTCTCTGAAGAAAGAAATAAAGAAGATCTCAGAAGATGGAACGATCTCCCATGCTCATGGATCAACATTGTAAAAATGGCTATCTTGTCAAAAGCAATCTACAGATTCAATGTAATCCTCATCAAAATTCCAACTCAATTCTTCAATGAATTAGAAAGGGCAATCTGCAAATTCATCTGGAATAACAAAAAATCTAGGTTAGCAAAAACTCTTCTCAAGGATAAAAGAAATTCTGGTGGAATCACCATGCCTGACCTAAATCTGTACTGCAGAGCAATTGTGATAAAAACTGCATGGTACTGGCATAGCAACAGACAAGTAGACCAATGGAATAGAATTGAAGACCCAGAGATGAACCCACACACCTATGGTCACTTGATCTTTGACAAGGGAGCTAAAACAATCCAGTGGAAAAAAGACAGCATTTTCAACAAATGGTGCTGGCACAACTGGTGGTTATCATGTAGAAGAATGTGAATTGATTCATTCCTATCTCCTTGTACTAAGGTCAAATCTAAGTGGATCAAGGAACTCCACATAAAACCAGAGACACTGAAACTTACAGAGGAGAAAGTAGGGAAAACCTTCGAAGATATGGGCAGAGGGGAAAAAATTCCTGAAGAAAAGCAATGGCTTGTGCTGTAAGATCAAGAATCAAGAAATGGGACCTCATAAAATTGCCAAGCTTCTGTATGGCAAAGGACACTGTCAATAAGACAAAAAGGCCATCAACAGATTGGGAAATGATCTTTACTTATCCTAAATCAGATAGGGGACTAATATCCAATATATATAAAGAACTCAAGAAGGTGGACTCCAGAAAATCAAATAACCCCATTAAAAAATGGGGCTCAGAGCTAAACAAAGAATTCTCACCTGAGGAATACCGAGTGGCTGAGAAGCACCTGAAAAAATGTTCTGCATCCTTAATCATCAGTAAAATGCAAATCAAAACAACCCTGAGATTCCATCTCACACCAATAAGAATGGCTAAGATCAAAATTTCAGGTGACAGTAGATGCTGGCGAGGATGTGGAGAAAGAGGAACACTCCTCCATTGTTGGTGGGATTGCAAGCTTGTACAACCACTCTGAAAATTAATCTGTTGATTAATCTGTTGACATGAAAATTGGACATATTACTACTGGAGGATCCCACAATACCTCTCCTGGGCATATATCCAGAAGGTGTTCCAACTAGTAAGAAGGACACATGCTCCACTATGTTCATAGCAGCTTTATTTTTAATAGCCAGAAGCTGGAAAGAACCCAGATGCCCCTCTACAGAGGAATGGATACAGAAAATGTGGTACATTTACACAATGGAGTACTACTCAGCTATTAATGAATTTATGAAATTCCTAGTCAAATGGTTGGACCTGGAGGGCATCATCCTGAGTGAGGTAACCCGATCACAAAAGAACTCAAATTATATGTACTCATTGATAAGTGGATATTAGCCCAGAAACTTAGAATACCCAAGATATAAGATACAATTTTCAAAACACATGAAACTCAAGAAGAAAGAAGACCAAAGTGTGGACACTTTGCCCCTTCTTTGAATTTGGAACAAAACACCCATGGAAGGAGTTACAAAGACAAAGTTTGGAGCTAAAACAAAAGGATGGACCATCTAGAGACTGCCATACTCAGGGATCCATGCCATAATCAGCCTCCAAATACTGACACCATTGCATACACTAGCAATATTTTGTTTAAAGGACCCTGATATAGCTGTCTCTTGTGAGACTATGCTGGGGCCTAGCAAACACAGAAGTGGATGCTCACAGTCAGCTATTTGATGGATCACAGGGCCCCCAATGGAGGAGCTAGAGAAAGTACCCAATGAGCTAAAGGGATCTGCAACCCTATAGGTGGAACAACATTATGAACTAACCAGTACCCTGGAGCTCTTGACTCTAGCTTCATATGTATCAAAAGATGGCCTAGTTGTCCATCACTGGAAAGAGAGGCCCACTGGACATGCAAACTTTATATGCCCAGTACAGGGGAACGCCAGGGCCAAAAAGTGGGAGTGGGTGGGTAGGAGAGTGGGGCGAGGAGGGTATGGGGGACTTTTGCGATAGCATTGGAAATGTAAATGAGGAAAATACCTAATAAAATATATATATATATAAAGACTTTATTAAGAACTGTTTGGTAAATATTTTTTAGGTAGGTGACAAGAGACTACAATTATCATAAGTTTAAAAAACCTGAAAATAATTGTAGTGTTTTCTTTGAGATTTAAATAGAATTTAAATTTAGAAATAAAAAAACCAGAAAAACTGTATATCATATAGTATACTTCACTGTATGCAATCCTGATTTACTATTATTTTATCATTGTGCTTGACAGAAACCATTATAATGTATTCACTTGTATTTTTCACGGATCAAAAACCATTTATTCATTTGAAACTGAAAAAAATGTTCAAAAGGTAATCTCAGATGAAAATCATGGTAAATTTTCCCAATTAAAAACCTGTACAATAAAAAAAATGAGGAAAATACCTAATAAAAAATATATAAAAAGAAGTAAACTGAAAGTATATATATATATGTATACATATATATATACAGAGAAAAAAATGAGAGATAGTGAAAGAAATGAGGCATTACTATATACTACATAAAGTTAGAGATCTCAGGGCAAGCTTAGCAAAGTAAGTTTAGAATCCTTATTATAGTTATGCATGGCAGACCACATTACTTATTAGTAGAAAGTTCCCCCACATGATCACTTAAAATAAAAGACAAGTCGCTTCCATATACAGGAATTTATCATGGTTTAGGAAGTAGATCTGGCTGTGGTTTTTAAGTATTGCATTATTTACGAGAAGGTGAGCTAGATCGGAACTCCCTAACTAGAACCATGATTTGGGTGTGCAAGTCCTTGCTCTGGGATTGTAAAGACCTCACACCTGGCTTCTAAGAATATAGCTGACCTTAGATAGAGCTGACTTTGTCTCAGTTGTTTTATTGCCCAGTTCCTGCCAGTCTTTGTGTTTGCATTCCTCTGTTTTGTTTAAGAGTCATTAAGCCTCAGGTAACCTCATTGTACCTTGTCAATGTGTCACCTAACTTCCCTATTTTCTTCTTTATTAAAAGTTTGATGCTCAATTTGACAAATTACATTCAGATACAGCACACTTCCTTGTGCCCGTATTTGTTTGTCATTTCTCGAAAACTCCTTGCTCACCTATCTGGAACCCTGATCCGCACTTTGAGGGAGACCGACTAGGGTTGGTATGAGACACTGGGGACTGAACTCAGGTCACCAGACTTGCAAAACAGGTACTCTAACCACAGAGCCAGCTCACCAGCACTGTCTCAAAAGCTAAAGTGAAAGCAATAGATGAAGACATCTACCATTAACCTCTGACCTCCATGTATGCACATAAGGGCAAGTGCACCTACAAACACATGTACACACACACACACACACACACACACACACACACACACACACACACTGGTAAGTGATATAAGCATTTTATCTATTTTAGAATAAAAGTTCATTCCTTTATTAAAAACGAAGGAAAGAGAGAAAGGCTACATGTCTATGCAACTGACCATGACCTATTACTGCTTTTCTTTCTTGTAGATTTACTTCTGTATTGTATATGCAGGATGGATAATAGTACATATTCATGTTTATAACAGAGAAAAGTAAGACACAGAAAGGCCAAATGGCATCTCCCTAGTCTCTCAATTATTGAATAGAAACTATACCAGAAGCTGAATTTGCAGTTTTAAATCTAGTTATAAAGCATACTACCCAATCCCTATTTGTTAGCTTAAATAAAGGGTCAGTTTAACTAACTGTATTATTTTCAGTGTGGGAAATTTGCCAGAATGGCAGGTTCTGCTTGTGTTCAGAAGTTCCAAGTTACAATCCACAAGTAAATGGCAAGGATGGCACCAGCAGTTATGTTCCTTAGATAAAGCAAACAAACCTTTGGGAAGAAAGAGTTCATTTATTAGTAGGTATCACATTTAAATTTTAAAATGAAAATCACTGTCCAGCTAAAATGAAAGAGACATTTTCCCTCTCACAACACTTTTTAAAGCAACATCGTTATGGAGACCTTTTGTAATTATAAAAGAGGTAATTACACTCTGCGGAACAGAAAGCACAAGGCAAACTGTTATGGCAGATTTAGACATTATCTGATATTAAGGCTTCATAGCTCCAAAACAATTTGTATAGTATATGGGTCAGATTGACCTGCATAGGATCAATTTTAACAAGTGTCAAGATCAAAAATAGACACAAAAAGACAGAAGACAGCTCAGATACTGTCATGATAGAGACAAATGGGTAAGTTTGAACCCAAAGAATATTTTCATTGAGTCCCAGGCACTTCATTTTTCATGTCAAAGGTGACTAAAAATCCAGGGTTTGGATTTTCTCAGGGACTGAGAGATGGCGGTATGTTTGAGGGAAAGATTACTCTTTCAGAGGACCCAAGTTCACCTGCCCCCCCCCCCCGCCCCGTGCACTCAAGTCAGGTAGCTTATAATTGTCTGTAACTCTAGCTCCAGGGTACCCAACTCTGGTCTCTATGAACACCTGCTCTCACGCAGACATGTAATTAGTAATGGCAAAAAGTAAAATAAAAAAGAATAGCAGTGTACTGGTTTGAATAAGTATGGTTCCTGTAATCTCATATGTTTGAATACTTGAGTAACTTGTTGGTAGAACTATTTTGGGGTGCCTGAGGAGGTATAGCTTTGTTTGGAGAGGTGTGTCAGTGGAATAGGCTTTAAGGTTTCAAAAGCCCGCATGAGGTCCAGCTTCACTCTCTCTCCAACTTGTGGATAAAATGTAAGCTCTCAGCTTCTGGTCCAGCACCATACCTTCTTGCTGCCAGGCTTCCTGCTATGGTCATCATGGTCTATCTCACTGAAACTATAAGCACACCTCAATTAGATGCTTTACTTTTTAAGTGGTGTTAAGTTGGTCATGGTGGCTCTTCCTATGGACAGAAAAGTAACAAAGAAAGCCACCTTCAATAGCACATAAATATAAAGACGAGAGATAAAAGTTTTGTGGGGCATGGAGATACATTGCTTTAATCCCAGAACTAGGGAGGCAAACTGACTACTTGTAAGTCCCAGGGCAGCCAGAAGTACATAGGGTAACCCCTTCTCAAAAAATTAATAGATACAATTTGTTTTTTTCAAGTGAATACACTATTAATATAAATACATGCTATATGAAATAAATGCATATGTCATGGGTAGAATCCCGATTTGGACCTTTAAATAAGAGTGATAATAAATATGATGCATTTGGTGGCTCATAAAGATAATGGATGCTTTGTGAAATGTTTGTATATCTTTGGTGTGGAAAGTGTGTGCTTGTTTGCTAAGCATGTACTCTACAATTGAGGTTCATCTTAGCTCTCTTTAGTCAGTTTTTATAGGTAGGAATTTGATAGTTGAAATTGTTAGTGATATTTGATTAATTTATGTGATGAAAGTTTCTAGGTGTAGGAAGTTGTAGGGATATTTATGAATGACTGTGACCATCTCTAAACAAAATCTGAGGTGGAGACATGAGCATATTATCTCTTAAACTGAAACATAAGTACTATAATTATCAATGAAATGTTGTATTAGGTAACACCTATAAACTCTTTGCCTGCAACACGAACTACTATCGTATCAATAGCTCAAAATTACACACCAACTACAAAGCTCTGGTTGGGTATGAAACTCCATCATATACTGCTTTTAGAAATTTCTTACTCTTATTCAAAATGGATTCAGCTTCACTGAATAATTATTTTCAGTAAACAACAACAACAACACAAATAAAAAACCGAATTTGTTTTTACTTTATCAATCTACTGGAGACGTACTGTTTGCTAGCCAGTTTCAGATTAAAAATCACCATGTCTCCTGGATAAACACATGTTCATATTCAAACATTCCCATATGTGTCTTCAATTAAAAGATGTCTTCCTCCTCTTTTTCTCCTTCCTACTTGATTGAAACCTCTGTCAACACAGTCCAAAGTATAGTCACAGTTAGGGAGCCTGGGCACATCAACAAAACAGTGAGCAGATGCAGGCCTGGAGGTGACAGTGTTAGGTTCCTACCTTCCTGTCCTTATATTCTCTGACCAAAGAACATGGCTTGCTTCTTTCTTTGCTATTGGTGTTCAGAGGTTCAGTGGCATTCAGCATGATGCCCCTAAATTTGTTTTTGTTTGTTTGCTTGTTTTTTTGTTTTTATTAGGTATTTTCTTTATTTACATTTCAAATGTTATCCCCTTTACTAATTTCCCCTCGGAAAATCCCCTACCCCTTCCTCCCCTTGCTCCTCAACCCACCCACTCCTGCTTCCTGGACCTGACAATCTCCTATACTCAGTCATAGAACCTTCACAGGACCATTGATGACCGACTAGGCCATCATATGCAGCTAGAGCCATGAGTCCCACCATGTGTTTTCTTTGATTGGTGGTTTAGTCCCAGGGAGTTCTGGTGGTACAGAAAATGTGGTACATTTACACAATAGGGTACTACACAGCTATTAAAAACAATGAATTTATGAAATTCTTAGATAAATTGATGGATCTGGAGTAAATTGATGGATCCTGAGTAAGGTAACCCATTCACAAAAGAACACACGTGATATGCACTCACTGATAAGTGGATATTAGCCCAGAATCTCAGAATACCCAAAATACAATTGGTAAAGCACCTGAAACTCAAGAAGAAGGAAGACCAGTGTGTGGATACTTCATTCCTCCTTAGAATGGGGAACAAAATACCTATGGAAGGAGTTACAGAGACAAAGTTTGGAGCTGAGATGGAAGGTAGGACCATCCAGAGATTGCTCCACCAAACCCATCCCATAAACAACCACCAAACCCAGACACTATTGCAGATGCCAAGAAGAGCTAGCTGACAGGAGCCTGATATAGTTGTTTCCTGAGAGGCTCTAGCAGTGCCTGACAAACACAGAAGTGGATGCTCACAGTCATCCATTGGACATAGCACAGGGTCCCCAATTAAGGAGCTAGAGAAAGTATCCAAGGAGCTTAATTTGTTAACCTCGTTCAACCTCAACCTCTCTCCCCTCACCTTCCCCTCCTCCTCCTTCTTCCTCTCTCTCTCTCTCTCTCTCTCTCTCTCTCTCTCTCTCTCTCTCTCTCTCTCTCTCCCCCTCTGTCTCTCTCTCTATGTGTGTGTGTGTATGTGAGATTGTGTATGTGAATGTGTGAGAGTGTGTGAGAGAGTATGTGTGTGTGAGTGTGTGTGTGTGTGAGAGAGAGAGAGAATGTGTGTGTATGTGTGTGTGTGTGAGAGAGAGAATGTGTGTGTGTGTGTGTGTAACTGAACCTTGCAGTTCAAGATGGGAGGTAGACAGTATTGTTTCTAAGAGCACCAGTGAACTCTCAGAATCCTTAAAGGAGTTAAAGATTTTGGGGCCAGCCAGGTGCTTGTTTCTGATTAGTGACTGTGTTAGTCTGTTTGCATTGAAACAACAAAATCCAATAGCCTATTGGCTTATGATCAACAGAAATTTCTTTCTTGTACTGGAAGAAAGTACTGGAAGCTAAGGAGGCCAAGAGGAAGGTACTGAAATATCTGCTTGATGGGTTAGAGATAATATCTTTTAGTTGTATCTTCATATGGCATAAGGGGCATGGGTACCCTCTAAGGACCTTTACAAAGGCACTGATATCAAGGGCAGTACTTTACCTCCCTCCCAAAGGACCTAACCTCTAATAGTATTGCTTGGATTTTATGATCTTAACATCTGAACTTAGGGAATGGTGACAGTAACCTACTATCCATAGATGACATATACAAAATTGTTGTAGTTAAGCCAAGAGGTCTAAAAAGTAGTCTCCACACATTCTGATCTGTGGGGAGCTGATTCTGTCTATAGAGATCCTGGATTTCCGCAAATGGTATAATAGTATGACAGATAGCGAAAGGTGATGCTGTCTAAGATGCACATTCTGCTACCATTAGAATGACCTGTGTGAATACAGGACCTTGCGTATAGATGGGAAGAGGAAGCCTGCCAGGAGTGATAGACACTGCAGAGAAACATCTTGCTCCAGAAGGTGTAAAAAGGCATGCACGACATATACATAGTGTTCCCATGCCAGCTATATATACACGCTTTGAACTTGCATTCTTTCTTATTAATCTCTTCTGATTCAAGCATGTCAGAGCCCTAGAGAAAACGTACATGGTAACAATAAAATTTTTTAAAAATCCAGAAAATGGAAATGTAATAGCAGGCACTAGAGGAAATAGAAATAATTAGTTGGAGAAGAAAAAAAATACAAGTAATTTTTTTTTTCTTCAGAAGATTAGAAAGGATTTCATCATGAAAAGCAGGCTTCAATGTAGAAAGGATTGAACTAAAATTGAGAAAACATCCTTGAACAGAGAAATGAACATTGCCTTACCATTCAAGACATCTAAAAGGTAAGTCTCAAATACTAATTACAACTGACCACAACTGATCAGAACTGATCACAACTAATCCCAACTAATCCCAACTAATCCCAACTGAACCCTACAATATTCCTTCACTGTAGGTGGTGGTGCTGTTTTCCATTCAGCCTTTATTATTTAATTCCATAGGATACATGATAAAGCATGCGTGCGCTTGAGCGCTCACACACACACACACACACACACACACACACACACACACACACACACATCACACACACACACCACACACACACACATACATACACACACACACACACACACACACACACAGAGAGAGAGAGAGAGAGAGAGAGAGAATAAGAGGCATTGTGACTTTATATTTTAAATCATAGTTTGATATTAAGTCCTCAAAAGCCTAAATCATTTTGCTTTCCCACTACATAGGTTTGCACAGCATGACTATCTTGTCTTCTAACAGAATGAAAAGAGAGTGAATTTTCCTGGGAAAGTGGTTCTGTGTCCCATATTATTTTTACCTTATCTGTGGACATCTATGAAAAGCATAGATATCATAATGCACTTTTTGAAGTAAGAAATAAAAAACCCAAGTTATAAACAAAATTTAAACTTGTAAAATTATAACTGCTTAAACTTGAAGAAATCAATTCATATTAAAATATAATTTTCTATTTTGTAATAAAAAATAGATATTATTCTTCATGTATGTCAGTAAAGAAGTGATCACATTCAAGCACCCATGCTTTCTACTGGATCAAGGAAAATCACCAGCATTCTGTCTGGTACACACTTCCCCCTATTAGCCTATGTCTTAAAGTGCTAACAAAACACAAACAAAGCCTCTACTTTCCCCCATGTAATGCTTACCATTTCCTTTTCCCACCAACTTCCCCTGCCTACAGCTTCAGGTCCCCAGTGTTTGTCTGGCATAGGAGTTGAGGAGTTGTTACTCTGCTGTGGATTTTTATGAAAGACTCTTTCATGTCTGTCCTAAAGACTTCTTTATATCAACTACTCATTAAGTTATACAAACTTAACAAAGGTACAGAGACAATATTGCTCCAAGTAAGTAAAGATCTAAATCTAGTTAGAGCACCAATTGCTATGCTCCACAACTAGCTTCCAATTGAACATAGAGTCTCAAGTGTTACTTGCATAGCCTTCGGGGGCTGTCTTCTAAACTCTCCAAGCTCAGGTGTTGTAAAGTGCCTGTATTTACTGCACCCAGCCATGCAGCCTCCTGCTCCTCCAGTCTAATGCCTGGGATGCTATTTTTCCAAATAATCCACATATATACTTTATCACATATACTTTAGCATTTGTTTAAGTCTGTGTTCTAATTCCCTTACTCAGCAAGGATAATGTTGACCAGACCTTTCCAGAATAAGGACTATTACCACATCACCATATTCCACCTTTCTTTTTTAAATTAAAATGCTGATTTTATTTTTATTTATGTATGTGTATTTGTCTGCATCTCTATAGCTGTGCACGTATGTGGATGCTCTTGGAGGACAGAGAAGAAACATCCATTCTATGTAGGTGGAGTTACAGGCAGTTGTAAACTGTACGTTATTGGTGTTAGGAACCAAACTCGGGTCCTCCATGAGAGCACTCTTAAGCACTTGGCCATCTTTCCAGACCCCTTTTCTTAAAGTTCTTGTTACCTTCCAGAATTTCTTTCTTACTTACTATACTTCTTCCCTATTGGCTATATAGGTTAAAATAAATGTTTCAAGTGCACAAGGAAAGTAATTTTGCTCACTGGAATATTCCAAGCCCTTATTATGTGTCTCATGCATAAAAATCATGAATAAATGTTTGCTTAATGTATAAATAAAATTTCCTATCAATCTAAGGCTTCATCATATATTAATATTTCATGCTAATGATCATTGTGAGAATCTCCACTCCATACATTCTCTGTAATAAATTTCAAGCTAAGATAGATACATAAAATAAATTATCAATGCTTTCTGACATCCATGTCAGGCAGAACATTTTTATAACAGCTATTAAGTGGGAAAAGGGTATTTATACATTGATATGTGAACATAAAGCCCTAATAAATTTCAACTGTGTAAAATCTACAATGTGAAGAACCAGTGTTTGTGGATTATCATCTAATTTTTTGGTTAATAGAATAAAAAGTATAGCTTAATCATGTCAGACATTTTAAAGACACAATTATTATATACGTCACATTTCATAGGAAATATCTAGAATATTAGTATCATGAAACAATTTTGTTTTAACAGATAACAAAATCTAAGCCTTTCCTTAATTATTAAGCAATATATTTCAAAACCTTATATAACAATGTATTCATATTTCAGTTAAGTCTATATTTTCTAAGAGGCAGAACAATTTTTGGAAAGGAGTTGCCCCTGACTTTAGTATCAGTCTGAGACATGTTTGGGCTGTAATCTGACTTCCTTAGCATTTTCCCAATCTGTTTTCCGTGATGACTTTCACTTCATGCTGATATTCAGAAACCTGATATGAGCCAGGGATTCTGGCAGCTAAGGGTCCTGAACATGCCTTACATATTTGCCTAATCGTAGCTTGAATGTAGATCAGAAGGGAGGTTAACGAGAAGATCAGCCAGGCTCACTTTTGCTGTGTTGATGCATATTATCCCTGGACCATCCCTCTGAGAGTCTGAGACTTCATATTTTGCAGGCAGTATTTGTTGACCAGATAGCTGGCCAAGTTTCATGTTGACAGTATCAGAGTCTCTTTTCTAGATTCCTTCTAGCTGTCCTGTGAACTTTTTAAATATTGTACAGCTTGCTAGAGTGGACTGTTTCTTGGCATTTTAACTCTGACCACTACAAAAATCTCAGGCTCATCCTTGGTCAACAATGAAATGCATAAATCTGATGAAGATGCTCTGGTCTCCAAGAAAGAACACCACTATATCATAATCACTGTAGGTTTCAAGTGGTGACAATGGAAGCTCGCTGCTTCTTCAAATTAATTGATAATACAGCCAAGTACCTCCAGGAGCTCCTGTCTTATTGCTGTATCATACAGCCTACAGACTGAGAACTGTTAATTACGGGGTTATCTCTATGACTTTGGAAAATGAATACACTGATAGAAGAATTAAAAGAAACAGGGACGAAAACTTTGGTTGTTACGATTAGATAATACTGTTATCTTTACATGTTTTGAGATAGTCATTTTTAGAGAGGCAGGAAGCAGACGTACCCTGTGGGTATTACCAATGCATAAAGAAGGCATCGGTGGAGGAAACGTGTGTTCTTTAGAGACGGTTGCATAATAAGCGCCCAGACTTAATTTTAATCTAATTCAATAAAACACATCATACTCAGACACAAGATGACAAGACAATAGTTAGAGGGCATGAGAAATTTGTCTTGGCTGTGGAGCCTGCTGCCGCAAAGCTAAAGATAATGAAATATTTAAGGATGAAGTGTACTTGACTTGTCAGCCTAGTTTCTGACCTTGAGCTAATGACGTTTTTAAACTAATGTTTACTTCTGAACTGTTACCACTGCCTTCAAGAATTTTTCTCAGTGTAATTCAATTCTTAGGAGAGGACAATGATTTAGGGCTCAGTAACATATTTTTTTTCCCTTACACTTCATGTTTAAAGACAGATATCCTGAAAGCTACAAAATTTCAGGAATGTTTGTTTTAGAGAAATAACATAGTTTATGTTTTATCAGTGAACTATACTACTGTGGAGTATGTTAAGATAATGGAATTTCATTCAGCCCTAAAAATGTCTATAGCATGTAAATGAACAAGAAACCCTACTAATAATATACGAGATGAAAGGGAGAGTATAAAGGGATATACCAGGATTTAACCTATTTCATAGCTATATTTTACTTATATCTGAAAGCATATTCACACTCATTTCCATATTAAAATAGAACTGTCATTAAAATATTATTATGATGACAAAGATGTTATAGAGACAGCTTATCTACCATTTCCCCCAATTTTAATTCATTCAAGGAAGATCTGTTGCTTTGTCAATAAGAAAAGTAAGTTACTAGTTCAAAGTAGAGGAGGCTTTCCTAAGGCTTTAAGTTCTGAAGTCAGCAAGCTCAAGTGGAAGGAAGGGGCAGCCTAGGCAGCCATGGCCCAGAAGCCCACAGGCCAAGCTAGATCTGCTGTGCTGTGTCCCCATTGGCAGGCACTAATGAAGCTTGCATGTCATAGGCACATTAGCAAGCCCAGCATGCCCACTGCAGTAATGTGCTTTCACAAAGCTCTGCCCCAGGCAGTGAGCCACCTGCCCAAGGACAATCAGTATAGTAATGGAAGCTCCTTTCTGAAAGCCCCAGAACTTCATCTTCCTCTAACAGTGAAGAAGGCACAGCTGTTCTTGAATATTATATTCTGGTGACATTCCAGCTCCTTAATCCCACTCGAGGCTAGAGAATACCTTCAATTTCTACTGCAACGTGTGGACACAGGCCTCTACAATCTCTTATCTTTCCCCCAAATTCCTCTGACTGCCTACCCAGAGATCATCAAAGAAAGATTTATCTATTTTTTCCCATGACTTTCAACTCAATCTGTGTCTTGAAAAAATTGTGTGCATGTATCATCTCCTCAAAATCCTATACAGACCCTAAAGACAGTTTCGTTATGTCCATTTTGCTTCTGTCATGATTTTCAAACAAGTGCAAGGGGAAAGCAGGTATGTGAGAGGTGTTATCCTGGAACTGACTATGGTTAATTTTGTGGGTCAGCCTGCCTGGACTTTGATGCTTTGCTGTTTGGTCACTGGGCTGTCTAGGTGTGGTTGACATTCACACTCCACTGACTGAAAGAGAAGTTACTTGCCTGACATATGACAATGGGATGCATCAAGCTAACCTGAAGCTTTTAGGTGTAAAAACAGGTAAAGAAGAAATTCTTCTTCAAGACTTTACATAGAGTTTTGTCTGACTTATGAGTGGACATGCCCTACATATTTAAACTCAGGACTGCACCATGTAGCATTAGCTGTACAGGTTACAGATTTTAGACTTGCCAGCTCCAAAATCATGCAAGACCAAACAAACCTCGCTTCCATAGTTCTCTTTTCATTAAAAGGTTCATTTTATTTGCATTTATGTGTGCAGGTATGGGCATGTGCGCTTGTGGTATGTATGTTTGTGTGTGTGTGTTTGCGCTTGTGATTCTGTGTGGGCTTGTGCCAGTCTGTGTAGGTTCTCAAAGAGTCCAGAAAAGGGTATCATCTCTCATGGGTCTACAGTTCTAGGCTGTGGCTGGGAGACATGAAATAGTGATGCTGTCAAGATTCCCCTGCAAGAGAAATATTCTTCCTTAACCAATGTGCCACCCACTGGCCACACCCCTTTGAACATTTCTTTGTCTCTCTGTATAATTAGCATGGATTCAAATCAGAGAAAAGGAGAAAAAAAAAAGAATCTCCTTTTGCTTTATTCCGAACAATTTTATTATTTTTTATGATCCCATGTTTCCTATCTACATGGCACTGCCTGTGGCATTAACCAAAGAACTTTCGGAAATGGCGAACTTAGAACGTTCACTGGGATGAGCAGTGTATTAAAGGAACAGTGACCTAACACCAAAAATTATGGCACCTAGTCAGTGGTACTGGGATATTTCTTCTTTTCCTAGAATGATGTAACCTTCACTGCTATTCATACGTAAACTCATAAGATTTACACTCTGGGACCTAGGAAATTAGGTAATACGAACCTCAGTCCTCTTATACTTAAAAAAATGTTCCTTTGCTTTCTAAACTCAGCCAATCGGTCTGACTTCCATGATGTCATTAATGTCTGTTTAAAGTAATAAGCATTCAATTATTTGATACTAAAATCATTATTAGGAAAAGTCATTAAGATAAAAATTATGCCCATTGCTCCTAGTGAGAAAACCTTTGGGTAAATACTTTCCCAGAAGCAGAATAACTGACAATAGCCTCATCTATGTAAACTTATTTTTATCATATTTTCATGCCAGAAAATGAAAATATTCCCATAAGTTTCAGAAAGTAAAAAACAAGCTAATATTGAGGCCAGGGGGATGGTTCATCAGTTAAGAATGTGTGTTTCTCTTACAGAGGACCTGGGTTTGGTCCCCAGCTCCCATAAGGTGGCTCAGGACCACCCATAATTCTAGTTCCATAGAATCCAACAACCTCTTATAATCTCTGTGGGCTCAGTGTACATACATGGCGCACATGCCTATATTCAATCCAAACATTCATAAACATAAATGAAAAATAAATAATTTCCATTTTGTATGAACACAATTAAAAATTATTCTTTCTTTTTAAATTTACTGAAAATTATAAATGAGCCAAAACTTACACATCATATATAGTTACTATCATTTTATTTAGTTTCCTATTTTAGAAATCAAGTTATCATTAATTTGTTATTTAATTTGAAAATTTTAATTCATTTATAGAATAACTAGAGAAGAATATGTATATGCATACATACAGATAGATGGTAGATCAATAGATGATGGATACACACACACATACTTACTTAGATAGATACAGCAGTTTTATAAGAATATTATTTTAGCTTTATAAGAAACCAAAGAAATATTCTTGTGATACACACTCAGGCTTTTTTCATTGTTGCATCTCTATACCAAAACAGAAAACATCAGCCAGACACTCCCTTGCTTGACTTTGAATGCATCCAGGCAAGCCATGTGATTGATTCTGAGCAAGCCATGTGATTCTGAGCAAGCCATGTGATTGGGATTACAGGAAACCAACAAACGCCAAATCATATTTTGCAAAGGGAAGTGTTTTTTTCTCGCTTTTTAAATTTCTTTTGCAGGCTCTAAAAGGATAGCCCAGAATTGCAAGCCAAATAAAAGGTGAGAAAGGAAGCCCACCAGATATAGGAAGAGAGGGAGTACAAGTATCCCAGGAGAACAAGAGCTAGCTATTGTCGCTAGACTGTTGTCCTGTGCATGGATGGTTAAGAAGGGAATAGGAAAATTCCTTTTCGAACTCCTGAATTTTTATCCCTGTTTGCAACAATGTCTGTATCTATTCTCTAAGAATCCCAGAGCCCACTTGCTATTAGGAGTTCCCTGTTTGCAAGTGATTTGGCCCATGAAAGGATTCCAAATTAATGTAACTCGAAATGATTGTTTCAATGATGAATGATTGAATGATTATTCAGCTGAAGAAGTCCTGGTTAGTCTGGTTTCAACTTGCCACAAGCTAGTCATTTGAGAAGTAGGAACTTCATTGGAAAAAATGCCCTCACCAGATTTCCCTTCAGGCAAGCCTATGGGGGCATATGCTTGAGTCATGATTGATGTGGAAGGGCGCAGCCTACCATGAGTGGTAGCAACCCTGGGCTGTTGGTCCCGGATGGTATTAAGAAGCTAATCTGAGCATGCTCTGAGCAAGCAAGCCAACAAGCAAGCAGCATCCATCCATAGCTTCTGCTTCAGTTCCTGCCTCCATGCTCCTGCCTTGAGTTCCTAACCTGACTTCCGTGTGTGAGGTAGTTTAATCCAAGAGAGAAAATTGCTTCTGGTGTTGGATCCCAGCTGTAGAAACACTAACCATGAGGACTAGCATTGCTCAATGGAGGTGGACTGAGTCAGACACTCCTCTCTGTCATCACAGCTGTACTTGATCTTCCTCTTCACATTTTATCCTAATGCTGGTTTCTCAGAGCTACACAGCACCTATAAGCAGTCATCGGGATTTAAACACTGTGCTCTACATACCCTCACAAAAAGGACATTTGCTGTTCTAGACATGTCAGGAGTTACGGTTTGAAAGAACAGACAAGTCATGTGCTTCCCCCAAGGAAATTAAGTGGTTGAGTTAAGTCAGTTAACACACACACTGCTTTTATTAGACACCAGAGCAAATCCATAAAAGTAAATGACTTTGGTGTAGAGGGGTAAGGGCTCTTACTGACAGTTGTGCTATTATTCTCAGAGGAAACAGAATTTACTCTCTATATCGAAACACCACTTAATATAATTCAACCCCTGTTGACTTGGAAAGTCTCTAAGTGATTTTCAGTGTGATTGATTGGGATGTGATTCTGATGTTTCTGTATGAGGATATCCCATTTGTTAATTAAACAAAATCTTTTAATCAAAATACTCCATTAAATTTATATAAAAAAGTAAACCCAAGTCCATTTGCTTTCTGAAAAATGGAACAATAATCAACTTAAAAATTAAATATTAAATTAGGGAAGATACCTGTTGACATATAGGTATTTTCAGCTACAATTACCAGGAAACTGGGAAAATTAGAATTACAGCCATCAGAAGAAGTAGTGATGGCTAAAACAATACCCAGTTTAATGGCAAAATTAAAGAGAAAGCATTACCAAAAAATCCAGAGTTTGCCCAAGATTAATTGACAGGTCTGCAGAACTCTTCCCTCCCAGGGAAACAAGTGAATAGAGCCAAATTTAAGTTGGAGATCCACAGAAAATCAGCACTTCACTCTCAGGAAGAGACATTTGAAGGAGAACAACAACAGTAAAATGGTGAAGGCTGTAGCCACAGAGGTAAGAGATGCTGCGAAACCCTGTCTCCCCAGCACTCAACCAAGAACAGCAATTAGAAAGCATTTGAAAAGACTTGTGCTGTGTTGCTACTTTGATAACACTGTACTCTCCATGAGCCACACTTTCAGAAAACCCAGTGCAAGTGGCATAGGACTAAGGCATTTACCGAAACCTGGTCAATATTCTTTTAGAATATGGGGAATAATTGGAATCAGACCCAGATCAGCAAAATGGACATCTCTTCAGACCCAGAATCTAAGGGAGAATACATGTACATCCCAAGCAGGCTACGAAGCGAGACACAAAGAATGAATGCTTAGAGGACTGGCTACTATCTATGTTGTAACCTGGGAAGAAGTGCCCATATACAAGAACAGCATCAATGAGCCATCAACCCCATGACCTCTCCAGAGGTGTGACTTTACCTGTAAAAGACCACCCAATAATGAGAACAGTATTTGTGACCCAGACCTCCCAAAGAACCATCGGGAGTGAGGCAGGCATCTGGCAGACTAGGGAGGAAGGCTAAGTGAGTCAAGGCTAGAACAAGAAAGCAGGTTAGACCGAACTCAGACTCTATACCTGGTCAGCCTTTTTTTTTTTTTCTTTTTTTTTTTTTTGGCAACTTAACCCAAGCTAGAGTCAACTTGGAAGAGAAAACTCAATTAATCAAACAATACCATCAGATTGCTGGTAGACAAATCTGTTTCCTTTTCTTGATTAACGATTGCTATAGAGAGGTCCAGGTCACTGTGGATGGTCCTGTGGTCCTGTGTCTGGGCAGGTTGTCTTGGAAGTATATAGTAACTCTGGCAGGGAAAGCATGGGGAACAAGTCCAGAAGCAGCTGCCATCCAACACTTTGGTCTCAGTTCCTTCTCTGAACTTCTTCACTGACTTCACTTAGTGTTAAAAGATGACTTGAGAGTTACGAACTATAATGAACCCTTTCTCCAAGTTGCTCTTGGTCACAGAGTCTTATGCTGGCACTAGTCTTAGGAAGCAACTAAACACACAATGTTCAGGAAGTAAGCCAAATTCATAGTGTGGAAGCTCCTGAAGAGCCCCCCTAAGGATATAGAAACTAACAGTTTCTGGAGTCAATTCCAATTTGCCAGTAAGTCAATCAGAAAGGTTCGGCAATGCAGCCTCATTGGTTACGCAGCTGTCTGTGGGTGATCTGCTCTTGGAACTCTTCTCCTATCCTGTCCTAAGTAACACCAAGAAGCTACCTTGCTCACTGATCTAGACCCTCTTTGGTTTGCATGTGGTGTCTCATCTGCTGGTGTCTCATCTGGGTTACATAGATGTTTGTTCACACCTTCCCAGGTAAAACACAACCACAGACCATCACTATCCTGTTTTGTCTCAAGGTCTCCTCTTCTCTTTTTCCTTTTTTATTATTTTTTATTTTTTATTACTTAAATATTTCTGAGAGAACACAGGTCAGTCCACTTTATAGGGCGGCCTTGCCCAGTGTCCAGAGAGCTCAGACGGGTTTAGATACCCGACTCCTTTACTCCTCTCAGACTCTTGAAAAATTCAAACTTTGGCCCAAGCTGCCTCATCTGCTCTCCATTCAGCTCTCCTCTTTCCCATGTATTTCCTCCCTGCTCCACCTCTCCTCTTTCTCTGGTAACTGGACACTAATCACTACTCTCACTCTTCCTTTTTTTTTCTACTTGTATCCACGGATTTAAATGTGTTACTGCAAGCATACAATATTTATCTACATTCTTCTACTTCATAAAATAACTGGTATTTAAGAGGCGATTGTTTCTAATTTGATTATTCCTGTATTTTCACAGTGGCCCTCCTCTTTTATAGTCTTTGCAAACAATATCCTGCTCTTAGGTATGTTTAGTCCTGTTCCACAAACATAACTCTAGCCAAGGAAAAAGACACCTCAAGGCCACTATAACACAGATCCCAGTATCCTGTGAACATTGTGAATACAGCCACGGAAAGAACGAGAGTGATGAAAAAGTAAGTTAAATGATCTGACTCTAAACACAATAAATACATAAAAACATAAGAAACATGACAATTCAAGGCAGTGTGACTTCTGTACATTAATTTCCTCCAATTAGCATGGATGAGTCAAAATCTCAGCTGCAAAGTTTAAACAATGATAAATAAATATATCCAAAGAGAGCAAAGAAGATGCCAATGCCTGAATGAATCTCAAGAAAAACCAAATGAAGATGAGTGAAGCAAGGAAGTGAGTGCAGGACATGAAGTGGAATTCATTGAGGAGACAGAAATACAAAAGAGACAAACTGAGGGTCCAGATTGCCTCAATGAAGGTAAATACTGATGGATAAAATAAGCAATCGAACATAAGACATAAACGTGTAATTCAGTGGGGAGGTAGAAATACTTTTAAAAAGAGACAAACTGAAATACTGAAAGTTAAACAGACGAAATCCTTTGGAAAGCCTCACCAATGGAGTAGCTATTAAATGATAAGTGAGCCACCAAAGAAATCAAGATCGAAATAAAGAACTCTAGAACCAAATAAGAATAAAACAAAATATACCAAATATTATAGGATGGAATGAAAGCAGTCATAAAGAGGTTAATACACAAGCTTCTCCATTAAAAAAAAATAGGAGATCTCAAATAATTTAACAGTGTTCTTGGGGCCCTGGAAAACATTATCTCCCATCCCTTATCTGCAAAATTAATAATGAAATAATTAATTAGGATCAGAGCAGAAATTAATGTAATGCAAATGAAAATTAATACAAAAGTTAATGAACTAATTGGTTCTTTGAAAAGAAAAACAAAATCATCAAGCTCTTAGCCAAACTAATGAATATAGAGAGAAGACCTATATTAGAGTTAGAGATGGAAATGAAGAGATTTTAATAGAAACCAATGAAATTCATAAAATCACCAGGACAAACTCTGAAAATGTATAACCCACTAATATAACATCTCTATAAATCAGAGGAATTTCTAGATGCACATAACCCATAACAATTAAACCATGATGACATAAGCAATTTAACATATTTATAAGGAGCAACAAAATTGAATTGGTAATGAATAAAAATATTTCAACTGAAAAAGAGTCCAGGCCCTGATGGAATCACAGCTGAATTCTATTATACCTTAAAGGAAGAATGAATTCAAAGCTTGTCAAATTATTCCATAAAATAGAGAAGGAAGGAATGCTACCTATTTTTTAAGATGCTAGTATTAACCCAATAGAAAAATCAGATAAAAAACATATCAAAGTAAAAAAATGAAAAGCCAGTCTTCTTGATGCACATGAATAAAACAGTAAAATACTTAGGAAAAGAATTCAATAGTACATCACAAAGATCACTCACCATGATCATGTTGGGTTCATTTTAGGGATCCAGATACAGCTTGTACTGTGTTATATAAAGAAACAGAATTCACAAGGTAATCTTAATAGACGCCATAAAGACGTGTGACAAATTCCAATACCCATTTTTGTTGAAAGTCTGATGAGACTAGGAATAGAAGGGACACATCTCAATATCATAAAGACTATACATACATATATAAGTCTCTAGATGACATCACAAGAAGGGAAACACAAAGGATGTAAACAGGAAAGGAAGATGCGAAATGTGACTTTACATAAGAGACCACAAAGATTCTACTAGAGATGCTAAGAATTCATGTCATCTTTCAGCAAAGTGGTAGATACAGAATTCTTATAAAGAATTTAGAATCTGTCATTTACATCAAGTGCTATATGCATTTTTTCTTCTAGCTATAATAAAATATCATGACAAAATCAACCTGAAGAAGAAAGTGCCTATTTTAGATCACAGGTTCAGGGTGCAGTCTATCATAGCAAGGAAACTGAAGTGGCAGGAGTTTGAAACAGCTTATCCTATTAGATCCACAGCCAGGAAGCAGACATTGACAAACATCTGCACACATATCACAAATTTCTTCCATATAGCCCAGAATTACATCCCAGGTAATAATGCTGCCCACGGTCGGTCGGTAGTCTTCCTTCCTCAATGACTCTAATCAAGATAATCCATCACAGGTTTACTCAGAGGATAGTCTACTCTACAAAGGCCCCACAGGTATGACTGTAGGCTTGTCTTATACGTGGTTCTAGGTCTTGTCACAAGGACATTTATCGCTGAACAGTGTAACTGTACCACTTGCCCACTTGCTACCCAAACATGTCCTTTCAAATCATAATCTTATCTTCAAAGTTTCCCTTGTGTCTCATCATATAGAATATACTCCAACTTCAAAATTCCCCACATTCTTTAAGAATTCCAACAGTTCAAAAATGTGTCCACATCTCATGAGAGGGTCCTGAAAAATCTCTCAACTGTGAGCTCCTACAAAAACAAGGATCAAACTAATACTGACATTCTAATGACACTAAGTGACTATGCTCACTTTAGAATGGAAGAACCAGAAATAGCAAAGAATGACTTGACCAAAGCAAGACCAAAACCCAGTAGAACAAGCACTAAATTTTGCAGCTAGTTTTCAATATCGAGGGCTCATAATGTAAATATTTGGGATTTAAAGGGCATGGGCCACCCCACTCTTTCAGCTCTGACAACTTCAGTATACATACTGTCTCATTTAGGCCAACTCTGCTCCATGCCTGCCGCTTTTATCAGCAAATGCACTTGGGGTCTGGCATCTCCAAATTCTCCAATGTTCTGCAGTCTCCTTTGCAATTTAAGCTTTTGAACTGATAGCTTCAAAGACTGATATTTCATGATGTCCTTGCAGAAAATTTGACCAGACACACATTGCATAGATTCATCTGCTATCTGAATCTGTGCAACAGACTCTATGACCCTTTTGTGATGAGGTTTAATTTTCAATGTTGCACAACAAACACTAAGAATTACTCAGGGAGAGTCTCAGTGAGGGATTATCTACATTAGAATGACTGTCTTAAGTTGATGTCAGAAAATCCAGTCCACTGTAGGAGGCGCCATTCCCTAGTTGCATTCTAAATTGTATGAGTGAAGAAAGCTAAGTAAGCAAGTGAACACATATCCATTCATTTTTTTTTCTTCTCTTGACTGATTGTGATATGATAAACCATTTGAAATTTTTGCATGGGCTTCTTCACAATGATGATTTGTAGATTGGTATTGTGAGCTGAAGCACATCCTTTCTCCGTTGTTTCTTTTTATTAGGGCATTTTATCATGGCAATGAAAATGAAATTACTATAGGAACTGGTACCAAGGGAGTGGAGCTGTTACCGTGATGAACCTGAACATGTGTGTTTTCAGGCCATGTGAACTTTGTTGGCTCTAAAAGACTTTGGAACTTTGGCTCAGAAAGGATACTGAATGGTGGAAGCAGAGCTTAATCCATAGTCTTAGAGGAAGCTTGAGGAGAAAATAAGGGAAATTAGAAATAGAAGAACTTAGAGGAAAAATAATAAAGCAGATAGAAGTTGTGATATGTTGAATATGCTTGGCCCTGGGTATGGCACTATTAGGATGTGTGGCCTTGGAGTAGGGATATCATTGTCATGGGCTTTAATACTCTGATCCTAGCTGCCTGGAAGCCAATCTTCTCCTAGCAGCCTTCAGATGAACATGGAGAATTTGCAGCTCCTCCTGCACCATGCTCACCTGGATGCTGCCATGCTCCCACCTTGATGATAATGGACTGAACCTGTAAGGTAGCTGCAAGAAAATGTCATTATAAGCGTTGCTATGGCTATGGTATCTATTCACAGCAGTAAAACCCTAACTGAAACAGAGGTGTAGACAGTCAAGGCCTGACTTACAAAGTTTTAGAGAGGAACAGAGATTTTTTATTAGCCACAGGGGTGGTGCTATTTGTGTAATACATTGGGCTAAGAATCTAGGTGCACTGATTAGGCTGAGACTGAAGAAGCAGCTACAATTGTTAAGGGCATCAGCACCACTGAAGTGAAACTTCCTGTGGTTCTTTGGCACAAAGGGGAGAGTTTCCTTGTGGACAGAACACTGAAGCTGATATATCGATGGTCCAAGGTGGCTTGGCAACATCTTGAGCTGGTAAAAGAACTTAGCAATGTAAGCCGTGTCTCTGTGTCCTTGTTCTAAAGGTGTGAAATAGTCATGATTGAAGAGGCCCTACATAGAGTCTGAGGTCTGACGATGTGGGTCGGAGTCAGAGCCCCTGTTGAGAGGCCCTGAGAGATAATCACATAAAGCTGTGAAGGTGAAGTGTCCATTGCAGTGGAGACTCTGGGATACTGTAGACGCTATAACGAATGGACATCTGCCAAGGAGTGCTGCAGGTATGGAGTGAGCCTAAGAGAGAAGCTGTGTGTGCTGCAGATGGCACAGATGGATAGTGTTGGCTACCAAAGGTTTTGGAGCCTAGAAGGTGAGACCCAGATACTGAACACGAAGGTACAGGATTTGATAACTGCCCTGACTTAGGTGTTATTTTGATCTGATTGCTCCTTGTGATGACCTGTATTTTTTTTTTTTTGTTTGTTTGTTTGTTTATATAATAAGAACTATGTATTAACCATTTTTATTTATTTATTTTTTTATTACATATTTTCCTCAATTACAATTCCAATGCTATCCCAAAAGTCTCCCACAACCCCCCACCCCACTCCCCTACCCACCCATTCCCATTTTTTGGCCCTGGTGTTTCCCTGTACTGGGGCATATAAAGTTTGCCTGTCCAGTGGGCCTCTCTTTCCAGTGATGGTTGACTAGGCCATCTTTTGATACATATGCAGCTAGAGTCAAGAGCTCCTGGGTACTGGTTAGTTCATAATGTTGCACCTACAGGGTTGCAGATCTCTTTAGCTCCTTGTATACATTCTCTAGCTCCTCCATTGGGGGCCCTGTGATCTATCCAATAGTTGACTGTGAGCATCCACTTCTGTGTTTGCTAGGCCCCGGCCTAGTCTCACAAGAGACAGCTATATCACGGTCCTTGCAACAAACGCTTGCTAGTGTATGCAATGGTGTCATCGTTTGGAGGCTATTTATGGGATGGATCCCTGGATATGGCAGTCTCTTGATGGTCCATCGTTTTGTCTCAGCTCCAAACTTTGTCTCTGTAACTCCTTCCATGGGTGATTGTTTCCAATTCTAATAAGGGGCAAAGTGTCCACACTTTGGTCTTCGTTCTTCTTCAGTTTCATGTGTTTTGCAAATTGTACCTTATATCTCACTATAGAGAGATTTTTAACATTTAAAGGTGGAGTGTAGTTTACATTATGAGTTTGGAGGAAAGGATAGAAGTTTATGGTTTAAGAGGGTTATGTTTGTGTGTCAAAATTGACAAGCCAAGGAGCATTTGATGATTAGCTCCAATTGTTTACTTGTTACAACCTGGAATCTCCTGGGAAGAGAAGCTCAATAAGATATTGTCTACCCAGGTTGGATCATGGTCCTGTCTGTAGGGGGCAGGGATTATCTTAATTATGCCAGTTAATATTTAAAGATTCTCTATCAAGGGAATGACGACACCTCCAGTAGCCCGTGGCACCTAAAATAACAATTTCCCACAGGCACGGCCAGAGGCTGTTCTACCCAACAAAATCATCCACAGCTCTGCCTGAAGATTTCTCCAGTAGGTGGTTCTAGATCCTGTCAATTTGACAATTAGCTTTATCTTAGTTGAGGCTTCTATTGCAGTGATGAAACAACATATCTAAAAGCAACTCGGGGAGGAAAGGGTTTATTGCAGCTTATAACTCTTAGGTCATACCCAGTTTCTAAGGGAAGTTAGGACAGGTTTGATATCTCTGTAGTGGGCTGAGTCCCTTAGCCTTAATCATTAATCGAGAAAATGTCTCACAGATTTGCCCATAGGCTAATTAATCTTATGAAGGTATTTCGTCAATTATGACTCTTTCTCATATGAATCCAGGTAGTGTCAAATTGACAAAAACAAGCAAAAGAACTAATAAAACACACCCAGAAGCAGCAGCACCAGAACCACCACCACCACCAACCACCTCTACCAGCACCAGCACCAGCACCAGCACCTGCACCAGAACCAGAACCAGAACTGGCACCATCAGCACCACCAAATCTTTCTATATAACAAAAATAAATAAATTAAAGGAGACAGTAAAGGACCTAGTATGCTCACAGATTGAAATTATAAAAAATAGATAAACTACTAAAAGCAAACAATGTGACCAATACAACATCCATCAAAATTCTGATACAATTTTCATAAATGTCGAAAAAGAATAAAAGTTTATGTGGAAATACAAATTAACCTGGATATCAAAGTTAATTATAAACAGAAATGAATGAAGCTGGGAGTATTTCCATTCTTGGTTTTGAGTTATCCTATTGAGCCACTGTAACAAACTAACAGTATTCACATAATTACAGACAAGTAAATAAGTGGGTTAGGTAGTATCTACATATAATCACATCTACCTATGTCTATCTGATTGTTATAAAGATTACAAACAGAAATATTTCGGAAATGATAGGATAGTCTCTTCAACAAATGATAGTAGGAAAAAGTAGAAAACTCCATATGTAAAAGTAGAAAACTCCATCATCTCTTCTCACTATAGAAATAAGTCAGCTCTAAATAAGTAGGATACCTGAATGTAAGACCTGAAACACTGACACTGTTAGTTAGATAAACAGTTATAAGAAAGCAGAAAATATAGGCATAGGCAAAGATTTTCTGATTAGGACTCTAATCACTCAGGAAAAAAATGTCAAGGATTGACACATGGGAACCCATAAAATTAAAGTCATCACCATGGAAAATGAGATGGTTAATCAGTACAAAGATTTTGTACAATGGAAGAAAATATTTCCTAGTTATACATTAAACGTAAGATTCATATCTAGAAATACAATTAATACAAAAATGAGTAGAAAATAAAAAGTAATAGACAATACTATCTTGAAAAATGAAATATAAATAACCAATATATGAAAAAATAATCAACCCCACTAGTCATCAAAAAATGCAAGTTAAAATTACAGTTAGATTCCACATCGCCCAAGTCAGAACTGCAATTACTAAGAAAATAACAATTGGGCTGGAGGAATTGCTAAGAGATCATGCTGCTCTTCCAGGGGAGCTGAGTTCAGTTTTCAGAATGTGTGTGAGGCATCTCACATCTCCTATGAGTCTGGTTTCAATCTGGGCTTCTGACATCAAAAAGCACCTGCATTCATATGTACAGATCCCATATAGACATATAAATAAAACAATAATAAAAACAAATCTAAAAATAAGTAGGAAGCAACAACAAATGCTGGCAAGTCTGTGGATGAAACAATGTTTATATATTGCTAGCAGGAGTGTAAACTAGTTCGGCCTTTTATGGAAATCAGTACAGAGCTAAAAGACAAAAACAGCAAAAGAACTGAAAATAGGTCTGCTAAGTGACTCAGCGCTACCACTCCAGCTTATTCACCCCAAGAAGTAACATTAATGTTTAACGGGACTTTTCACAATAGCTAAGTAATAGTGTCCAAAAATAGAGGAATGAAAAGGAAAATATGACATTTATACACAGTGGAATATTTTTACGCCATGAAGAAGAATGCACTTGTGCTATTTGCTACACAAATAGATATAACTGGAATTAATCATATAAGTAAATTAAGAAAGACTCACAAAACCAGGTATTGTATTGTGTCTCTCATTTATGAGGTTTTATATAGATGCATAAGGCATGTATGTATGTGTACACATATGCATATAGGCATGTATGTATATATAACTTCATAAAGGTATGCATGTACATATATGAATGTATAAAGGCATGTATATATATGTATACATAAAGGCCTATATATATTACATATCTATGCATACAGGCATGTATGTGTCTCCCTCTTTACATATAGGCATAAAGACATATAGGTAAATATATATGAATATATAAAGGCATGTATGAATATATATATGCATATAGGCATGTATTGTATATATATAAAGGTATATATGCTATATAAAGGAATATATGTATATATATTCATAAAGACATGTGTAGAGTGATAGTGGAGCAGAGCTATCTAGAGGAACAAAAGGGAGTAACAGAAGGGAGTAGAGGTGGGGCAGGGAATGGTGGGGGACATAATGAGGAGTATGGTAAATATACAATATAGACATGCATAAAAATGTCCTCATATAATGTATTGCCATGCATAGTGTATAATCACAATGAAATAAAATAATTGACTAATTAAGCAGTTTATCTAAGGAGGAATTTTTCCCTCTAAATGTATCTTATTTTTGTGAAGTTGAATATTTCCACAACAGAAAATTGTGACCATGCATATTCTACTGAGAAGTGAAGAATAAGAAGATGTAAATGAAGATAATTGTAATAAACAGATGAAACATGTTCTTTTTGTTTTTCTTTCTTTACAAACTCCTGGATCTATCAATAATCAAAAAATCAAAATCTACTGGGTATATATGATTTGATGGTTTTTACATGATATGTAATAAATAGATGGCTGGTAGTATATAAATGGGTCCCCCCAAGTTCATGTAAAGTAAGTTGTTGTTATATTTGCTTGTTTATTGAGAGAAGCTGTCTTGGAACTTACCAGCCATTGATATGTGTATCTAATTCTTTATACACACACACACACACACACACACACACACACACACATACATATATGATAAGTAGAGATCTCTTGAGTAGTTTTTGTTGATGTAACTCAGGTTGATCTGGAATTTGTAGTCATTGTCTGGTCTCAGCCTCTTGAGTGCCAAGATTATAGTGGGAATGGCCAAAATTATGGGTGGGAGTGGCCAAGATTATAGATGGGAGTGGCCATGCCTAGCTATTTTCAGAAAATACCATCACTAATGTAAGAGTGATGAGAGGTTTTCTTTTTACAAGAGGGATAACAAAGCACACTTAGTCCTTTCTTGTTCTCTCTGGATTTGCCTTCCATTATGACATGACACATCTAAAATACCTTAACAGCTGTAGTGCCTTTAAAAATCTATGGCTTTTACGTAAAGTGCTGGTTTCAGTAACTTATCTATCTCTGTTATTCTGTTATGGTAACACAACATAGATGAAGATAGTGATTTTAAAATTTGTATTATTTTTTACAAATAACATATCTTGTGCCATATTGGAGAAAAGAGAAAAAAAAAAGACAAGAACAAAATGTGTTACAGAAGGATTATTTGGGACTCCTTATAAAACTGAATTCACAGCTAACCTTTGCTGGGAGAGGGGAAGAAATGTTTTCCTCAATGGATACGTCAGATATCCTCGACTCTGTAAACAACTCCCCCACTCATGGTCCTCTGAGCAATCCTAAAGAAACTCAGTGAGTAATCAAATTGAATCTAAACACAACAAAACAAAACAAGACAAATGAAGAGAAAGAAAGCCGGGAGAATGGACTAGTAGAGAAGAGAAAGGGGATCAGTGGGAGTCAGTTGGGGGATAGGAGAGGGTAATGAGAGAGATTAATGTGGCAGAAATATGTTTTACATATATATGTATGTATGTGTGTGTGTGTGTGCAAATGATCTAATGTAACCATCTGTGTACAATAAATATGTACAAATAAAAACAAATGCAAAAATCCAACATATAGGATGTACCCAAAGGGGAAAAAATAAACATTTTGATGAGTGATGAGCTCATTCCAGTAAACAGCAGAAGGGAGAAATGGGGACAGAACTAGACCCGATGCAGTTAGTCATCAAAGCATCCATCTTCTGCCTCCTTTCTACCCTTTGGGCTTCATGTTAACAGCTTGGAGTAGTGGCTGACTTACTATCTCAAGTATGGAAAGTAGAACTGTGGGTTATCCCATTAGGATCCCAGGGGCATATTTCATATTTTACCTACTAGCTACATAATTAGACAAGTCATCTACATACCACAAAGACTCGTATTCTTCTAAATAAAAGAGGATTAGTAAAATCTACCATGTTTGTTATTCAAATAAGATTAAAGCCCATAATTTATTTTCCATATCACCCATATTTGTGCATTCAATAGCTTTCCATTGTTGTGATGAAATACATGAAAAACGATAAAGTGAAAGGAAACTCATACCCCGCCCTTTGTCAAGCACACCATTGGCTTTTCTTGTTGCAGGCACCACACTGCTTCCTGCCCCAGGCCTCATAACATTTCTTCAGAACTCTCCCTGGTGGGGGTGGGACTATTTTATGCAAGTCTCAGCCTTATTTCATTTCTTAAAACAAATAATTTTTAAAAAAATTTTTCTAATAAAATATGAACTCTACCTCTTCTCCTTTCTTCTAGCATCTTGGTTCTTACCAGTTGGTCCTTATTACATTTTACCATTACATACACACCAGTGTGCACAGATACATGCATATGCACACTGAACTCCAAGAAGGGATACATTTAACTGTGACATTTGAGTTCTGTCTCATCTGAAGCTACAATGTGGTGTTCCTGCAAGTCGGGGAAGGGGTTCGCAGAGAATGCAGACTTTCTCCTCACAGGTGGAACTGATGGGATGAATGCCTTCCATTCCCTTCGCATCCCAGACCTCTGCTGTCTGTCTAACAGTTCAGGTGAGCACTTTTCTACTGTGTAAATAATCAGCAACATACTTGGTGATAGGCATCCATCCACTCTGGAATGCATCTCCTAACATAAGAAATCCACCATTAAGGAAGAGATACAAGAAAAAGAAAACGTACTTTCAGGCTGAACAAGATTTTCAAGTAAGACAATGAAGAAGATCTAAGTTGTGATTTTTATTATCCTAAGGTATATTTAATATCACATACTAAAATAGCATGCTTTTGAAGTCCTCTTTACATAAACATTGAGTAATCCAGAAGAAAAATCTTCGATTTTAGAAAACTGGATTTTCTTGTTTTTACACCTACACAGAAATATTTTTTTTTCTATTAAAAAAGACCAATTATGATGAAAGTGTACTTATGTACACCATGTAATTTTCTTACAGAAGCTTAACAAAGAGTAGTCATACTCTATTGTTTTGCTGGTTAGAAATACCATCATAGATTTATCTAGAAATTCTTTGGGGGAAGATAATTATTACACACATTTATGTGTAATAACAGCATGTGAATCTCTGATGAAGTAATACAAGGTTTTAAGGACTGAAAAATTCATCCAGGTTATTCTTTAAACCCAGTACTGAGACAGGAATAAATTTCTCCTATTTAATTTTTTTATTTTTTAATGGTAGGCAGCCCTAGCAGAAGCCCCCGAGTGTATTTAAATCGGGATGTCATCTACTTTCAGCTAGTTAGATATTCTGCTCATCTCTTGATCTCTACATTAGAAACCATGCAAAGAAGAACATTGTCCCAACCCCTCAATCCTTCACAACTGAAATCCTCTGAGCACAGTGCCTTTCTGCCTTTATAATCACCGAGCATGATGAGAGTCTCCAGAAAACTGCTGATCCCACTGAATTCTCCCTGTGAACAAATGGTGCTGACCAGAGATGGCAAATGAAATGGACTGGCTGAAGAACAATTCATTTCACTTACTTCGAAGAGTGATTTACTTTCTTGCAGGTTGGTGGAGGATACATGGATCTTAGCGCATTTTCAGCTTGGGTAGAGATAACAGAAATAAGACCCAGAAAAGTACTGTGTAGCAGAAACCCAACTGCCCACAACGCTGTACTGCTACTGCACTGCCAGTTCGTTAAATGTGACCTTTGCCCCTCGAGACACACAGGTCGACTGGAACTTCTTGGTCACATACCAGCAAAAACTGCAAAGTAGTGACTATGACCTTTCATCTAAATTTCCTGTTTTTGTATCGTCTGATTTCTCTGTGTTCAACAAGGTAACTCGAACAATCAAATGCCAGACTGTTTGGCACTGCCACTGAGTAGCCCTGTGACCTCGGGTATTATATTCAAACCTTCTTGACCTTAAGTTGTCATCCATAAACCAAGGGTAACCATCATGGGGTTATTCTTAGTATCATATGACTTTTATGAAACTTAAACTCATCGAGGAAAACTGCTAGAATAGACAAATGGGCTTGGACTCGGGGGGAAGATGGGAGGAGGAACAAATTTAGAGATAAACTATATGCTAGGGTCCAAGAGTAGATTCCTGAAATGTAAGAATGAGGCAGATGATCATGCGGGACTGAGGAGGAATCCACTGTATCATGAGCAGAAGCTAGGAGGCCAGGGGAATGCTGGGAGGTCTGCAGTATATGTGAATCACCCGGTACACGGTTCCTTCCAACACGAAAAAAGGAAGCAGCAGAGAGAACAGCTCATTCATGGTAGTCAGTGAAGTGGGTATTCATAGAAATGCCCAGGTGCCCCATTGATTTCCTATGCCCTTGTACGCTAGAATAAAGCCATGGATGGATTAGAGTCTGGAATCAGAATGCAATTGCTTTTGAAGAATAAAACGAGGATTTGTTGTATATACAAACATACAAAATAGTTCATTGACCACTCCATCTATTGTATCCCTATTCCTTGTCACTTACTGCTTTTATTTGAAAGGACTGACCTTGGACTGTACTTGTGTAAGGGTCAATATTTAATTCACCTGATGTTATCTACAGTTAAAAGCATCTTCACTTTCTAAATGTTACCATCATTACAGAAAGAATTGATATATTGGTTGTGATTTTTTTGTTGTTTGTTTGTTTGTTTGTTTTCGAGACAGGGTTTCTCTGTATAGCCCTGGCTGTCCTGGAACTCACTTTGTAGACCAGGCTGGCCTCGAACTCAGAAATCTGCCTGCCTCTGCCTCCTGAGTGCTGGGATTAAAGGAGTGCACCACCATGCCTGGCTTTGGTTGTGAAATCTTATATTCCCCAACAATAAGAAAATATCTCTCTAATAAAAATGGACAGAAAGTTAAATGTCAAAACACCATACAAATATTTGCTTATTTTTATTACGGCAGATTGCACATAAATTGTTTGTTTACATGTGAATTACTGAGCTCAGCTCAATTCCCATGGCTCCTGGAAACTCAAATGACAATGTGCAAAGCCCTGGTCACTGTCCAGGTGCTGAAATAACTACAGGTGGCAAAGTCAGCAGTGACAGCCTAGAAACCAGGAAATGGTGCTGTGGTTCTCAGATAGAGGGCCAAGCCACTTTAGAATCCAAATGTACTATTACCCAAGACGCACACAGTAGCCATGTCTGTTTGTGGACTTACTGTCTTTTAATTTTACCATTATTTTAAAAGAACCAACAAGAGGCATAGGTGATAACCTATGTAATTTATTGAGATAAAATTTATATAACAACCTGCCTATATTTTAAGAAATAAAAGATTCTCTGAGAGCTGTAAAAATTGCTGACTAGAAGCATCGAGCACTTACGTGATGTTCCACAAAAACAAACAAAACAACAGTGCAGGGCTCCATACTAACATATGTGACCCCTGGAAAATACTGGCATCGAGCAGTAGAAAGTCAGTCTCACTTTTATGCAGAGAACTGTGACTGTAGGACAGCAAGGAAAAAAAACTATTGTGGGACTTGATGCCCAGACTGCACAGCTATGCAGAATCTCCCCGGCCCAGAGGTAGGGCCCTAAGAGAGATTACCAGCAAATGGTAGGCGCAGATAGTGGCAATACTCGAAAAGGGACCAGTTTTAACAACTATTTCTAGTTTGCATCCCAAAAGGCATGAATCTGAAACCTGCAGGCACCAGGCTTAGGAAAAGCAATGCGCTTTGCATACTTCCAGGAGCTTATAGTTAGGGTGACCATTAGGAAGAACTAGTTCTCTTAATTTAAAATGGCTCTGGGAGACTCTGGGAAAGAATCAATCTCAAATCGCAAGATGAAGAGGTCAATAAGTCTGGTACAAATTTTGATTGGCAGCTTCCACAGTGAACTACATGATGTGGAACAAAGAAATGTCAGAGACTGAGCCCTGTTGTTTTGAAATTTGACTGTCACAGAAATGTAGTAAAAACAATAGAGACTGGTAAGAGCATTAAAGATTGTTGGGAAACCATAAGCACAAACAAACAAACAAATGAACAAACAAACGTTAAATAAATCAAGAATTAATAGCATAAAGCTCTTGCCAGGCTCTCTGAGAAACACAAGTGATAAAAAATAGTAAACCACATTTACTATCAAATATCAGGGTAACAGCATATTTCTGAGCACAATTCAAGATGAGAAAATGAATGACGTATTTCAAGTATAAAAAGAAGATTATTTTACTTTGTAATGCTATGCTGAGGAATTAAAGATGATATTCTAAGGTAACAACTAAGAAAATTTATGCCCTACCAGATTCTCCTTACAAAATATCTTAAAGACACAAAATTACCACTATGACCCAATTTAAAGTATTAGTTCTACAGGAAAGTATGAGAGAGCGAGAGAGCGAGAGAGAAAGTGAAGCGAGAGAGAGAGAGTGAAGCGAGCGAGAGAGAGTGAAGCGAGCGAGAGGGTGAAGTGAGAGAGAGAGAGAGAGAGAGAGAGAGAGAGAAACAGACAGACCGAAAGAAATAGAAAAGAAGCAAACATTATCATAAATGCTTAAAACTAGTTTTAAAAGGGCAGATTTACAAGTCAGTATCACCCTGCCAACAAGAAAAGCATTTCTGCTGTAAAAGAGCCCAAATCAAAGTGGAAAATGAATAATTATTCCATGAGGGACAGGTATAATATAATAAAATAGTCTTTAGAAACCCCCATGAGATAAATAAGGCTACTACAGAATTCTTAATGCATAAATATATAAGGAAAAATAATGGTTATAAGTGTATATGAATTTAATAACAGAGTGCCCAATTTCGTGAAAGAACGGTTATGGGGTCTGATATATAGACTCCAAGTCTCAAGTTGGGGTTTTAACATTTCATTTTTACCAGTAGCTGAGAAAAAGCAGTGAAAAATCCGAATTAGACACACATATTACATGGACATAGGAGATGAGCTAAACTTTCCATCACCCAGCCGTAAGGAGCATTTGTTTGATCAGTGTATGGAACTTTTTTTTCTAGAAAAAAAAGCACATATTAGACTAAACCAAATCATTATCAAATTAAGAGCCATTGAAATCTTATCTTGTATACTTTCTGCTCATAGGGGAGAGAAACTAGAAATCAAAAAACTGTGGACACTATACAGATTATACACATTTTCAGCTTTTTGGGCCAACAGATCATCACTATGGAAGTCAGTGGAAAAGTGTAAGCAGTTCTTGAGACAAATGCAAATGGAAATAAATACATCAACAGCTCTGGATATAGCAAAAAGCGTATTAAAGGGGGGTAATAGGCAATTAATGCATCCTTTTACAATATTAAAAAATTAAAAGAAACTACCTAATGATGCACGTTAGACTTCAGGAAAGAAAAACTCAAAATCCAAATTAGCAGAGGGAAAACTGTGAAGATCATAGCACAAGTAAATAGTTATGTGGAAATTAGAAAACACTGATAATCCTTTAGTTTGAATAAACAAAAAGGGAAGAAGACACTAAGGGATTAAAATCAGAGATAAAAAAGAAGATATTACAACTGATACGACATAAATTCAGAATATTGATAAATATTCAGAAGAGGGATATGCTAACACCTTAAATTTCTGGACACATAAGAGCAGCCATTTCAACAAAGAGGATAGAAAAAAACTTGTGTAGAATAATGGATAATATGGCAAAAATCAGTAACCAAACATCTTCCAATAAATTAAGAGCACAGCCTTGAACTTATTCTCTGATGGATTTTATCAAACATTTAAGTAACTAATGCCAGAGCTCCTGCAACTACCCCATAGGGCTCCACAAAGCACTCCACAAAGTTTAAGAAAAGAAAAAAAATTCTGAACCCATTCTATAAGGCCACTAGTGATCCATTACTAAATCTGACAACACCTTAAGAAAAAGAAATTATAGACTAGTATTCATGATGAACATAGATATAAAAATCTCATAAAAATCCTAGTGAATAAAATTCAGTGGCACTCCCAGAACAATTCAAACCTATAATCAAGTTGGTTTCATTCCAGGGATACAGTAATGGATCACCATATGGAAGTCAGCAAATGTATTATATCACACAATGGAATGAAGGACAAATGTCTGATGATGGTTTAAATAGAAGCACAAAAATGCCTGGTAAAATGAATCCCATAAAGACAAATAGGTACAAAAGAGAAAGCCTATGGGTAAACAGAAGGCTCTTCTGGATGGAACTTTGAAAGTAGAAAGGACAAAAGAAAAATTTAAAAAGAGGATTATTTCTAATTAAATGTTTCAGTATAGTAGAGAAATAAAGTACAAATAGAGCCTACGGCATGGGAAAAAATATTCATGAGTCATGGAACTAATATGAAGAACATATAAAAGTCTCAGTAAATGTGCAAAACAAAAAAGTAATCTAATTTTAAAAATAGATAAATGACATGAATAGAAAATTATAAAAAAAATTGATGCAATGGGCCATTACAATATGAAGATATATGTGGTATCACTAGCTTTTGTGGACACATAAATCAAGCTATGATGAGATATCATCTTACCCCAGTGACAATGGGTCATATTAAGCATAAACAGATGGTGGCTAGAATGTGGAGAAAAAAGAAACTCACACTGTGGGGATGTAAAACTGCCTCTGTGAAAACAATCATGGAAGTTTAGGAAGACATGAGAAGGAGCAGCCCATGGAGGTATTCGTCTTCTACAGATACATATGAAGGAAATGAAGTCAGACTACAAGGCAGACACCTGCAGTCCCATGTTTACAGATCACTATCCACAACAGCTAAGACACATACTTAGCCCAGATAGTTAACAGATGAATGAAGAAAATACACTGTACATAGAAAATCCAATTTTATTTAGCTCTAAAAAAGAATACGATCACATTATCCACAGCACAGTTAATGGAACTAGACTGCATTTGGGTGCAGGGTGAAGGTGAAAAGCACGAATGAAGTCACTAATAATTGATGTCTGTAACATGTCATGAATTTATAATATTTAATATGTTGTAATAGTAACAATGTTACTAATGATAAATATGGATTATTTCAAAAGCATTCATTGAAAACAATTTCCAAGAAATGAGAGGACACAAGAATGATATATTACATGATTAGGCAAGACTGGGAGATTTTGCAGAAACACATGTCACAGATTTGTGCATATTTTCTCATGATAAATGCAAAGGTATAATAAACAGCTCCCCCCAAGTGTCCATTCTATATGCTAACGGTAAGCTCTGTCTTACATTTTTACCGAAGTAAAACTTGAAGTTTCAGACAAAAATAAATTGCAGGCTGCTGGTGGTGTATTCATGCAAATGAAGCACTGGAGTGGCTGAAGGAAGAGAATTCCAAGTTCAAGACCAGTCTGAACAACATGGCCTGATCTTGCCTCACACAGTAACAAAAACTTTGCAAGTGCATGCATATTAATACAAAGTTTAAACAGTTAGGAATGCATTGAGATAGAGCCTGCCTGCTAATGGCTTTGTCTATAAGCTCTCCACTTTTGCTATCTGAAAATTCTCAACCTCAAGTGTTTGAGTTTGATATATTTTATTTTCCAATTACATTGACAATACAAGTGAGTTTTCAAAAATGATTACATCTCATTTGTAACTCTGGGTATGTAGCTCTGTGTGATATGTGTCCTCAAAGGCCATAAGAAGGTGTCCAATTTCTTGGAACTTGGGCTGGTGGTCATTGTAAGCTAACCGCTGTAGGTCTGCAGAATAGAATAGATCTCCTGTCGTCTGTAAGAGTAGTATGTGCTTTTAATAACCAACTCACATCTTTAGTACCCAAGAGTGCATTTGTGAGACTATAGGCTAGCAGAGCTATCCAATGATCATGTTCAGTACTGTCACCTTCCTTACAAAATGGTGACAAGGATGGAAGTCACTAATGCTCTCCATCCGTTTAAAAAACTAATCAGAAGGGTTTTAAAAACCAGATTAAAATCATGAATTTATTTTAATGAATGAATATCTAAAAGTTTATTTTCCAAATGAAATCCTTTTTTTCCAACCACTATATTAAAAAATGTGATTATTGAGAAAGGTTGGCGTGCTTCAGTTATGAGATGCTTAATTAACTGTATAAAATAACCTGACTCATGTAGTCACCTAGGCAGTGTGCTACATTAATAAAACACTTTTTTGTCAGTTCATTTTTTTTTGCTTTTTTAATATTTTCTATTAGATATTTTCTTCATTTACATTTCAAATGCTTTCCAGAAAGTCCCCTATACCCTCTCCCTGCCCTGCTCCCCAACCCACCCACTCCCACTGCCTGGCCCTGGCATTCCCCTGTACTGGGGCATATGATTTTTCACAAGACTAAGGCCTCTCTTACCAACTAGGCCATTCTCTGCTACACATGCAACTAGATACATAGTTTTGGGGGTGGGGTGGGTACTGGTTAGTTCATATTGTTGTTCCTCCTATAGGGTTGCAGACCACTTTAGCTCCTTGGGAACTTTCTCTAGCTTCTTTATTAGGGGCCCTGTGTTCCATCCAATAGATGACTGTGAGCATCCACTTCTGTATCTGCCAGGCACTGGCATAGCCTCACAGAAGACAGCTATATCAGGGTCCTTTCAGCAAAATCTTGCTGGCATATGCAATAGTGTCTGGGTTTGGTGGTTGTATATGGGATGGATACCCAGGTGGGGCAGTCTCTGGATGGTCCTTTCTTCTGTCTCAGCTCAGAACTTTGTCTCTGTAACTCCTTGCATGGGTATTTTGAGTAAAACACTTTTTAATACTTACTTTGCTTAATAAAGATTATTGTTTCCTTATCTATTGGTCTGGTCTAAATTTCATTTGTGCAGCACTGTAACCACTGTACAGTTTATATCATGTTTTTTTCCAACTGCACAATATGAAATTCAACAAGAACCTTTTAGACTCCCTGTAGTTCAATATATCTAGAAATCCTGTGTTCATTCGGCAACAAGAGTTATGCTATCTCAGAATATTTTTAAAGTAGTTAAGGATATTTGAGCATCTTAAGATTTTCATCTTGAGAATATCATGAAATAAAATACTTTTCAAGCATATTTATTTTTCTTAGAATTTTCATCATGAGGATAAATATACAATATAGCACAGAATTTTATGCTGAAGCAAAAGATACAGTAGGGAACAGAAAGTAAAAGAGTGAAATGAATTGTATCATTGACTCTATAGTTGTCTGTTCTTACAGAGAATTGTGATAAATCCAACGAAAATGAGCTCCAGAATAAAGTAGAAAGCACGCTATCATGTTAATTTATTCATGATTCCATACATGAAGTCCATCAAATGGGTTGTGATTCCCTTTGAATGAGGTCAGCTATACCTGGACTTTCATTACAACTCCAATCTGTTCCATAAATCAGATGTGCCACAGGGGTAGACTTGTTTCTACCAAGCAATCAGTATAACATTACTGAAGCTCTATTTTCCATTTGAGTTCCACCAGTCCCTCTTGGCAGCTCTGCTGCTCATTGATCCATATCTGTGACATGACTGCCTTGGCTTCTGGCTGGTCCAAGGAATGTGGCCTCACTTACATGCCTCTGAGCCCTTAGTTCATATATTTTAACAGCTGCTTCTTAAAAACTAAAACACATTACAGACATGGGTTTTAAAGGTAGCTTTAGATGTAAATTTATATATTGATAATGTACAAAGAAATGCATGCTTGAAAAACATTAGAAAGGTTATTATCCCAGTGTATTTAACACACTGATCTGCTTAGTCTTATTTATAAAAATTCAGATAAAGCGTTTTTCAGTACCTGGGATCAGTAGGAGAAATGAGAATGATTCCAATGTGCAGGCTTCCAACTGTCTGACTGTGCAAATGACATCTAATACATCAGGAGACACTGCAGTGTGCATGCTAGAGTAGATTCTGCTTAAATTCCACCTTAATGATTTGAGTTAACTTTATAACTTTGTGCTTCATTTTGTGTTACACAAAAACTTTCAGAATAGTGGTTTGCTTACAGAAGGTATCATATAAAAGTTACACACAATGGCAGATAATAAATGCTACCATGTGTGTGTGTGTGTGTGTGTGTGTGTGTGTGTGTGTGTGTGTAAAATACCAGGCCAACAAACTGACTCAGGGGCAAAGATGCCTGCCACAGAGCATTTGGGATATGTAAGCCAAATTAACCCTTCCCTCCCAAAGTTTTTTTTGGTGGAGGTCTTTATCATAACAATAGAAGCAAACTAAGATATCTGAGTTTGACTCCTAAACTCCACCCTGAACTAAGTCCACACAGTAGAGGGGAGAAATGAGTCCATCAAGTCATCTACTCACCTTGACTTGGACACACCCACACACTCACACCCACACACAACTAAGTTTAGCTAACCTTTAATAAAAGCATAAAGGTTAGAAACAGCCTAAACAAAAAATAGATGAGAGCTTTTCAGTTTGTCAGTCCTATGCCAATTCAGCTTGGACAGCTACATTTTCCTCTTGCCTACTCTCATGTTGTACAAATATTTGATACCGCATCTATTATTTCTATTTATAGCCTATGACAGTTCTCCAAGTCAGCTTATGAATATAATCAAGTAAGTAAAGTTGTTTGTAGAAAAATTTCAGACAGAATTTCATTTCATTGTAATAAAAGCCAGGAAAGACAATGCATAACCATTTGTCATGTACATTTTCCTGCACTCAACCATGATCTGCTCCTAATTTAGAAGGTTTTTTGGTCTTGTTTGATTTGATCCAGAAACATTTTGAATTTTTGTGGGCAGAAGTTGTTAGACATTGTAGGAACTACTAAAATGTGTTCATATTACATGCTCTTTCACTGGGACACACTTTAGAAAGTGCAATTTCATTTTAATACTTAGGAGGTATTACATTTTTGGCTTCCAACATCATAATGTCTTCACTAGTCATCAGATGCCTAGAAATGCTTGTTAAGTCTACACATGGAATGCAAGCCTTCATTCTCCTTCCTTTCTTCCCACTCCTTACCTCCCTCCAATCCTTCCTACTTCTGTTTTAGTGAATCTATACTCTTCCTGAGAACACTGAATCTGAAAGCCTTTAAATGGGAAATGATGATGATGATAACAGTAGTTGTCTTTCTGAAGTGTTACTATATAAATTTAAAGTATTTTAAGGAAAGTTCTAGCAATTAGAACAGTAACACTCTTTGAAATAAGATCTGGGAGTATGATTAAGGATAACCCCATTGACCAGACACCCAAAAGTAATCAACAGCGGATAGTCAGCACTCTCAGGGAATAAAGACTTGCCAGCTTTTAGTTATTAAATGGGAAAACATAGTTTTAGCTCTCGCTCTATATAAATATAAAAAACAAATCTCGTTTTAAGATGAAAAGGTCATATAAAATATTATGCTATAAAGCCTATATTTTTCATGTTCTATGTTTTCACACAGAGCTGAGAGCACAGCTGTCTCTTTCATTGTCATTCTGAACATGATGAATTGGATATGAAGTGCACCATATTGGATGCCCTTCTCAGTATTAACATAAACAAAGAGATACACCATTGTTGCAGCTTATTGATTAGTAGTGTACAAGGAGTTTGAGATTTATTTTCTTGATATGACTTTCTTCATAGGGACAATCTTTTTGCTTGTTTGTTTAGTTTTGGTTTTGCATATGGAGTTATGTTAGAACTGCCCAGATGAATAGTGATTAGCATCTATATTTCAGAGTGTGAAGAATAATAATCAATCCACATTTCATAGCAAGGGAGACTGGGTTTGGTGACAGGTATCTGTAGTCTCAGCTATTAGGAAGCAGAGCCAATGGAAGTGAGTTGGAAGCTAGCTTTGACTTTTCACATAGTAAGTTCAAGGCCAGCCTATGACATAAGAGGTGTTTGTTTCCAAAAGAAAAAAAAGAAGAAACATTGATACTTTAAAAAGTATACTGGGTGGTGGTGATGCACGCCTTTAATCCCAGCACTTGGGAGGCAGAGGCAGGCAGATTTCTGAGTTTGAGGCCAGCCTGGTCTACAAAGTGAGTTCCAGGACAGCCAGGGCTACACAGAAAAACCCTGTCTCAAAAACAAACAAACAAACAAAAAGTATAAATGTACACAGGGTTACTTATAAATATAATATATTTTTTATATATAGATGTTCACAAAATTTTCAGGACATTCTACACTGCAATAAAAGAAAACTGTCATACATCACACACATACACACACACACACACACACACTTACCCAGTCCTGTGTAAATATGCACTTTTCAAACATTAAAAATAATTCTAATAGGATTGTTTCCTATTAGAGATACTATTACTTAATTTGAGTAAGTATTTATTTTTTATAAGAATCAGAACATAATTTTTAAAGTTACTCTCAGTATGTGCAATTATCCTACTTTTCTCTACTTTCTTCATTTAGGATATTAATTAAGAATGCAAAATATTCAGAAAAAAATGCAAACATGCAAAAAGTCCTGTTATATATATATATATATATATATATATATATACACACACACACACACACACACACACATATATATATACATATATATGTATGATGTCACTGAGCCTTGCTATATAGCATGATGCTGGGTAAGGACTGGTTAAACAGAATCATCCCTTAAATCTGAGTACCATATTATGCGTCTGACATGAAGACTGCAATCTTGCTCTGTGGGAAATCTATTTTCATTTCAGAACCCTATTTGGACAATTCAAATGCATTCAGGACTGATATTTTGGAACAATTCCTTAATGAATGCTTAGTAATAGCAAGTGCAGCATAGTGAGGAATGAACAACACTATTATTTTGTAGACATGTTGGCAATGAGCACAACACTCCTTAGGGCACTCTGCAGAGATTTTTATTGCAAAGAACTTAGCGCTAACACATATGTAAAGGAGAAGGCCTTTCTGACCACAGTAATACGGCAGAAAATTTTAAAACAGTCATATTAAAGGAAAATGAGTATAGGATGTAGGGAAGTATTACTAGAATATGAACACCAAGAAAGCAGAGAAAGTTAGGATAAATTCGACAAAAAAAACATCTGTTACTTTCTTATTCAATTAGTCTATTGGGTCTTACCAGTTCCTTAGATCACCTTGTCAATAAGAATATTTTATACCACATAGTTTTTTTATAGGACTGTCCTATGCTTGTAGTTCGTGGAAATGCATGGCTATACACTGCATATGATAGCCCAGTGTAACCTTCATTCTAATAAAACAAACTCAAGTGCTTACAGACATTGGCAAATATCAAAAAATAAATATTTGTGACTCACTTAAATATATTGATGGTGGTATCCTAATTGCACACATTATATTTTTACAGTTGTAGTTTGTATACGAATTTTAATCCAGCACCATAGCTGTTCTGACAAGAGATCACATCCAAATACCTTTAGGTCTATGTGATCCTACTAGAATGCAGTAGGATTACCCTGGATTACAGTATTATCTGGGTGGAAAACAGACGCAACTTTAGGGCACATCTTTAGTCCCAAATAACGTAGTAAGTCCAGTTTGTAGAAGGAAGCAGCCATGTTTGAAAGTGATGTTTAATTGAAGGGCAGACAAAGTGAAGAATCAGAGAAGGATTTGACGGAATGAGTAAGAGATAGGATACACCCAACTCCCAAGAGAAGAATCAGGAAAGAGCGGATAGATTACGTGAGTTCAGCTGAGTTTGGTTTGGAGTAGTTCCATTCACTGCAGTGAGTTTGTTTCTGAGGTCATGCAGTTCAGCGCAGGTCAGCAGAGGCCGTTGAAGCCAGAGAAAGAGAAGGACCAAAAGATTAGAACAAATAGCCAGAGTGAGTTTGAGACTAAGCAGAGCAATTCAGTGTGAAGCTAAGAGAACCCAGATCGAATCAGTCAGCTTGGAGAGGAGTTTGAGCCAGACAGTTGAGTTGAACCAGCCAGCCAGAGTTCAGAAAGAGCTACACCATTAAGAAAAGAGACCATGAATTTGAAGGAGAGCAGGGAGGTGTATATAGAAGTGCTGAAGCAGGGAAAGGGAAGGGAGAAATGTTCTGATTATGTTATAGCCTCAGTTTTCTTTTCTTTTAAGAAAAATGGATTAGTAATAAAAAGTGTTGCACAGTTCCAGCTAATTCTAGTCAGAATTGGTAACAAATGAAACTAGCCTAGATGTTCGTCCAACAAATGAATGGATAAAGAAATGTGCTGCACAGCCAATATTATTCAGTCAGAGAAAAAAAGTGAAATGACATTTTTTAAAAAGTAGATCAACTCAAAACTACCAGGTTAAGCAAAATACTCTAGAATCAGAAAGACAAATAGCATGAGTGTTCTCTCAGATGTGGAATGTAGATTTTAATGCGCATATACGTATGTGTTTGTAGGTCATGGGAACAGTAGGAGAGCAGGAGTAATAAAGGATGGGCAGCAGAGTAGGGCTATATAAGGCATGAAACCAGAAGAGAGGATTATTTGTAGGGAGAAGGAGACGAGCAATAATAGGTGAGGAGAGCTGTGGGGGAGGAAGATGGATAATCAGAAGGTATAAAGTATGAAATGCCATAATTGAACCCACACTTTTGTGCCTACTTACAAAATGAATGAAGGGCCAAGGAGATGGATCTGTGCATAAAGTGCTTTTTGAACAAGTATGAGGAGCTGAGTTTGGATCCTAACACTTGTGTTAAACATCAGTTCTTTGACTGCATGCACCTGTAAGCCTAGCAGTCAGGGATCAGAGCCAGGTTGACACAAGGGCTGACTGGCCAGACAGTCTAGCCAACTGATAGGCACCAGTAGCAGTGAGAAATATAAGGTGAGTATTCTTTGATGTCAACCTCTGGTCTATCTCTATCTCTATCTCTATCTCTATCTCTATCTCTATCTCTATCTCTATCTCTATCTCTATCTCTATCTCTAGCTCTATCTCTCTATCTATCTATCTACCTATCTATATCTATATCTATATCTATATCTATATCTATATCTATATCTATATGTGTGTGTGTGTGTGTGTGTGTGTGTGTGTGTGTGTGTGTGTGTGTGTGTGTATGGGCAAACACACACACATACAAACATACACTAACACACACACAACTTTAAATAGTGAATAAAAGAACAGAAAAATTGTTCTAGAAAGTGTTTACAAACTACTTGGTATACTCAGAGTTTTTGAATAACTGTATTTCATTGTGGTATAGCTAGCCCTAAAATGCACCCTTAAAGACAAACACTGTGGTGGAATTAATATTGGAGATAGTTGTGGGATTATTGCTACCACTGGATAGGAACAATGAGTATATAGAGCTAATTTGTCTCAAGTACATACAGTTGACTGGTTAGATGTGCCACATTTACATGCAGGAAATGCTTCTCATGACAAAATCAGAAGAGTTATAGTCATCAAAGATGAATGAAAATACAATGCACTTTAAGAAAATGATACGTTAATTTTTGTTCCATACAGTAGATACTGAAGAAAAAACATTTCCTTCTCAGGAAAACCATTTGACTTAGAGCTGTTCATGTAGTAATGTCATCCAGTTGGAGTGTTTCAACTCAGAAATCATGCACAGTATTCTTATTAATCTGGCCATTGTGTATAGCTTTATCTTAGACACGGATATTCTAACTCACGACATGGTAAGTGGCATCGACATGACCTATGCTTTAACATTATTGGACATCTAAAGGCAAAAATAGAACAGAATGTAATACTTCTCATTACCAGCTATCGCTTTAAAGTGAATTTGGTTTTTCTTCAAGTTTTGCTTTAATGTTAGAGGACATCAGGATCAGTTCCTAGTATTTATTCAAAGGAGGTCTTTAAATAGCTAACTCACAGAGAAAATGTGATTTCACTTTCTTTCAAAGACTCAATGCAAATTCCATTTGGATTCCGGAGAGACCTTCAGATTTATTTTACATTCTTGAAACACAGAATAGCCTGCAGTTGAAAGACAGGGGAGCAAATTCTCTGGGTGCTACACTTGCTCTCGCAGATTGAAGGAGGCTCATATTGAGGTCAGAAAAGATATCGCTATGTACTATAGTGAAGCTGGGGCTGAACGTGTATGTCCAGGGGAGAGTGGCAATGTGTTAACCTGATCAACAGGGTCACAGAGTCATACGAGCAGAAAGTAAAAAGATTTTGAAGGACAAAAATGTTCAGCACTAACTACAGGAAAGAGTATATTGACTTGATTCAGAAGGAAAAAAAAAGCTTTTAAATAAAGCTCAGAGCTTAGAGACATTAAAACAGGGCTTGGAGAGCTGATATTTAAAGACTTTTTCTTTTTTAATTTAATGATGTCAAATAGGATAATTGCAAATATATTTTGAACTCCCAGGGAAAGTGCAGATAATGTAGATGATGTGTTTAACAATGATAAGCAAGGAAAAGCAAGCAGCGTTCTCCCAAAGGCAGAGTGCAATTGCCTGCAATTAAAGCAAGCTCACACAGCTTGGAGACTTGTGTTGGTTTTACATCTTTAAGCTATACATCATGATCAGAAAACACCAAATTAAAGTGTAAAGTCTTGACTATCATGGTTTATAAAGAAAGACTAGAAAAGCTAAAATTTTGCTATATTAGGAATACTCCAACTGATGCATTTTAAAGATCCAGGAAGGAAAGGAAATTTCTACCAAAGAAAGGCAATGGAAGCAATAGAAACAGAAAAGAGACAGTGGCTGCATCTCCTGGCTTTAATTGCCTTTAAGGGTGTTCTAGGTCTCTGTTCCTTCATTAGGCTTTTTGTTTTCATTATTCACATATGCTTTATGCTGATACAGTATTGGTCAAGAAATAATCTTAAACCATACAGAAAGACAAAAAGCACAATATGCAATAAACAGTGCATAAACAAGGTATAAGAATTAATGAATGTATTTCTGGTTGTATTGTGTTATCCTGTGATATTGAGACAATAAATTTAAATAGCCATCTCTGTCTGCTTCCTAAACTACCTCATGATTACTTAGAGGTAAACAAACGTCTTTCATATTACTAGAACTTGTGAACAAACACATAAAAATATCCCAAAGCACAACGGTTTTTTTTTTCATACAGACAAAGCTATTAAAACATCTATATTATTCTACTGAAGATGTTCTAAGAACATCATAGAAGTAGAATCAGAAAGAATGTAAGAACCAGAAGTTGGGGAGAAGTGCTGTAAAATATTATCTCCTGGATACAATTTGGCTATTGTACTCATGAACTCACAGGAACTGGGGTTTCCTACACAAACTCTGTGTTTTGGCACCATATGTTAGCTAAATGAAAATAATGTCAGGTTCCAAGCTGACCTGGAATTAAGAGCATCCTTAGATGAGTTACAGGCTCATGACTAAAGAGAGCTACAAAGAAGCCCTGAGGTAGAAAACATGAGAAGAGATAGCCACCAAATATAGAGCATGATGAGAAATTGGAACCGAAAGAGACCAACTCTTCTGTTACTTGGACGAAGGAAATTTCTTGCTCAAAAGTTTTCATTGGGGTGAACAGGTTTTATAGCAACTAAGCTAGCCTAAAACAGTCTACCTGCTAGGCCTCACAAGGCAGTATGGCACTGGAGAAGAGTCAAATTATAGTTCAAGCGTGTCCTGGACTTGACCACAGCCATGGGAAGGGAGAGTAGAAGGCTACCTAGTACATTTGTTTCTGCATAACTCTGTCCAGGGTAAGACAAAGTAGAGAGTCATGGGTGATTTGTGGGTGATAGGAAGTACAGGAGGTAGAAAGATCTTAATCTAACAAAGACTTCCATTAGTTGTCACTTGTTAGCATCCCATCCCTCACTGGGAGAAGCACATGAGGTTCCATCCTGCACTGAGAACTATTGGTGTTAATGGCTCCTGAGGAATGGGCAATGATCAGTTGTATAGTCACTGGTAATGTGTTCATGCTCCAAGAAATAAACACCCACCCATGGTCTAATTAGAGTGGCCATAATTAAACAGTTGGTCAGTGGAATGTCAAACTGGACATTTAGACAATATCTAAATGGTGATATTACCTAGCACTAGTTAATCTACTGTTTGTGCTAAAACAGAAAATTGTTTGGTATAACAGACATCAACATGGGCATCCTTGTTAACATAGTTGCAGATCATAAGAGGATAATTTTGGAAAGAAGAAACTAAGTCTTTAATCATTAGGCAATTATGTGGCAGGTCTCGTTTATTTATTTATTTATTTATTTATTTATTTATTTATTTATTTGTGTATAAGCAAATAAATCTGCAGAATTTCCATTGCAAAATGATGTCTGTACATTGCAAATTTGTTAAAAACCTCCCTGGACTAAGTTCAGAATTAAAATCTTTGATGTAGTCAGTTAGCAGACTCTGGGTGTCCTTCTAACTGGTCCATACCTCTTTATACCACCTTTTACTGTCTTATTTAAATTCTATTTATACTCCTTTTACTATACCCTGGATTCCTGTAAGAGCCTGGAACAGTTTCTTTTCCGTAGTCTTTCTCCTTCTTGCCCACTTTCCCTACCATTATCTAAGACCAATTTGTTTTTTAGTGTGTACCCTTGCATTATTTCTCTGATTTCTCTATAACATTAGTGGGGTGTTCATTTTGTTTTGGATGCTTTCTTCACTGGTCCCCTTTCCACCTCCCAGAAACATATAGGACCATACCTTCAGCAAACAATCCAGTATTACCTCATTTATTATAGCCTTCCCTGGATTTCCAGCTGTTACAGCTTCCCCTTTCTATAGGTCCCTATATGCGCTCCTCTTCTATCCACTGTCAGATACTCTTCAATTTCAATTTCCATTACCACAGCAAACTTCCTAAGGATCTGTCTTTGGTTTGTATTCTCTGTGCCCACTGTAGTGACAAGCACATAAAACATTATCAATAGATCAAGTTCCCAATGTCTTCTTGGGTTATTTCCTCTGTGCAGAAGTAGTCATAGATCTGGAGTAGTGGTGAAAGTACTCAAAAGTAAAATCAAGGCTCAAAAAGAATTAGAAATGTTACTGCAAGTAAATAACTCCATATGCAGACAGCATTAGGGGCCCTGCAATTTCTTATTTTCCAGAATAGACAGACAATGGGGGAGCCATGAGAAAACTGGGTGTTTTAAAGTCATCCATTGACCTCAAGAAGGATTTGGAAAGAGTAGGGCAGAGGACTTAGGTCTGAGAAGATAGCTACAAAATGACTGAGGTTTGAAGGAGCTTAGTTACCTTTTAGAAGCTTTTCTTAGTAAAGCAGGAAAAGCTAGTGGCAAGGGCAAGGCCCACACGATCTGAGAAAATCGTGTTGCCGTGCAACTCAGTGGATAACTCTCAAAGGACTTTAAACATGTTTTTTTCTAGCCTTATACAAAAATATTTCAACCTTTATCACGATAATTTTATTTCAAATTAATACAAGATATATAAGTCTACATTTTTAATATCTTTGTATGTCTAGAATTCAAATATGACATTGATTTAATTAAATTCCAAAATTTCTTTTTCCTAACAGTAAGAATATTGGAGATATGTTTATAACACAGTTAATTTCCCCTATGACATTAACTGTGATTATAGCATACATTGCACATTGAATTATATTTCCTAGACAGCTTACTATTATCTTTGCTGAATAGATAAGTTCCTAATTAAGGTCCTCTAGCTGGTTTGCTAAGTTATAGCCTCTAACTAATGAGAACATGGTCTTCATTTGATGTTGTGGGAATATATCCACATTTAGCTACTATGTGACATAGCTGATACCTTCACTATGTTTAACCAGTGCTCAATGAACTATCAATGTCATGCAGGTACCCAGTGAATGATGGCTAAAGAAATGAAGCCACGACTGTATTAGTCAGCTCTAACTGATTAAATGAGTGAATGAATGTAAAGGCTCTTGAGTCCTCACCACTATGGATCTAGTTTATTTTATATTATTATACTGGAATTATATGGTGTGTGTGTGTGTGTGTGTGTGTGCATGTGTTTGGAGAGGTCAGAGAGCAAAATGATGGAACTGGTTCTTTAATTCTACCTGGATTCTGGATCAAACACAGAATGTTTGGTCTTGTCTTCTCAATGGCTTGTGTGGCAAGCCCTTTACCTGCTCAACTATTTTGCTAACTTGATTTACTTCACTGATTTAGGAAAAAAAAATCATCACTTGATCTTTTAAGAAAGAATGGTATGTCCTGTGACACTAATTCCCACCATTTTAAAGACAGGACAGAATTATAGTCAAATTTCAGCATGAATAGGTTTCATGCCCGACTTGGCATTAGTAGTAGACTTACTGAATACACTTCTGATTTTACGGAGAATCTATGCACTTGGGAAACAGTACTAAATCACCCACAGTTGTAACAAGAGCCATGAAATGCATTAGGTTTATTCATTTAGCTACTTTTCTTTTTCCATCCAAGTGACCAAAATTTAAAAGTTAAAAACAATGAGGTCTCCTTAATTAATATTTTTAAAATTTAGTGTTTTGTGTACATTTTGAAAAATCTAACTTTACAAACAAACAAATCACACTATTTATAGACCTTGTCCCATAGGTTTTACTCAGTAGATTTAAGTTGGGGCCATAATCTTCCTTTTTTCAATAAGTTCTATTTCAGTTGTTTCCAGCCAGGGTTGAACATACAGGTGAATGTCCCAATATCTGCAGTTATTTTTTGTCATAATGCTCAAGATAGCTAGAGGTGCTACGAGCCTCTAGGAAAGAGAAGCAAGGGATAGTGTTAACACCTAGAATGGCAGGCTGAGAGATCTTGGTATGTGTTGGAAAAACAGAGAGGGCAAAGGCTGTGCTGCCAACTCCTCTAGGGCTGGACACATAGAGGCTGAATCAATGCCAGAAGAAACTCAAATTCAATATATAGGACTTTACCATGGTTCTACAGGACGTACTCCCTTCACTAGAATTTCCAGTACTAAAAGTACTTTATTCTACAGTGATGTTGGTTGGAGGTATGGGTGAATCACCAATTTACTTAACAGTGTGAGCACATAGAGTAGATTATGTGTTCTTAGTAACCTGAAAAATGAGAGAGCAACTCCTAGGCAACAAAACAAAACAAACATAGAGTACTACCACTTCCTCCACCAAAAATCAAATCGAACCAACCAACCAACCAACCAACCAAACAAAAAAGATGCAAATGTTTATTTCACTCATTTATCAAATATTCTTTTCCTGGCTGGCCAAGTATATCATTGATAGATCAGTTGTCTAAGAAAGGTCTAGGTTCTGATCTCCACACTGACGGCTAACACACACACACACACACACACACACACACACACACACACACACAGAAACATGCGCATGCGCGCACGCTTGTACCCCTCTTTACTCAAAAAAAAAGTAACAGTATACTTTTATATCTCCTTGATGTTTTTGACAAATTTCATTATAGTTTCAACTGATTTCTGCACTGCTACATGCGAGAGAGATGGTCCAGTATTTAAAAGGAATTGATGACCAACAATGAAGGCTAGAAGTGAATCCTAGCACTCAGTTAGAAATATCTCTACCTACAAACACCTGTGAGCAAGTCTCTGTGGAAAATGGTGGAATCTGGGAGATCACTGGGTCTTTATGGCTTCCAGCCTAGCCAAGAAAACATGAATGTCAGGTGCAGGGGGGAGAACATGCCAGAAATAAATACAAGGAAGATGGTAGAAAAATATACCAGATGCCTCAACACACACTCAACTACATTTGCCTACATATACATGTGCATATATTCACATAAGCAAACTCACAGAAGTAAATATAATAATAAATATTTTAAAAATACTATTGCCAGTCTGGGGATATGGGCGATGTTAATCAGAAGAAAAACATGTGCCTAGCATTTACAAAAGTCTGGGTTTGAGTCCCACTACCCCAGAAGATATTTTGGTCTGCATATAATAATTGTAGAAATCTGACTTTGCCACACATTTTAAAATAGAAGGTAATGTGACAATTCTCTTTAGGGCATCAAATATCCTCCACTAATTAGTCATTTTTTCCTTAAAATTAACTTATTATCCTACAGTGTTTCAGGACAAATGTAAGCCTCCTTTTCTAAAACTTGAATATGAATGCACAGGAGTCATTTCTTTCACCAACTGTGGTTGATTTACCGTTTAGCAGAACAAATTAAGAACTTACCAGTAATTATGAAAATAATTTCCCTCTTATATTAAAATACTTTACAGGGCTTCAGTTTATCACATCATTATTCTGGGTGGCGTAGGTGTTGTTGAAAGGCAGTGTGAAAATAAGACCCTGAATTATGAATTTGTCTTGTGAACGCTGAATCACTTTGTATTTTCTGTGGCAAAACAACCTACTTCTTGCTGCAAAGAGCACAGGAAGAACACTTTAATTTTCAAGAACACCCAGCAGTGTGTACAATGTATACACTGAACTAGACAGTTATGCACTTTGAAATTATATCTTATAGTTTCTTTATGTGTTCATTTACTTTATATAACATTTCTATGACTAAAGAGAAGGGAAAAACTACATAAATTTGATATATTAAATAATCCATTCCATTGCAATTCAGTAAATATTTATTAAATACTCTGATCCAGGCACTGTGGTTTGTACTAGACAAACTGAAATTCCATCACAAGGGATTCAAAGAAATCCATGGATGAAGACAGGCCTCCCAGGGAAAGTTAACGTTATTATGACAAATAAGATGTACATGAACCTCTCAAAAATGGATTTTCTTGTGCTTAGTATTTGAAGTAGAGCAAACATTTCTAAAACTTTCAGGTCAGACGGAACGATTTATCAACATAGGAATTACACTGAGCTAAAGGTTCTTGTCATTACAGTGTGGCTAGAAGATGGCTGTGCATCCACAACACAGGAGCATGATTGCTCTGACGTCTTTCTAAATGATGGGACACAATTTCTTTCATTAGCAACATAGTTTACCCATTTCTAGACCATTTCCCAGGCTTTTTCACATCTATTTTTCTCATTCCCATTTGCATTCAGAACATTCCTTTCCTTTCCCATCATGGTTGTATACTTGTGCAGTTCGAGTGGACTGGATATTTTCTGAACAACAAAAGAGCTCTAGAGGCTCAGAAATCCAAGAGCAAGGTTCCAGCTGGTTCAGTGTCTGGTCATGGCACATTTCTAGCACATCATGCCTTCTCCAGTGTACTCATTACTGCTGCTCGTGCTGTAGCAAAGTATTTAACAAAAGCAACTCAAAGGAAGAAAAAGTTAATATGGCTCGTGGGTTTGAAAGGCAGACAAATCCATACGGGTAGAAGGCATGGAGGCTCTCAATCATTCCACAGCATGTGAAGAGAGGACAAGGGTAGTATCTGCTTGCCTTGCCCATCTCATGGAGACTGAAATCCCACCTCATGGGAGAATGCCCCTTACCTTCAGACTGGGTCTTCTCTCCACCTTAAAGTCTTTCTTAAAGTCTTAAACACTTTAAAGGCACACCCAGAGGTTTGTTTCCATGCCACTGTCAATTTGACAGTGAAGATTAACCATCACACATGAAGTAAAAAGGACAAATACATTCTCTTGGGACTCTGAGAATACATGATATACTATTCCATCTCCCCACATCTCCTCTTCCTGCATGCAGACTATTTCAACATAGAAAATTTGGGAGGTGCAAATGTCCCAACCATAGCACCATCAACTATACAATATGTAAGATGTTGGGACAACTGAATCATCTATTAGCAATAGATTCCTTTGTATTCAGTAGATGGTGACAATGATAAAGTTCAGTCTCTCTTCTAAGTCTTACGTATCTTCTGAGTTTTGACAATAAAAGTGAAACTTAATAAGAAAGATTCTCTCTGTAGCCAGCAGACATTAATGTGTCCCAGGTCTCTTTCCTGTCTTCCATACACCATCTATATTCAACTTAGAAACTATAGAGGACACGTGCTTGCATCTAATCCCAGGAAGAAAGCTGACAATTTATAGAGTTTGGTAAGCAATAATTTTCCAAAGTAAATTAGGGAAGTGTATAGTATGTTGTTATGACTATATGCCTGACAGAGTAGCTTATACTTTATGCAAGGAATCACTCTTATAGAGGTGCTTATTTATTTTCTGGATTTTGCTGAATTAATAAAATTCTATGCATTTCCATATATAACAGTTTCTGGGAGACTATTATGCTCTTGACATGTTGAAATTACATATGTGTATGTAGCAATTCTTTAACCCTACTGTTTTTAACCTGCTGTTCCTCTCATAACCAACCAATAAACCAACAAAATTCTGTGATCAAGTATCAAGTCCTTGTATGTGTTTAAATATAACATTTCTTAAATCCTATTAAACACAACTGCATCATCTGATCATAACTGTTGTTTTTCGAGTGACAGGGATGAGTGACAAGAAACTGTCCTTTCCCCTTGACACAGCCTACTAAGCACACTATCCAGGACCAGTGCTGGCTTTGTGGTGTTTGTGAGAATTCAGGACAATGATTTTCCTGATTTTCTCCAAAACAAAGTTCAACTGTAGCAGGATAAGAAAGAAAGACATTGTAGAATGCAATTTTACATTAGAGGAGCTGTTTGTATAAATTAGAAGAGAGGGTACAGAGCCTCATCTGTACTACCTGTTGAAGATAAAAATATATTTTAAGTAGAGGCTTCCAAATTACTTTCTACTCATAGACTGTGTTTTCATATATTTTTAAATGTTTTCTTTGGGTTTCAGGATTTGCAAGTTCTCATCTGTGATAGCAACTCAGCTTTACTCCAAGTATGGTTTGCAAAATATTATGACTTGATTTATAGCCCTCATGGATAATTACTTCATAGTCCATTATATTAACAAATAAAAAAATTAAACAGCAAGCTTTAGTTTCTCTTGAAATCATTAACACTACATACATTCTTCTACTATAGGCACTCACTGGTATTTTCTCAGAAGTCCTTGAAGTTGTATGTACAGCTCATGATTTTATTAAGGAAATGTGAAAGAAATTTTACATAGATCTCATATTAATGAATGTTCATCCAACCTACATTTTAATTATTTTTAAAAAATACTAGTTATCATTCTAAGATACATATGTAAAGATATTTACATATATCTGTATATTTGCACATATACACATATATGTATATGTATATGTATGACTACTTGCTATTGTGGTTTACATATTGTTTGAATGCATCCTTAAGGAATTGCATAGAAGTTTTCTTTCAAATAGGATGGGATTAATGGGTAGAGCCTACTGGAAGTCATGAGGTCACTGGGGGCTCTCTTTTCTTTCTATGTCAAGTCATCTGCCATGAGGTCTCTTTAGGAACCTATTTTGTTTAGACATTCAGACATCAGAACTGTGAGCTATATAACTTTCCCAGCCTCAAGTATTTCATTCAAGCAATAGAAAATAAACTAGTAACACCTGTTCAATAACCTCTAAGAATAATCATTAGCTTAAACTGATTATTGAAAATCTATAGCAAAAACTTGTAAATTAATTTTTCACTGTGATACAAGTATGTAATTCTGATAATTAAAATATAAGAAGAAGCCAGGCATGGGGGCATACACCTTTAATCCCAGCACTTGAGAGGCAGAGGCAGGCAAATTTCTGAGTTCGAGGCCAGCCTGGTTTACAGAGTGAGTTCCAGGACAGCCAGGGCTACACGGAGAAACCCTGTCTCAAAAAAAAATATATGTATATATATATATATATATATATATATATATATATATATATATGAAGGAAATAGCATATTAAATATTAAAGAAAGTGTTCGGTCTGTTGTTTATAAGATGCATAAGCAAATGAAATTTTAGCCTCAGTCATTCAAATGGCAAAACGACAACAAAGAGCCAAGCAGTTCTAACACTATTTAATATGAATCACAGGAAACTTAAATCTTTCCATTGTTTAAACATTAAACCACAGATATTATTATGTTAAGAACTTTACCAGTAGCCTATCATTCTAGACGCCTCCAAGTTATTCTTAGGGATAGTATGGCCATCAATATAAACTTTGAATCCTGTCAACAGAGTGTGCTGGGGGGCCATCTCAGAGACCCTAAGAATAATATGAATTGGTGTTAAATATCAGATAAATTTAAATTTTTCTTATTATTAATTTTATGTAATATTTAGTTCATGCAAATACTTAGCAAACCGACTTGAATGACTTTCTGAAGTAAATGAAGAATAAGTTGGTACAAGGTTAGTTCATCCAGTGTTCCTTTTGAGGTAGATACTGAGCAGAGATTCTGTGGCACCTAGGAGTCAGCTGACAACGCTGGTTTTCCTTATTTCTCTTTGATTAGTTTTGCTCTTATCCATATTGAGGACATCCCTGAGAAGTATGACTCCTTTAAAAGTCCTTTCTGTAGCATGAGGTCCATGATAAAAATAAACAATATAACCAGGCATCATTTGGTTATTTCTCCCACCGAGAGAAAAGAGGAATAGGACAACTAGGCATGTAGCAAAAGTTAATTGAAATACCTGTGTTGTTTTAGCCATGGAGTACTGCTTTTTGTGATTATCAATGCTACTCTGTGAAACAAATAATGTAATGACTATTTTGATTTAGAGACTAATATGGACCATAAAGAACTTGAGGTATGTCTGAGATATTAAAATGTGCTATGCATGACTATAGTAACAAATGGTTAACTATTTTTCATTTACATAATTTTAAGTGAATAAGCAGCCTATATTGGAAAACTAGTAGTCCTTACTTCCTTCTAGTTTTTTTTTTAATAATGAAAATGACATTGAACAATATTTCTCATTTCAAACATTATGGCCTCCTTAGATCATTATTCACGTGGCAAGCAATTGACTATAGAAAACTATTATCTACTATCATTATAGCTAGGACATTGTGTATAGATAAGTCTAACATATTTTCATCTATACATTTGATTTGATTTTAAAAATATCAAAGTCAACATGAGTTTTGTTTGTATGTATGTATCTACTCCACAAGTGAGATTAGTGCACAAAGATATCAAAGGAGGGCATCATATGCCTTGGAAGTTTTTACTATCATTTGGGCACCAGGAGTTGAACCTAAGTCTTCATCAAAATCAGTAAGTGCTCTTAACAGCTGAGCTTTCTCCACAGGCCCTCAGCTTTGAATTTTAGTACCATCCAAGAATATTAAATACTCTATCAATTTAGTAATTAATTTTTTAACACATTAAGGAAATGGATTACAAACAAACAAAAACTATTGTTTTAAATAAATTAATAAGACTGTCTTTTGTGGCAAAAGCTGTTAGCTATTTTAACATCAGGTGATGTTTACTTTTCATTTCATTATTTATCTTTATCACTTTTCCAACATTACACAATTTAATTGAAGAGTTAGAATATCGATCATTCAGGGTCTGGGAGAAGGACATTTAGGGAATACACAGAAGGAAAGAAGACATAGATAAGTGGACTGGGAACACTCCATCACCAAACAAGGAGCTGTGTAAATGAACCAGGAAGGCAACAAAAGGGCCTTGCAGGGAACTTGTCAAATCAACACAACAGCATCTTGGTATATACATATAATAATTCTACTAAGCTACACATTTATTCTTCTGAACTTAACAAAAGAGGATGGTTTACCAATGGTGGTTTTATTGTTATCACGGTACCACAAAACTGTCCCTATTTAAGCCCTATATGTCAGGTGTTTGATGATGTTAACTGATTCATGTGTCAAGACTTTCAGTGGCACAACATACAATAAGTTCTCCAGTTGTCAAATGAATTAGTGAACATAGAGTGCATTTTCACAGAATCTGTTAGTAAGTAGGAATTTACAAGTATTAATGTAGGTTCCTTATTGTCTTCAAATACTTAAATGCTGGTTGGAATTTCAGAATGCTGTGATATTGAGCAGAAAGTATAAACATTATACAAAAATGCATTCCCAAGATCCTTTGAGATAGTATTTCCTGAGCGAGAGAACTATTATGTGACACCGATGTGCTTGTTTAACTTAGGTGCGAGGAGACATACATTTGATCTCTATTCCCAGAAATAAGACCTTTAAAGACCAAATTTGGCATTTTAATTCTGCTAAAAACTCTGGACTATAAGTAAGAATCATGATCTAGTGGGCTTGCTGCTTGAGTTCACAACAGAGAAGGGGTCCAGGAAAGCCAATCTCAATCCATTTTGAGTTCAAGAAATATCATCAAGGACAGGAAAATATCAACCAGCCTTTGGGAAATATGCCTTCATCTTTAGCCTCAGGAAATTTTCAGCCATGATTTGGAAAGGACAATTAATATTTCAAAACAGTACCCTAAAACAATAAAGTATTGTAAGTGAAAACTTGAGGGAGAAAGAGAGTGTAAGTGCATATCCAAAGAGTTCATATAAAAATTTTACTTAGATTATAAAATCAACTGTGTTAACTGAGTTTTTAAAAAGACACAATCACAAAAGAAATCACTTCATATGCACTCACTGATTAGTGGATACTAGCCCAGAAACTTAGAATACCCAAGATACAATTTGCAAAACACAAGAAAATCAAGAAAAGGAAGACCAATGTGTGAATACTTCATTCCTCCTTAGAATTGGGAACAAAATACCCATGGAAGGAGTTACAGAGATAAAGTTTGGATCTAAGACAAAAGGATGAACTATCAAGAGACTACCCCACCTGGGGATCCATCCCACAATAAGCCACCAAACGCAGACACTATAGCACATGCCAGCAAGATTTTGCTGAAAGGATCCTGATATAGCTGTCTCTTGTGAGGCTATGCCAGGGCCTGGCAAATACAGAAGTGGATGCTCACAGTCATCTATTGGATGGAACACACGGCCCCCCAATGGAGGAGCTAGAGAATGTACCCAAGGAGCTGAAGGGGTCTGCAACCCTCTAGGTGGAGCAACGATATGAACTAACCAGTACTCCCAGAGCTCGTGTCTCTAGCTGCATCTGTAGCAGAAGATGGCCTAGTCGACTATCATTGGGAATAGATACCCCTTGGAATGCCAGGGACAATTAGAGACCCCTTGGAATGCCAGGGACAAGAAGTGGGAGTGGGTGTGTAGGGGAGCAGGTTGGGGGGAGGGGATAGCATTTGAAATGTAAATGAAGAAAATATCTAATAAAAATTGAAAAAAAAAGAACTATAAGTAGAGCTATAAAAATGCACAATGTATAAATGTATACAACGTAAAACTAAAAAGGATTTAAAACAAACAAACAAACAAACAAAAATCAAAACCAACCAAACAAAAAGAAATATGAAGCTTGTATCTTACAGTGCTTGGAAAAGGCAAAAAAGCAAACAGTTCACTAACTATGAAGCTAGGAAAAATGGCACCCATGTCAGAAGACCAGGTAGGATGCTCTCAGGCCTTCCCCTTTCTCTTTATTATTCCAGACCCAATTCTCAGAGTCACCCATATCCCTAAACAGGACATCATGGGCAGCTCTCCCAACCCCCTCCATGCCTCCTGTAAAGCCCTCAGACCTTCTCTCCCTGGCTTCTCCTTCCTCCAGCATTTATCACCAGCATTCCTACACACATGCATGAGCCACGAGGGTAGAAAAACAAGCAACACACAGAAAATACACTCTCTCAAAAATCTAGAATGGGGCAAGAAAACAAGGGGGGAAAAAACCTCCAGTTCAACCAAGAAAAACCCAGAAATCAGCACTTAAACCCAGATGTCTAGATGCTAGCATAAGAACTCAATCAACGTGTCTCCATCAGAGTCCAGCTATACCACTACAGCAGGTTCTGATCAGTCCAAAATAGCTGAAGCACAAGAAAATGACTATATAACTAAAGTATGGTGGGAATGGTGATCGCAGAGCTGGATCCCGCCTAGCTAGCTTATTGTCTGTTGCTTCCAAAGGCAGGCAGATCTCTGAATTCATTTGCAATGTTAAGAAAAATGTGGTTTGTTAAGAATCAAGGGGCGGGGCTTTGAATGCCTATTCACGAGATAGTCAAAAGGGAACTTGGAGTGAATGACTGAAATGAAATGTAAGTAAAAGTCTGGGCTTTAGTTTTCGAGAGCTGAGCTATGTAGATGAGTTGTCTGATGATCTCCAGAGAAAGCTGTCTTGAACAGAACACAGATCATCAGCTTGTATCCCATGATTTTTTTCAAACAGTCCTTCTCTCAAGAACCACTCTCCAAGCCAAGGCTGGTCTTTGGCACATGCATAATTATCACCCTCCATAAAACTCCAACTGCAGCAAAGACCCCAACATAAAACCAGACACAATGAACCTGGGAGAAGAGAAAGTGTGGAACAGTGTTAAATGCATTGGCTCAGAAAATGATTTCTGAACAGAATGCCTATTGAACAGGCACTAAGATCGATAATTAATAAATTGGACCCCATGAAGCTGGGAAGCTTCTGTAATGGAAAGAACTCTGTCAATTGGATAATGAGGCAGCCTAAGAAATGAGAAAAGATTTTTACCAACTTCATAACGATGTCTAATATCCAAAATATATAAAGTACTCAAGAAACTAGATATTTTTAAAAAACAAACAATACAGTTAAAAATGGGTTACAGATCTAAATGGGGAATTCTTTTTTTTTTTTCACGCAAATTTACTAATTTTCAGCTTAGTATTTTTTTTTCCATTTTTTATTAGGTATTTCGCTCATTTACATTTGCAATGCTATACCAAAAGTCCCCCATAGCCACCCACCCCCTCTCCCCTACCCACCACTCCCCTTTTATGGCCCTGGCGTTCCCCTGTACTGGAGCATATAAAGTTTGCGTGTCCAATGGGCCTCTCTTTCCAGTGATGGCCGACTAGGCCATCTTTTGATGCATATGCAGCTAGAGTCAAGAGCTCCGGGGTACTGGTTAGTTCATAATGTTGTTCCACCTATAGGGTTGCAGATCCCTTTAGCTTCTTTGGTACTTTCTCTAGCTCCTTCATTGGGGGCCATGTGTCTGTCCTGCCTGCAAGATGTGCTGAGCCTATGGTGGCCTAGAACATGTGTGAGTCGCCAAACAACATTTAGGTTAATTAAAGGTCAATGCCATAGGAAGTAGCTCATGTCCTACACTGCCTGGATGGCCAGGAACTGGCGACTGGATAGCCCAGAGAACAGAACAAGACTGGGAAAAAACTCACTGAAATGATTCTGAATGATATTTTGCTATACTCATAGATTGGTGCCATGTTCAGTTGTCATCAGAGATGCTTCTTCCGGAAGCAGATGAAAGTAGGTGCAGAGACCTACTATGCAAAAGACAGTCTACACTTGAAGTCTCCATCGGTTCTCTCACCTCAGGGATTAGGGAATCCAGCAGAAGTGGGGAGAAAAGGGTGTAGGAGTCACAGAAGATGGAGAACACCAGGAGAACTTGGCCAACTATGCAGGGCTAGCAGAAGACAGAAAAGTCAAGTGTAGGGTTTGCACTGATGTGCACCAGGTCCTCTGCATATACATTATGGCTATTAGCTGTGTTAGCTAGATAACATCATGAGCTAGCATTTTGAGGTAGAGACAGTAGAACTTCTATAAGTTTGAGGACAGCCTGGTCTACATAACCAGTTCCAGAGTACCCAGATCTATATACTAAGACTTCAAACATAAACAAACAAACAAGCAAAAACCCTAATGAGATGTTTATTTCATTCCATTCCTGTATAGAAAGAAACCTTACTATCTAACCACTATTAATTTTCTTAGTAAGTTTATCCTCAAATTTAATTATTGCATTACTAAAATTATTGTACATCTTATCATGAAATACAGTGAAGTTGAATAGATTGTAAGAAGCTTTAGGGTTGCCTTGTCCCTCACAGTTTTAAAACTCACCTAGAAAAATTTTTTAGCCAAGACACATTCTGGAAAAAAAGTGTGTTGAGATAAACTCTCTCACTCTTGAAAACTGTTTTATTGAGGAAGTTAAGTGAGAGCAGTACTGGTCTTCCTGGATGATCTGTTTAGTGATGCAAGAACACATACATTCCCCCTTCAATGGATTCCCTCAAGGATCATGTGCGAGCTTACTTTTGACAAGCTACTGATGTTTTCTGAGATAGATACGACTCAACTCACAAACCGATGCTAAGAAAAAAGAGTAGGATTGATTTCTGAGGTTACCCCAACCCCAGATATCACACAGCAACAGCTTTAAAATTTAAAACTAGCACCTGCTTTCTGAAAGGAAACCAAAATGATAGCAACCAGGGGATGCTTCTTGTCATGTTAATAGTCCTAATTAGTTTTTTTTCCTTTTACATCAATAAAGGCATATATTCTTTTTTTTTCCCACAACAAGCAGTTTTATACATGTCTTTCTATTATGGTGCCTTCCAGTATCACTTCTCTTCTAGTAGATCTCATGTGGACTTTACAGAGATTTGTTTCTTTAATTATTATTTTATTAGATATTTTCTTCATTTACATTTCAAATGCTATCCCAAAAGTCCCCTATACTCTCTCTCACCCTGCTCCCCTACCTACTCATTCCCACTTCTTGGCCCTGGCATTCACCTGGACAGGGGCATATTAAGTTTGCTAGACCAAGGGGCCTCTCCTCCTAATGATGGCCGACTAGGCCATCTTCTGCTACAGATGCAGCTGGAGACATGAGCTCCGGGGTACTGGTTAGTTCATATTGTTGTTCCACCTATAGGGTTGCAGATCCCTTCTGCTCTTGGGTACTTTCTCTACCTCCTCCATTAGGGGCCCTGTGTTCAATCCAATAGATGACCGTGAGCATCTACTTCTGTATTTACCAGGCATTGGCAAAGCCTCACAAGAGACAGCTATATCAGGGTCCTGTCAGCAAAATCTTGCTGGTGTATGCAATAGTGTGTGCATATGGTGGCTGATTATGGGATGGATCCCGGGTGGGGCAGTCTCTGGATGATCCATCCTTTCAACTTAGCTCCAAACTTTGTTTCTGCAACTCCTTCCATGGATATTTTATTCTCTATTCTAGGGAGGAATGACGTATCCACGTGTTGGTCTTCCTTCTTGATTTTCTTGTGTTTTGGAAGTTGTATCTTGGGTATTCTAGGTTTCTGGGCTAATATCCACTTATCAGTGAGTGCATATCAAGTGACTTCTTTTGTGATTGGGTTACCTCACTCCGGATGAAATCCTTAAGATACATCTATTTGCCCAAGAATTTCATAAATTAATTGCTTTTAATAGGTGAGTAGTACTCCATTGTGTAAATGTACCACATTTTCTGTATCCATTCCTCTTTTGAGAGACATCTAGGTTATTTCCAGCTTCTGGCTATTATAAATAAGGCTGCTATGAACATAGTGGAGCATGTGTCCTTATTACCAGTTGGAATATCTTCTGGGTATATGCCCAGGAAAGGTATTGATGGATCTTTAAGTAGTACTTTGTCCAATTTTCTGAGGAACCGCGATACTGATTTCCAGAGTGGTTGTACAAGCTTGCAATCCCACCAACAATGGAGGAGTGTTCCTCTTTCTCCACATCCTCACCAGCATCTGCTGTCACCTGAATTTTTGATCCTAGCCATTCTGACTGGTGTGAGGTGGAATCTCAGGGTTGTTTTGATTTGCATTTCCCTGATGATTAAGGATGCTGAACATTTTTACAAGTGCTTCTCAATCCTTTGGTATTCTTCAGTTGAGAATTCTTTGTTTAGCTCTGTACCCCATTTAATAATGGGGTCATTTGAATTTTTGGAGTTCAGCTTTTTGATCTATTTGTATATATTGGATATTAGTCCCCTATCAGATTTAGGATTGGTAAAAATTCTTTCCCAATCTGTTAGTGGCCTTTTTTTCTTGACAGTATCTTTTGAAAGGCATATATTCTATTCAGTAAAATATTCAAGTTTCCTATCATTCACATCAAGTTGCTGATTATTCACAGACATACACAAACAGTTTTAATATAGTTTCACCAAAGAATATAAAATATCATTTATTTTCCTTAGCAGAAAACGTTCATTCAGATTGTTATTACCTTTTACCCCTTTTTTGGCCACAAGGTATCTCAAGTAACTTAGAATACACAACCAAAATTTCCACTAGCAGTTGAGTGAGATAGCAAAGTTTTGGACAATCTGACTTCGATAAAAATTTCAACAATATTTTTAAACAAAAGCATCAATGACATGCATCAGAGGATTCGGCCCACATTATCATCAGAGCGAGTTTGGTTTCTCTTTATGGCTCTAGGGTTTCAAAAGACAACCCATAAAATATCAGAAATTTTGCCCCAAATTCTTAATATTACTGACTTTGTCCTCATGAAGAAAACTATTTTAAAATTTTCACCAAGTACTCTATGCTCAAACATAATTATAATTCCTAGAATTCTAACAGCATTCCCTTTTAGACTCTCCGATGAGAAACTGTAACATCATAAAAAATCTTAGAGATAGATCATATTTAGAATGAATGGCACTGAGAAAAATGTTCCAAAAACACACATCTGGCAGTATTATTTGTGGGCTTCATTTGGCATTTACTGGGCCCCCATTCAACAAAACAAATCAAATCAAAGCAAACAAAAAGTTTGGAATACACATGACTCTAAGAATTAACTACGTGTTTTTTACCTTTACCCATCAAAACTTCAGAGTTATCATTGCTCTGATGATGAGCTTAACCAGACACTGCAATTAATTAAAAGAATAATAAAAACACAGATTCACTCATGTTTGTTTAGTGCCCTTACTTTCTTTTGTCTGCATGATTCATAAAATATATGACTAGATACTAAAAATCATTCAGTTTAATAGCTGTATACCTCATAATGTCCATATATATTACATTACTCCTGTAACAGACTTTAGGTCATAAATGGTTTTGTTAAATGACCAGAGACCTTGTTGTTTCCTGTTGCAATACTAACCTGAATTATTAAGGCATTGTGTGAAAACATTTGAGATTTTATAACTCTAAAATATCAGAGCTTAAAAAATATCCCTTTGGAATTTGCATCCCAATATGCCTTACACATTAAATAATTTCATTTGGAAAAGTAACTGATAGCATTGTGATGCCACGGATATATTAATCATGCTGCCTTGCAATGTCTTCAGAGAAAAACCCTCATCCGATAGTATTACAGTCCAGTTTAATATCAGATAGCTAAATTTATTTAATATACTTTGAACATTAATCACAATGTAATATTACAAAGCATTGGCCACTTACGATTTTGAGTCATCCCATAACACGCAATATGGATTCAAAGTGCCCTAAAAATAAACAGAGAATAAAATATACCATAAGTCCACATATAAAAATTGATGAATTGTAGGAAATAATAACAAAGGATGACTTGATACTCTTGTATGTTAAAGATATACTACAAAGTATTTTTTCCTGTAAGAACTTTACGTTTTCCTTTCCATGAATTTCATAACACATTTTGTGGAATTCCATCAAAGTCATATTTTTATGCCAACTCTAATTGGTATTTAGTTTGTTGAAAAGGAAAGCCAAATGTCCCATGCACTGTATAGATCTGTGTTACGGTGACTTCTATGTCACATTTATTTCTCTGATTATATTTGCTCAATTACTTTTTTGAAGACCAAAGTATTGACAACATTTATAATTGAGTAAAAACTTCCTGCATTACACATGTGAACAAACCAACACCATGTCATCTACTAATTAGCTTTTCCTAGAGAACAGGATCTTGCTAACTGTCCATTATCAGAGTCCTGTAACAAACAGAACTTTAATCAACAGGTCAACTTTAGTGAGGTTATATGTAATGGAACTCTAAGAAAAGGAGGTGTTGGATTTCATGCATTTGAATAACGATGTGCTGAGTATCTACCATAGCCTTTAGAATAAAAGATAGGTTTTGTACACTGAGTCAATCCAAGTAATTTGTTTTGAATAGTTCTGATCCTGGAAAATTCTTAATTCTGGCCCCCCTCCCCCGCCCTGAAACTAACTCAATTCTTTCTGTAAAATATTTACATATTTCAAAGTTCTATCATGCTCCCAAGGTGTTACTTATCCATTAAATATATCCTGTGGTTTAATGTTCTCTTATTCTTCATGATACACACTTCCTGAAACACATCTTAAAAGTCCATTTAGTGAAATCACTCACTTGAGTCCAATCTGTGCATAGCAAAGTGGTACTATTTCTTTTCCAATTTAGAAAACATGTTTATAATAATTCAAATTAAAGATTATATCAGCTAGCTGCTTAATCTCTTCCTAAGGTGGAGTGGTATTACTCACATTGCTTCTTACACACAGAAGTTTATTGGGAGCATTTTAATTTTTATGTTTTGGCATCCAACACTTCCATTATTGTTTCTAAGCTTTGAATCATTGCGGGATTAAAATACAAACATGACTATGTCCTTATCCAGCTAAGTCATTGGTAAAAATACTGAACAGGCCAACACAGTTTAAAAGTACAATGCTTACATGGGACACTGTGCTCATTTTCCAAGTATACTTATGAGGCCCTGAAGTCTATAATTACAGGGTTTATAGGAACTTCCAGAATGTCTAGGAATGAGTCATTGAGGAATGAGTGATATTTGTTAGGTCAACTTGTGAATTTAATTAGAACCAAAAATCAGTATCACTAAAATTTATGAAACCCACTAAGCCTCATTTATTTATTCTCAATTTTAATAGCTATGTGTTAGTAACTCTATAATGAACAATATCATAATTTTACTCTTAAAACAACATACTCAAGACATCTTACTTCTTATCAAACAAAACAAGCCATAAACTATACTTTGAGGAACTACCTAGTATTTCATAAAATATGCTTCCTTTTCTGAAAACAACAACAACAACAACAACAAAATACCAAACGGCTATAGTCCTATAGGTGTGAATAAGATACAACGCCTATGGAATGTTTCTATAACACATGAAGAGATGCATATAACACAAGGCAGATATTCCTGAGCATCAAACACAGTTTGTGCTAATCAGAGAAGGTCTTATGGAGGGCATAGGTCCTGCTCACATTTCTAATTTCTAGGAGTACATCTTCATATTCCTAACGGTGCTAAAAGGGTGTACTACATTGATTTTCCCCTCTATCAGATCTAATCTGGTTGTCCTTAGATTCATGAATCTATTACTTTTCTGACAAATTTTGAATAGCTAAAATGTTCTAGCACACATTTATACTGTATTCATCTAATATTTCATTTCAAGGGTCTCATTATCCTTGGTTTATCACAATTTTTTTGAGGACTTGGAAGTATACATTTCATAAATATTTAAGCCAAGTGTAGGTGAAAATATGCTTTTAGCTATGAATTAAGTTACAACTTTTTATACCACAGGATGCTTGTTATATCCTGGGTTTAAAAAATGTTATGGATATGAATGGTTTGTCTGAATGTATGTTTGTGTACCATGCGTGTGTGTGTGTGTGTGTGTGTGTGTGTGTGTGTGTGTCCATCCTGCAAAGGCCAGAGACAGGCATTGGATCCTATGGAACTGGAGTTACCAAGAGTTGCGAGTCTCCAATTGGGTTCTGGAACTAGAACCTAGGTCCTTTCAGGAAGCAAAAATTATCTTAACTGCTGACCCATCTCATTAGCCTTAGTGCCTGATATTTCTAAATTATTTAAATTCATCACCGGTGAAAACAAGAGAAAGTAATACTAGAAAATGAATGCAATCCAATTTTAAATCATTGGCTATCCGTTTCCTTTTAGTGGCCAATCTTTACATAAAAGCAGGAAGATGAGAATACTTCTTTTTCTCTGTTTGCCCTCTGCAAACTCCCTATCCCCTCCCACCTCCCCCATGCTTCTATGAGGATACTCACCCACCCACCCACCCACTCCTGCCTTACTGTCCTGGCATTCCCTAATCCAATGCTGGGGCATCACTCCTCCACAGGACCAAGGGGCTCCCTCTCACTGATGTCATCCTCTGCTATGTATGCAGCTGGAACCATAGATCCCTCCATCTATACTCTTTGGTTGGTGGTTTAGTCCCTGAGAGCTCTGGGAGGCAAGGAGCTAGTTGTTGAAACTGTTTTCTTCCTATGTGGTTGCAATCCCCTTCAGCTCCTCTAGTCCTTCCCCTAACTCCTCCATTGGGGTCCCCCGTGATGAGAACACTTTTTGTCCTCTTCCTCCCCACAAAACTTGGTTTCATCCTCTGTCCTTCCTACCCTTTTAACTCTTAGATGAAATTTCATGCATCTCTCACTTCCCATCTTATCAAAACTTTAATACCACCCGATGAGAATTAGCATCAGCGTGAAATGTGCCGTCCTACTAGGCATACATAAAATAGGCAGATGCTACTCTGGATAGATCATGGAGTGTAGTTGTCATTGAATAGACTGATACACCGTGTTCAGTAATTAAACATTAGAAGTTTTGTAAGTACAGATAGCAGCAAATACAGTTATCTTAATACTTAGGAAGGCACAATGACATATGATATAAGGGGGAAAGCATGAAGAAAGCAACAGCAAAGGAACTCTTAAAGACAACAATGTCACTCCCTCCAAACTGGCTGACTGGTTCTGCCAAGAGTCTACTTGTAAATTATTTGTTATAATTTCCAGATTCTTCTGTCAGATTATCAATGATGGAATGGTGAGAGTTACAGAAAGCAGAAAGAAAATGTAATGACAGGAACAGGCAAGCTGGGAAGGGACCTAGAAAAGCTGGCTTTAAATCATTAACTAACTGAAGTCGTCAGGTAAATGCGACAGATGGGCTAAAGACTAATTTACCAACTGTATATATAATTGACACTTAAATGCACCGAGACTGCATACATTTGAAAAAGTTTAGAAAATATACATTGCTATTGTCAAGTTTTTTCTTATCAAAACAAACAAATATTCTGTCTCTGTCATTGGAAATGGTACAATTCAAATCAACTTAAAAATTCTTGGCTACACACTTTTAAGCATTTTAAAAAGGCATATGTCTCAAATTTTCTAATTACAAGACAAGTTGGAAAAATGGAGGAAACCACAGGACTGTTGGGAATGAAAAGTAGTTTAGTAATCTGGAGTTTGGTTGAAGCCTAAGAGCACCTGAGAGTCACAAACTTGAGCACAATTAACATTTGTTTGAGGCCTTTCTATTTTCCTAGCTGTAAACTGAGGTGTACCAGAAATCTCACTGGAAACTTCCTTTATAAAAAATACAAATCCTAAACCGCTTTAGTGACTTCTGGTATAGGAATGAAGGACTCTGTAGAAACCCATTACAGAACAAAATCCATCAGTTTCCCTACATCTTATATATGTTCATCACTAGAATATATGAATTATTGTTCTCCCCTGGGAAGACAGTAGTCACACGAGGGCCTTGTTCTTTATCTGAGCATCCTGCTCCTAATACCTTTTCCTAAATTTATGTCAAAAATGTCTTTGGCTGGCTTGGCTAGAAACATGGGTCAGCTGTTAGAAAAATTACCGCTCTTGTAGGACATGAGTTTGGCTCTCAGCACCCACACCAGGCAGTTCAAAATTACCTTAATTACAGAGTTTCCATAGCTTCTTTCCAGACACTTTATTTTCTTGTCCACACTAGGAACACACACACACACACACACACACACACACATACACACACACACACACACATAACATACATGTGCACACATACACACACAAAGAAAAGAAAAAAAAGTATTTAAAATGTCTTTTGATAAACTGAGACTATTCTCTGAGAAGCCCACACCAATGCTCTCTTGTGTCATTATCACTTCCTTATCCACTTGTATTTCAATTTTTATTAAACCTTAACTCTACCTTACACTGGCTAAAACATTCTTTTCTGGGACTATGCTACTGATCCTATTATAACACCATGAAGGTCCCTAAAGATTAAGGAGACACTTCAGCTAATGGAGGTGATGGAGTGGAGCTACGTCTCAACCCCTGCAGCACTGACAACTATGACAGACATTCTGCACTCTCCTCTAAATTGCCTTTACTATTTCCTTTTAGATTTTCCCTGTTTTAACACCAACCAAAATATGTATTTGTCTTGCAGAAGAACACAAGGATCAGCATGCTCAATGTGTCTCATTTGATTTTATTCTCTCGTTCTCTTCCTGTGTACAGAGGACTTGACATCCTCTTCTACAGTGAAATGGTTCTACAGTGGTATTCATAATTGGATTCTTTCCCCCTAATGTAATCCTGTAAGTACGTCTAACTCTCAAGGATGTAGATGAGGCCAGAGGAAGGGGTCAGGGAAGCCTAACACAAACCCTACAAAATTAGGATGTGAGGAAAAAAAATCTATTGGTAAAAAGAACAGCTGAAACCTTATTCCCTCCCTTCAGAGCAAGCACGGAGGCTGGCTGGAACTGGCTGGGGACACTGGCTCAGATGCTGAGGCACTCTGGAGTGTCTGAAGGTAAGCTGAGACTCTGTATTACTAAAAGCTAACAAGGAAGCAGGGTGTAGTTTTTAGATTTACACTCCATATTTTATTCCCCCCATCCACCCTCCAATTTTTCCACATTAAGAAGTAAAATGGAGACATTTCAAATTTGGTATCTACTCATCTAGCAATTTGGAGACATACAGTTTTTTTATAATTTACTATAGTCAAAAGAATGAGATCTGATTCATCCACTTGGCCCTGATGAAAACAAAATTCTAAGTAGCCCTCAATATTAAAAGATTACAGAAGATTGTCAGGGATTACCCTTCAGGAGAACTCATACTGCTGAAGGCATGTTAACAAATAATGGTCTCCTGATGAAGTGTGACCGTATACACACAGAAACCCGTTTGTCACTGCAGGTGCTTGCAGAACCTCACTGCTATGATGGTGTGGTTTCTGAGTTCTAACTCCAAAAGCATTACTTTTCTCCCGTTTTATAGCACCCTTGTTTGGGTACTAGCCAAACCCAGAGCCTGAGTGCCGGACATTCATGAGGCTCTTTCTCTTAGTTCCTCAACCCCTTGTGTGATGGCAGATTTATCTATACCACAAAACACTTGACTTCCTCTCTCCCTCCTGTCTATTTTTCTTCTTCAGGCAGATTCTGACACTTAGAGCTTCGTGTACTGCTTTTCTTCCAAACCTGGCTGAGAATATTTTCTTGAATGGTTTTAAAATTATCTATCTATCTATCTATCTATCTATCTATCTATCTAATCTATAAGAGTAAGAATGAGAAAATAGGGGTCTGTGTTCTCCAGTTATAACCAGGTTAGCCCTGTGTTCTTTCGGACTTCCAAGGGTTCATAGACATAAATTGCATTTGCTTCAGGAAATCACCTATCAGAAATGGCACAACTTGGCACGTTTCAGATCTTCTTGAATCAAAACTGCTCTTGCTCTGGAAACAATGCAAGTATGCAGATGTGGACATAGATAGCTAAAGACATAAAGAAGGGACACAATGGAAAACAACAGTGACTTCATCCTAACTACCTGAACATTTCCAGTGTTCTAAGTCAGATGCTCCACATAAATTCTGTTACATTGTCTGGTGCCATGGACACTGAGTTCTTGTCAAGAGAAGCTATTCAACTTACACTGTCCTATCTCTACCTCATTGTCCATATGGAAAATAAGACTTAAATAAAATTTAGCTGGTAGAGAACATACTTAATGTGTAAAAAACCTATGCTCAATCTTCAGTATCAAATAACAAGACAAATTAAGCATGCACATATCCACAGCACACACTGCCACAACAAACACACAAATACAACACATACATATATACAACACACACACACATATAAACACACACACACCCCAATCTAGATTTGATTAGTTTAGTCTCACTAGAGGTACAGTAAAGCTTAGTCAGCTTCCTGTTGCTGGAAGTCAGAGAACTCAAGAGGAAAACATACTACCATTACTTTTTTAAAGTAATATAATTCCTAACTTCATTCTATATTCTTATCAGTATAGACAAAGAGAAATGTAGCTTTCATCTCCCATCAGTGTAACTCCTACACCTAACCCTCATGAAAAACCTCAGAAGAGGAGAAAAAAGGGGACTCAGCAGAACTTAGGAAATTAGTCTGAACAGGTTAGAGGGTGCGCCAGAGAACTGGACAGCTTCTGGGACAGGCGGAAGCACAGAGCCGCTGAGGCAGTACCCTTTGCAGGCTGCAGACAGCCGGCCACCGTCCGGACCAGAGGACAGGTGTCCGCCTGGCTCGTGAGGCGGCCTCAGCCTCAGGAGCAGCGGTCGCCATCTTGGTTCCAGGACTCCCTGGAACTTAGGAATTTAGTCTGCACAGGTGAGAGTCTGCACCACAGAAGCTGACAGCTTCTGGGAACTGCCAAAGCAACAAAGCTTCTGAGAAAGGCCCTCTTTTGGGCCTTCTTCTTCGACCAGGAGGAGGTCCAAAAACAAGATATCTGCGCACCTTCCCTGTTAGAGAGCTTGCCAGCAGAGAGTGCTCTGAGAACTGAAACTCAGAGGAGAGAATCTGTCTCCCAGGTCTGCTGATAGACAGTAACAGAATCACCAGAAGAACAATCTCTAAACAGAGTCAACTATAACTACTAACTCCAGAGATTACCAGATGGGGAAGGTAAACATAGGAATCCTACTAACAGGAACCAAGACCACTCACCATCATCAGAACCCAGCACTCCCACTTCGCCCAGTCCAGAGCACCCTAACACACCCGAAAACCTAGACCTAGATTTAAAAGCATATCTCATGATGATGGTAGATGACATCAAGAAGGACTTTAATAAATCACTTAAAGAAATACAGGAGAACACTGCTAAAGAGTTACAAGTCCTTAAAGAAAAACAGGAAAACACAATCAAACAGGTAGAAGTCCTTACAGAAAAAGAGGAAAAAACATACAAACAGGTGATGGAAATGAACAAAACCATTTAGACCTAAAAAGGGAAGTAGACACAATAAAGAAAACTCAAAGTGAGGCAACACTGGAGATAGAAACCCTAGGAAAGAAATCTGGAACCATAGATTTGAGCATCAGCAACTGCATACAAGAGATGGAAGAGAGAATCTCAGGTGCAGAAGATTCCATAGAGAACCTCGGCACAACAATCAAAGAAAATGGAAAATGCAAAAAGATCCTAACTCAAAATATCCAGGAAATCCAGGACACAATGAGAAGACCAAATCTACGGATAATAGGAGTGGATGAGAATGAAGATTTTCAACTCAAAGGACCAGCAAACATCTTCAACAAAATTATTGAAGAAAACTTCCCAAATATAAAGAAAGAGATACCTATGAACATACAAGAAGCCTACAGAACTCCAAATAGACTGGACCAGAAAAGAAATTCCTCCCAACACATAATAATCAGACCAACAAATGCACTAAATAAAGATAGAATACTAAAAGCAGTAAGGGAAAAAGGTCAAGTAACATACAAAGGCAAACCTATCAGAATTACACCAGATTTTTCACCAGAGACTATGAAAGCCAGAAGAGCCTGGACAGATGTTATACAGACACTAAGAGAACACAAATTCCAGCCCAGGCTACTATACCCAGCCAAACTCTCAATTACCATAGATGGAGAAACCAAAGTATTGCACAACAAAACCAAATTCACACATTATCTCTCCACGAATCCAGCCCTTCAAAGGATAATAACAGAAAAAAACCAATACAAGAATGGGAACAACGCCCTCAGAAAAACAAGAAGGTAATTCCTCAACAAACCTAAAAGAAGACAGCCACAAGAACAGAATGCCAACTTTAACAACAAAAATAAGAGGAAGCAACAATTACTTTTCCTTAATATCTCTTAACATCAATGGTCTCAACTCCCCAATAAAAAGACATAGACTAACAAACTGGCTACACAAACAAGACCCAACATTTTGCTGCTTACAGGAGACACATCTCAGAGAAAAAGATAGACACTACCTCAGAATAAAAGGCTGGAAAACAATTTTCCAAGCAAATGGTATGAAGAAACAAGCTGGAGTAGCCATCCTAATATCTGATAAGATTGACTTCCAACCCAAAGTCATCAAAAAAGAGAAGGAGGGGCACTTCGTTCTCATCAAAGGTAAAATCCTCCAAGAGGAACTCTCAATTCTGAATATCTATGCTCCAAATACAAGGGCAGCCACATTCATTAAAGAAACTTTACTAAAGCTCAAAGCACACATTGCACCTCACACAATAATAGTGGGAGACTTCAACACACCACTTTCACCAATGGACAGATCATGGAAACAGAAACTAAACAGGGACACACTGAAACTAACAGAAGTGATGAAACAAATGGATCTGACGGATATCTACAGAACATTTTATCCTAAAACAAAAGGATATACATTCTTCTCAGCACCACATGGTACCTTCTCCAAAACTGACCACATAATAGGTCACAAAACAGGCCTCAACAGATTCAAAAATATTGAAATTGTCCCATGTATCCTATCAGATCACCATGCACTAAGGCTGATCTTCAATAACAAAAAAAATAACAGAAAGCCAACACTCACGTGGAAACTGAACAACACTCTTCTCAATGATACCTTGGTCAAGGAAGGAATAAAGAAAGAAATTAAAGACTTTTTAGAGTTTAATGAAAATGAAGCCACAACGTACCCAATCCTTTGGGACACAATGAAAGCATTTCTAAGAGGGAAACTCATAGCCCTGAGTGCCTCCAAGAAGAAACGGGAGAGAGCACATACTAGCAGCTTGACAACACATCTAAAAGCTCTAGAAAAAAAGGAAGCAAATTCACCCAAGAGGAGTAGACGGCAGGAAATAATCAAACTCAGGGGTGAAATCAACCAAGTGGAAACAAGAAGAACTATTCAAAGAATTAACCAAATGAGGAGTTGGTTCTTTGAGAAAATCAACAAGATAGATAAACCCTTAGCTAGACTCACTAGAGGGCACAGAGACAAAATCCTAATTAACAAAATCAGAACTGAAAAGGGAGACATAACAACAGATCCTGAAGAAATCCAAAACACCATCAGATCCTTCTACAAAAGGCTATACTCAACAAAACTGGAAAACCTGGACGAAATGGACTAATTTCTGGACAGATACCAGGTACCAAAGTAGAATCAGGATCAAGTTGACCTTCTAAACAGTCCCATATCCCCTAAAGAAATAGAAGTAGTTATTAATAGTTTCCCAGCCCAAAAAAGCCCAGGACCAGACGGGTTTAGTGCAGAGTTCTATCAGACCTTCAAAGAAGATCTAATTCCAGTTCTGCACAAACTTTTTCACAAGATAGAAGTAGAAGGTACTCTACCCAACTCATTTTATGAAGCCACTATTACTCTGATACCTAAACCACAGAAAGATCCAACAAAGATAGAGAACTTCAGACCAATTTCTCTTATGAATATTGATGCAAAAATCCTCAATAAAATTCTCGCTAACCAAATCCAAGAACACATTAAAGCAATCATCCATCCTGACCAAGTAGGTTTTATTCAAGGGATGCAGGGATGGTTTAATATACGAAAATCCATCAATGTAATCCATTATATAAACAAACTCAAAGACAAAAACCACGTGATCATCTTGTTAGATGCAGAAAAAGCATTTAACAAGATCCAACACCCATTCATGATAAAAGTTCTGGAAAGATCAGGAATTCAAGGCCCATACCTAAACATGATAAAAGCAATCTACAGCAAACCAGTAGCCAACATCAAAGAAAATGGAGAGAAGCTGGAAGCAATCCCACTAAAATCAGGGACTAGACAAGGCTGCCCACTTTCTCCCTACCTTTTCAACATAGTACTTGAAGTATTAGCCAGAGCAATTTGACAACAAAAGGAGATCAAGGGGATGCAAATTGGAAAGGAGGAAGTCAAAATATCACTTTTTGCAGATGATATGATAGTATATATAAGTGACCCTAAAAATTCCACCAGAGAACTCCTAAACCTGATAAACAGCTTCGGTGAAGTAGCTGGATATAAAATTAACTCAAACAAGTCAATGGCCTTTCTCTACACAAAGAATAAACAGGCTGAGAAAGAAATTAGGGAAACAACACCCTTCTCAATAGTCACAAATAATATAAAATATCTCGGCATGACTCTAACTAAGGAAGTGAAAGATCTGTATGATAAAAACTTCAAGTCTTTGAAGAAAGAAATTAAAGAAGATCTCAGAAGATGGAAAGATCTCCCATGCTCATGGATCGGCAGGATCAACATTGTAAAAATGGCTATCTTGCCAAAAGCAATCTACAGATTCAATGCAATCCCCATCAAAATTCCAACTCAATTCTTCAACGAATTAGAAGGAGCAATTTGCAAATTCATCTGGAATAACAAAAAACCTAGGATAGCAAAAAGTCTTCTCAAGGATAAAAGAACCTCTGGTGGAATCACCATGCCTGACCTAAAGCTCTACTACAGAGCAATTGTGGTAAAAACTGCATGGTACTGGTATAGAGACAGACAAGTAGACCAATGGAATAGAATTGAAGACCCAGAAATGAACCCACACACCTATGGTCACTTGATCTTCGACAAGGGAGCTAAAACCATCCAGTGGAAGAAAGACAGCATTTTCAACAATTGGTGCTGGCACAACTGGTTGTTATCATGTAGAAGAATGCGAATCGATCCATACTTATCTCCTTGTACTAAGGTCAAATCTAAATGGATCAAAGAACTTCACGTAAAACCAGAGACACTGAAACTTATAGAGGAGAAAGTGGGGAAAAGCCTTGAAGATATGGGCACAGGGGAAAAATTCCTGAACAGAACAGCAATGGCTTGTGCTGTAAGATCGAGAATTGACAAATGGGACCTAATGAAACTCCAAAGTTTCTTCAAGGCAAAAGACACCGTCAATAAGACAAAAAGACCACCAACAGATTGGGAAAGGATCTTTACCTATCCTAAATCAGATAGGGGACTAATATCCAACATATATAAAGAACTCAAGAAGGTGGACTTCAGAAAATCAAATAACCCCATTAAAAAATGGGGCTCAGAACTGAACAAAGAATTCTCACCTGAGGAATACCGAATGGCAGAGAAGCACCTGAAAAAAATGTTCAACATCCTTAATCATCAGGGAAATGCAAATCAAAACAACCCTGAGATTCCACCTCACACCAGTCAGAATGGCTAAGATCAAAAATTCAGGTGACAGCAGATGCTGGCGAGGATGCGGAGAAAGAGGAACACTCCTCCATTGTTGGTGGGATTGCAGGCTTGTACAACCACTCTGGAAATCCGTCTGGCGGATCCTCAGAAAATTGGACATAGTACTACTGGAGGATCCAGCAATACCTCTCCTGGGCATATATCCAGAAGATGCCCCAACTGGTAAGAAGGACACATGCTCCACTATGTTCATAGCAGCCTTATTTATAATAGCCAGAAGCTGGAAAGAACCCAGATGCCCCTCAACAGAGGAATGGATACAGAAAATGTGGTACATCTACACAATGGAGTACTACTCAGCTATTAAAAAGAATGAATTTATGAAATTCCTAGCCAAATGGATGGACCTGGAGGGCATCATCCTGAGTGAGATAACACATTCACAAAGGAACTCACACAATATGTACTCACTGATAAGTGGATATTAGCCCAAAACCTAGGATACCCAAGATATAAGATACAATTTCCTAAATATATGAAACTCAAGAAAAATGAAGACTGAAATGTGGACACTATGCCCCTCCTTAGAAGTGGGAACAAAACACCCTTGGAAGGAGTTATAGAGACAAAGTTTGGAGCTGAGATGAAAGGATGGACCATGTAGAGACTGCCATATCCAGGGATCCACCCCATAATCAGCATCCAAATGCTGACACCATTGCATACACCAACAAGATTTTATCGAAAGGACCCAGATGTAGCTGTCTCTTGTGAGACTATGCTGGGGCCTAGCAAACACAGAAGTGGATGCTCACAGTCAGCTAATGGATAGATCACAGGGCTCCCAAAGGAGGAGCTAGAGGAAGTACCCAAGGAGCTAAAGGGATCTGCAACCCTATAGGTGGATCAACATTATGAACTAACCAGTACCCCGCAGCTCTTGACTCTAGCTGCATATGTATCAAAAGATGGCCTAATCGGCCATCACTGGAAAGGTAGGCCCATTGGACAGGCAAACTTTATATGCCCCAGTACAGGGGCACGCCAGGGCCAAAAAGGGGGAGTGGGCGGGTAGGGGAGTGGGGGTGGGTGGGTATGGGGGCCTTTTGGTATAGCATTGGAAATGTAAATGAGCTAAATTCCTAATAAAAAATGGAAAAAAAAAGAGAAGAAAAAAAAGATTATAAGAATCAGAGGAGTAGGAAGTGTATAATTTCTAGCTATGACAGGGAAGCTACAATCATGAAATCTTAATAATATAGTTTCTTAAGCAACAACTGAACAATTCTAGTGAGAGCTGACATCCCAATGTAGATGAGGAAAGTCTCCCAGGACTCTACTTATAGATGAACGAATGCAAGGGAGAATTGGTCTTCCCCGGAGATAAGGATCCTTATTGGTTATTCCTTGTGGACATTGAATGGTGAATTTATATATTTATTTGTTTATATGTACATGTGGAAAGTATTAGTAAAAGAAGAGGTGACTGTTAATTTGGACTAAGTTTGAGTGGGGTGGAGTAACATAGGAAGAGCAGGGGATGTGATTATACTTTAATTAGAAAAAAATATATAGTTCAACTAAAGTGAATAGATTGAATATTCTCAACCTGTTCTTCAGGCGATGGTAATACTCCATATCATTGGATTTTAGTGATATTATAAAGTGAAATTCAGGTTTAACACACTCTTTCTCTCTCTGTCTCTTTCTGTCTCTGTATCACTGTGAATCTCTCTGTCTCTCTCTGTGACAGAAGGAATTTGTCATTTATTTAGAATCTTAAAAGCCTCATTACTATATAAATTATAGTGCTATATTTTTATTCATAGAACTTCGAAGACCCAGAATATTTCCATAGACTTAGGAGGATTCTATTGAAAGCATCATATGGAAGACCAGTTAAACCAAAGGGATGAAAAAGAGAGGGCTGTGCAAGTGATTCAAAGGCCAAGTTCAATGAGAAGTGAAAAAAAAAAGAAGAAGAAAAAGAAAGAGAAAAAGAAAAAGAAAGAGAAAAAGAAAAAGAAAAAGAGAGAGAAGTGCACTCTTTGCCAATCAAGACCAGTCGTCTTTGAGTTACATCATTCTTCTCGGTATGGGGGTGGATAGTTAACAGGAAAGAGTATATATTTGATGTAGCTTGTGTTGCATGTTTACACTGCACATATTTAACGGATGACAGAGTTTAGATAGAATAACAGATTTCTTTTCTAAGTTCAGAGAGATGTCATTAACCTGACTGTTCATTATTTCCTCATGAATATGGTTTGTCACATGGGAAGCAGTAAAATGTAGATCTATAGTCATAACTTTTTATGTGTAGCCTTAAAATAAATTCATTATCTCCATACATATATCTTAGAGTTTCTTACCCACAGGTGATTACATTATTCACAGTAATAACTGAGTGCATTTTATTATGTCTTTCAGCAAACAAAGTGTCTTCTAGGGTTTAAACAGTCTATGTATTTTCAATCATTTAAAAAAATCATGTAACTTAAATAGGTAAACAAACACCTAGGTAGATTAGCCTAGGTTTATTTCTGCTTATATTCAAGAATATATGTCCTAGCAAGAAGTACATGAGATTGTAGCAGAGATTAGACCAGGCAGAGGTGACTTGCACAGCTACCATCTACACTGCCCTCAGAGAAGTTGTGCTAAGTTGCTTTGGGGATGTAACCTAACTACAGATTTCAGGCTTGCTCTTCATCTAGCATCTGGTGCATGTCACCTCTTGCTGTCTAGGCTGTGTTGTCCCAAAACATTCTTTTGTTGTCTTTATTATCCTACCAACATTTTACATTGACCATTCTCCCTGCCAATGATTGCTTTCATCAGGTGTTTACAGTGCTAACATAGTAGTCCAGGCCAGATATACTCTACTAGGCAGGTGATTTTCGTACAAAAACATAGTGTGCTTAAGTCTGGTTCATTCTTAATGCTAGTCTCAATGTGTAATAACCACCACCTTCACATTATAACTGTTTGAGGGGATAACTCCAATGCAGGCTCTTTTAGCTTTCTACTGCTGTGGTAACAAATTAACACAAGGGGATCATCTCAGAACAACACAGATTTAGAATGTCACAGTTTCTGGAGGCCAAAAGTCTAGAATATTCTGTTGGTTTTTTGCTTGTTTGTTTTTTAGTTTGGTTTCTATTAGTATGATAAACACCATGAATAAAAACATCTTGGGGAAGCAAGAGTTTATTTCATCTCGCGGGTTACAGCTCCTCATGAAGAAAGTCAGAGTAAGAACTGGGGGTAGAATTTAGATACAGGAACTGAAGCAGGTTATGGAGGAACACAGCTTACTGACTTGCTCTTCATGGCTTGCTCACCCTGCTTTTTTATACAACCCAGTATCACCTGTGTAGGGGTGGACCATCCTCACTGAGCTGGGCCCTTTCACATCAATCATTAATCAAGAAAATACTGAATCTTGCCTGGAGACAATCAGATGGAGGCATTTTCTTAATTGAATTCCCTCTTTCCAAATAACTCTAACTTGCGTCAAGTTGACAAAACCGAATCAGGACAGGGTTCTGCTTAAGGATGCACATGGTTGAAGTCAAAGTGCTGGTAGACCTACAGTCCTTCCTAAAGCATGTGGATGAGTCTGCCCACAATTTGTTTCAGTTGTAGAACTGATGTCACACTTCATGGTAGCAACCAAGGATAGTTATTAACTTGAGCCTACATTCATTGGACTGTAGCAAGTCTCCTTCACCTTCAATGCTAGCAGTGATAAGCTGACACATTCTTAAATTGCTTTATCCAGCTATAGCTTGGGCAAGTTCTTTATATTCAATAGGTCATTTAATTAAACTCTACCTATTTAGAAGATCTGTAACAATTCCCCAGCCTTACCATTAATCACATTACAGCCTCCATGATGAACATACATGTACCACACATGTACATATTTAACACACATTTTTTGATATACATGCATGCAAATGTCCCATTTGACAGGTAATATAACAGACTCATAGTCTTTAGGAGAGTAGGGGCTGGAGATTTTAAAATGTCCTTTATTCTGCTTACCACACAGAAGGTAAATCTGGCCTACTAGCCATTTTTATAAATAAAATTTTGCCAGGATAGCAGCATTTCTATTTATAAATTTTATTTATATATCTCTTTATAAATATATATATATATATATATATATATGTGGATGATTTCAAAACATGATAGCATAATTGAGTACATATGACAAAAATTATTAGGTTTCCATGTATGAAATATTTACTCTCTGCTTCTTCACTGAAAAAAATTACTGATCTTTGCTTCAACAATAGGACAATTATTCTAAAATATTTTTGGAAAATATCAAATAGATGTTGGAGATAAAATAAGCCAAGAAATATGAGTATCCTAACTCATGTTGAGCAATTGAGAATATAACCAAAGATGTAACCAGAGAACAACTCTCATATCGCATTTAGCTATTGGCAGAACATCTGTCTGTGTATCTAGTTAGCATTTCAAGATGCTCCAGGAAAATAATCAGCAAGAGCTTTAAGCAGGCAGAATAATAGAAATTGCTTCCAAATAGACAAAAGTTAGGATAAAACAACAATTGAAAAAGTACAGCTTGTGAAAACCATAGATTCACAGAGTGCAGCATCAGCTTTAGGAAATGATTTTCAATACTTTATTGTTTTTGATAATCATGAAATACTGATTCATGCAGGAATCAAATTGTATGGTTTCTTATGCTGATTGATGGCAAAAAGCACTGAACATTTCCACCATATTTCTTACTATGATGTTTAAAAATGATATGGTTTCTCATCAATTTTCACGCATACTCTTATGTCAAATTTTATCATTTGTTAGCTTGGTGAGTTGTCATATAAGAATATTTGCACAATGGAGTACTACTCAGCTATTAAAAACAATGAATTCATGAAATTCTTAGGCAAATGGATGGATCTGGAGGGTATCATCCTGAGTGAGGTAACCCAATCACAAAAGAACACACATGATATGCACTCACTGATAAGTGGATATTAGCTCAGAAGCCCACAATACCCAAGATACAATTTGCAGAACACACATCAAACTCAAGAAGAAGCAAGACCAAAGTGTGTATACTTCGATCCTTCTTAGAAGGGAGAACAAAATAAACATAGAAGGAGTTACAGAGACAAAGTTCAGAGCAGAGACTGAAGGCATGACCATCCAAAAACTGCCCCACCTGGGCGTCCATCCCATAAACAACTACCAAACCCAGACACTATGGCATATGCCAACAAGAACTTGCTGACAGGAGACAGATATAGCTGTCTCCTGAGAGACTCTGCCAGTGCCTGGCAAATACAGAAGTGGATGCTCATAATCATCCATTAGACAAAGAACAGGGTCCCCAATGAAGGAGCTAGAGAAAATGCCCAAGGAGCTGAAGGGGTCTGCAGCCCTCTAGGAGGAACAACAATATGTGTTGGGAGCTATTAAGACAACACAATTGTCCTGATCTCTGAATTGGGCCTCTCCCCCTCCCCCCCCCGAGAAGAAAAGGGGGTCAAAAGTGGGCCACCGACACACCACTCCTAGAACAACCACAGATTGTTCCAGCCCTAAGTCAGCACCGGATGTCCTGACCTCAAGATGTACCCTGATGCCGCCAAGTTCCTGCTTCCCAGTGTAATCGCTAAAAGAAAAATTTCCCCTGCCTCATCCCTACTGCTGAGAAGTACTTCCTCTTTTTCCACTGCCCCATCCCTCCTGCTGAGCTCCATTTCTGCTGCCCCATTCCTCCTGCTGAGAAGTACTTCCTCTTTTGCTTGTGCATTTAAACCTTAAGCCTTGCTAATACAGTGGGACCTTGATGCCACTCAGAATGTGTCCATGTCATTCTTGTACTTGGTCCTCGTCTCTCTCTATCCCCTCATTTGGTTCTTAGGAGAAGGTCCCCTCGAGACCCTCAAATAACTGTACCTGTTGGACGGGTCAAATATGAACTAACCACTACCCCCAGAGCTCCCTAGGACTAAACTACCAATCAAAGAAAACACATGGTGGGACTCATGGCTCTAGCTTCATATGTAGATGAGGATAGCATAGTTGGTCATCAATGGGAGGAGAGGCCCTTGGTCCTGTGAAGGCTCTATGCCCCAGTGTAGGGGCCAGGAAGCAGGAGTGGGTGGGTTGGTGAGCAGGGTACGGGGGGAGAGGATAGAGGATTTTCAGAGAGGAAACCAGGGGAGGGGATAACATTTGAAATGTGAATTAAAAAAACTAATTAAAAAAAAAAAAGAATATGGCAAAGGAAGTAAAACACACAAGTCCAAATTCCCTTGATAACTCTCAAATACAGCTACTTTAGGAACTACAGATAATTCCCATGATGCCTCTCAAACTTGAAAGAAAGTATGTTTCTTTTGCTGTTTTTGTTTGTTTAGTTTGTTGTTTGTTTTTTTTTTTGTATTTTTTTTAAATTAGATTGCAAAGCAGTATGGTTTAGGCTACATTTCCAAATTAACAGAAAGAATTACACAACTATATTTTATATGGATAAAAGTAAACTTTCAGACTTTCAAATTTGATAGACATGACAGAGTCACAATGCATTTACATTATAATCTGCTAATTCATCTTACAAATGAGGGTGTCATCTATCTTGGAAATGCACAGTAGGTCTTTATTATCATTCAAAGATCACTCAAATTGAGTATATGTGTACGTATTTGTGCATATACATAGATGCAAGCTACTGTCCTCATTTAAACCTCAGTAATTATTTTCAACACATTTATTAATTTTACGAACGTCTCACAGAATGAAAAATTTTACATGGAAAAAATTCTAAATGACAGCAGTCATCTATAATACAAATTCCTTTTTCTGGGAATGTAACACTGATAGTACTTAAAAGCAAGTGATTGCTATGTCTGAACATTAAGCATCAGAAACTATACAGTTCTAGCTCTTGAGAGTGAAGCTTTAGCACCGAGAAAGTGAACTGAGAATGCTGCACTGCTCATTAATGACTTTGCTAGTTAAAGCTGCAATTGACTTTGCTAAATACCATTTGCAATGGCACCGTTCCATATTCTATTTCCTAGTCCTGTGGGTTCCCAAGGGCCTCATTACATTTAACATACTATAAATGCTATCTGTGAAAAAGCTTTTTAAAAGGACAGGTTTCATTTACAAAATGTTAATGGGCTTCTTCTCTAGACTCACTATAACTTTTAATTCCCATCTTTCTGTTTTATTCACATGACATATGAAGCCTGTGCCATTTGCAAGTTGTTACTTTTTGCTGAGCTCAGAGAAGTGCAGAAGATACTTATGTTATAAGAAAACAGGTAAACATAGACAGATTTGTCATTACATGTTTCTTACATCCAAAGTAGCTCAATTGCAAAGGAAATTGATGGATATGCAGACGCATGTATAAAGTGATGAAGCTTTAGTTTATTTTTGTTTCAGTGTTCATATTAAAATGCATTTTGTTATATTCTAGCTGAGATTTCACTATTTCAGCTCAGGTTATTTTATTATCTCCTTAACGGAAGCAATCTAATATCAGTGTATGAAATGCCAGTATATGACTGGCAATAAATATCAAGATATTCTCTAAATCAGTCAAATATTCTTTCCTTCAGTGAAGAATAAAATGGCTTTCAAAATCAAATTTTGTTGATAATATAAATGTAAATGTAATAAATGTTAGAAATTCAAAGCAGTAACACTATAGCAGTAAGGGCTATAGATACTGCACAAACAATGTGATGCACATTTAAATGAAGAAAGTACAGGACAGTCCAGAGAGGAACCCATCCATAGATGCTAGTTGGCATCATGTTTGAAAGTAGGATCTCATCAAAACTGTAGATCAGCAGTATATGAATTCAGGCATGACCCCCTCCCCAGGTCTGTTACGTAAGACTTACAGCCTTCTCTTCTCTCTTCACCTCATTTGTTCAATATATTTGTTTACATTTCCTTCAGTATGGATATTTGGCAATGAAAAAAAATTTGTGGGTGGAGCCTTGTTGTGGATAGCCCTGGAGCTAATTATATTTGATGTTAATTCTGTTCTCCTGTGAGTGTTTGTGAACAAGGACTGAGTTAGCACTCAGCTAATTTTCTGTAAACCTGGTTTCCACCTTAATTTGTAAAATAAAGGAGAGCTGATGATTGAGCAGATAAAATGGAAGGTGGAGAGGAAGGTAAAGAGAGAGAGAGAAGAAGGAGAAAATGGGAGAAAGAGGGGACACAGAGGAAGAGAAAGAAGTTCTAAGGGGTCTCATAGATGTGGAAGATGGTAGTGTAGTGGTAGATCTGTCCAATCTAGCACAGCATATATTCATATTAATGGATTCGTGTTTTCATTGCCGGAGCATATTTGATTTGGAGATTTACCGCAACAGAGCCTGATCAATTCAGTTACTTAAAATATTTTTAAAAAAGACTTACTGAATTAATTCTAAACGGTTTACGATCATTGTCATAACATACTTCTATGCTAATGTTCATATGATTACAGCATCTAGTTGGTGCATAATAAACACTGTTTACAATCTACTCTGTTTCTCATACATAGACAATTATTTTTTATGTATGGTTTATCTTATTTTAAAAAATCAACCAACAAAATTATATTTCCAGGAAAGTTTGACACAAATAATAAACATCTTCATGGCTAAAAAGCTTTAGTAAAATTATGAGACTGTGTTATGACTTGAATATGAAATGTGGATCACAAGCTCATTTGTCAATACATAGGTTAGCTGATGGGAGACTGTGGAACCTTCAAGAGGTGAGTCCTAGTATAAAGAAGTGGGTCAGTGAGTGGTGTGCCTCTGAAAGTTATGAATGGCATCTAGTTTCTCTTTCAGCTTCCTCCCCACCAAGAAGGGACAGTAGTTTTGACTCTAACACCACTCCAACAGTATTCGGATCAAGTACACAGGCAACTATGTGGCCGAAACCCTCTAAAGCTAGGAGGAAAAATGAATCGTTCCTCACTGAAATTGTTACGTGACATGTTTGTTCATAGGGACGAGGAAAGTAAATAATAAAGTCAGTTTCATTGGAACTGGTTTTGCAGTTCTTCTTTTTCAGTTTATCAGAATAGATTTCTTTCTGTAACTCCTTCCATTGGTATTTTGTTCCCCATTCTAAGAAGGCGCGAAGTTTCCACACTTTGGTCTTCCTTCTTCTTGAGTTTCATGTGTTTTGCAAATTGTATCTTGGGTATTCCAGCTTCTGGGCTAATATCCACTTATCAGTGAGTGCATATCATGTGTGTTCTTTTGTGATTGGGTTACCTCACTCAGGATGATATCCTCCAGATCCATCCATTTGCCTAAGAATTTCATAAATTCATTCTTTTTAATAGCTGAGTAGTACTCCATTGTGTAAATGTACAACACTTTCTGTATCCATTCCTCTGTTGAGGGACATCTGGGTTCTTTCCAGCTTCTGTCTATTATAAATAAGGCTGCTATGAACATAGTGGAGCATGTGTCCTTATTACATGTCAGAGCATATTCTGGGTATATGGCCAAGAGTGGAGCAGAGACTGAAGGAATGGCCATCTAGAGACTGCCTCATCTGGGGATCCATCCCATAAACAACCACCAAAACTAGACACTATTGTGGATGCCAACAAGAGCTTGCTGACAGGAGCCTGTTATAGCTGTCTCCTAAGAGGCTCTGCTAGTGCTTGACAAATACAGAGGTGAATGCTCACAATTATCCATTGGATGGAGCACAGGTTCCCCAATGAAGGAGCCAGAGAAAGTAGCAAGGAGCTGCAGGGGTTTGCAGCCCTCTAGGAGGAACAACAATATGAAATAACCAGTAACTCCAGAGTTCCCTGGGAGTAAACCACCAACCAAAAAAAAAAAAAAAAAAAAAAACAACCCAAACAAACAACAAACAAAAAAATCACATGGTGGGACTCATGGCTCCAGCTGCATATGTAGCAGAGGATGGCCTAGGTGGTCATCAATGGTAGGAGAGGCCCTTAGTCCTGTGAAGGTTTTATGCCCCAGTATAGGGAAATACCAGGGCTAGGAAGTGGGAATGGCTGGGTTGGGGAGCAGAAGGAGGAGGGAGGCAATAGGGGATTTTCGGAGGGGAAACTAGGAAAGGGGATAACATTTAAAATGTAAAGTAAGAACATATCTTAAAAAAAAAAAGAATAGATTTCTTTAAGAACTTTTACATAGGAAGCAAGGTACACAATCTACTTCTGTATTACTTATTCGGCAGTCAGAATAGTACCGCAAATAACATCGCTCACTGCTTTAAGCTACTTCCTGTAACTACACAGACATGTTCACGCGAAACTATAACAACAATTAAAAGAAGAGCTAACTCTCAGAGAACCTTGAACACAGGAATAAATAAGTTTCTGACTGAGAAGCAAATGTGTCCTCCACCCGTTTTCAGTAAGGCAACAAGGGAGTAGATACTGAGAATAAATCATCAGCTAGCTCGCATGTTGTCAAGAGCAGCAAAGATCGAATAGTTTAAATATTAATTATAATATTGAAGAGTCACTGCAGAAAGATTTGCAGTTTCATTAAACAGTCTCGAAGCCCGCGGCACCTTATGAAAATGTAGTTCACAGGGGGATGAGTATCGCTTTCTCTAAAACTAAGGCTAATTTCTGGGGAAAGCAGAAATTACACAGTAGCAGAAACGTGAGTTTTGTGGCCCAAGGGATGTGGATGAAAGTTATCTTATTCACTAACGACATGAACTTGAGAAACCAACTCGATCACTTTTTCCTTTTTCCTTATTCACTCATTTAATTTCTAAGATTTGTTTATGTTATGCATGTGAAAGCTCTGTCTTCATACACACAAGAAGAGGGAATTATATACTACTACAAACGTTGTGAGCCAGTGTGGAGGTGCTGGGAATTGAACACAGGACCTCAGGAAGAGCAGCCAGTGCTTTTAACCACTAAGCTATCTCCCAGCCCTTACTTTTTTGTTTTCGTTAATACAAACTTTGACATCATATAAACATTGCAAGAGAAAGTTAAAAAAAATACATGCATATTTGAGCTGGCCCTTTTTTAAATACAAGTCCGGAAATAGCATTATAAGGAGGGTCTTGATAGGAATCACATTCCTTGCCCTAATACATTAATGATTTAATTATTTAATTAAATGTAAAAGGTACAGGAAGTAATTTTCCATTTTAACAGAGTGAATAAGACACAGTTGCAAGACTCAGCTGCAGCTGGGTGGCTATAGGGAAGGACTCCTGCCAGTCTGGCCTGGGCATTTCAGGCTGCAAGAGCCCCTGGGGAATTTTAACAATTCCTTATGCAAAGTAAGGGTACAACAAGAGCTTGCTGACAGGAGCCTGATATAGCTGTCTCCTAAGAGGCTCTGCTAGTGCTTGACAAATACAAATGTGGATGCTCACAGTTATCCATTAAAACTAAAAGTAAAACTACTAGTGCTTTTCCATGTCACACTATAGATTGAACCAGTTTTAAAGTTTTTACTTTACATTTATGGGTGTTTTGACTGTGTATATGTTTGTACACCATATGGATTCCTTCTGGCCAAGGTGGACTGAAACTTGAGTTACTTATTGTTGTGAGTGACCATATAGTGCTTGAAATCTAATCGAAATCCTCTGGGAATAGCTGGACGTGGTAGCACATGCCTTTAATCCCAGCACTTGGGATGCAGAGGCAGGCGGATTTCTGAGTTCAAGGCCAGCCTGGTCTACAGAGTGAGTTCCAGGACAGCCAAGGCTACACAGAGAAACCCTGTCTCAAAACAAACAAACAAACAAACAAACAAACAAACAAGAAATCCTCTGGGAGCTCAGCCAATGCTCTAAACCACCAAGGCTTCTCTCTAGTTTTATGACATTCTGTATTAAAACATCCTACTATTTTTGAAGTTAATCCCTCTCTTTGGAAGTAATTTTCAGAGATTTGACTGCAAATGAATTTTAAATCCATATTATTTTTTCCTACTTCATAGCAAGATAAATTCTAATTTGCATTTTGTTTCCAAGGATGTAACAAGCATTTAGTAAACATGAATGCACAGATACATGATCAATTTACCAATTATCCTCTTGCATAAATCGAACAGTTTTGTCATGAATGAAAGCATAGAAGGATATGGCTGTCTGCTTCCATACATGTTCATAACCAACAAAATAATATGTGATTATAAAACTATGAAAATGTATTGTAATTTCATAAATTAAAATAATGATCATAAACTTAATTCAAGGGTAAATCTTTAAGCAGTACAGTGTAAATTGCATGAGACTTACATTTGCCAAGTGAGCTAGCTCTATCTCCAAAAATGAGTCAGTTGTTTTAGGTTCAGGCCTGATTGTGACCACGATGACTTTAGAATTGACGACAGTGTAATTTCTGAAACAGAATAATAAGGATTAAAAGGAGAAATCGTTGATGCAAACTTTGATTCATGCTGCTCCGTATCTGTGGAGATGTCAGTAAGTAAGACATCGCCAGCAGAAGTACAGACATAGGCATAGTATTCACCAAAAGATACAATTTATCCTTCTGAACAAGCCTTCTCAGAGAGGAGGAGTTCTGGGAAGAACTGGAAGCATTTAATCATGTTATATGCAGACAAGAGGAAAACAACAACACTGGCAGGTTTCCAAGTCCCTAAGTCCAACTCACTCACAGGAAGGAATAGACCATGAATTGAAATGTCAGGCAATTTCTGAATGAGTATAATTCATTTATCTCAAGGAAGACCTCACAGCATTATTCTCCAGAAGACCAAATATTCTTCTTGCCAAGTGCTGTCTTGGCTTTTCTTTTTTTTTTTTTAACTTCCCCAAACTGTGTGACGAAAAACTGGCATATGATATAAGATGAAAGCATGCAGAATTTTTAATGCAATGTTTGCGATCTGTAAAACGTGTCTCTTCTGGAAGACTTTTCTAGGGGACACTCACTCACAAAATACGCTCTATGTAATCATATAAATAATTGGAAAATTGTCAAGAAATGCAAACATATAATTAAATAAATAGTGTATAGATTTTATTTAAGTAATTTAAATGGTATAGATTACTCATTTCTTATAGGTTTTTAAAATTGACAGTCTTCAATATTTTGAAGAAATAAATGTATTTATGTTTCATTGATGGTTTGAAATAATAATGTCTCTGTAACTCCTTCCATGGGTATTTTGTTCCCTATTCTAAGGAGGAATGAAGTATCCACACGTTGGTCTTCCTTCTTGATTTTCTGCTGTTTTGCAAATTGTATCTTGGGTGTCCTAAGTTTCTGGGCTAATATCCACTTATGAGTGAGGGCATATCAAGTGAGTTTGGAGCTGAGATGAAAGGATGTACTATCCAGAGACTGCCCCACCTGGGGATCCATCCCATAATCAGCCACCAAACGTATACACTATTGCATATGCCAGCAAGATTTTGCTGAAAGGATCCTGATATAGCTGTCTCATATGAGGCTATGCCAGTGCCTCGCAAATACAGAAGTGGATGCTCACTTCTGTCATCTATAGGATGGAACACAGGGCCTCCAATGGAGGAGCTAGAGAAAGCACGCAAGGAGCTGAAGGGATCTGCAACCCTATAGGTGGAACAACAATATGAACTAACCAGTAACCCCAGAGCTCATGTCTCTAGCTGCATATGTAGCAGAAGATGGCCTAGTTGGCCATCATTGGGCAGAGAGGCCTCTTTGTCTTGCAAACTTTATATGCCCCAGTACACGGGAATGCCAGGGCCAACAAGTGGGAGTGGGTGGGTAGGGGAGCTGGGGTGGGGAGGTTATAGGGGACTTTTGGGATAGCATTTGAAATGTAAATGAAGACACTATCTAATAAAAAAATTGAAAAAAATTATAAAAAGAAATAATAATGTGATCTCCTGATAGGCAGATCCTATTTTAGAAAATTTATATTCATATAAATATCAAGAAGGAGTTCATATTTTTAAAAAGTCATGTTTATTTTTCAAGGTATTATTTAAAACTCATCAAACCTAACCATTTACTTTGATGCTTCTGTATACTATTATGTAAATACTATCATCCATCAAACCCAATAACTTCTCTCTGCTCCTAAGCAGTGCCCCTGCATGCCATTGCAGGGAATTCTGCCTGTACCATGAGAAGCATACATGTGCTACTATTGAAAATGTCACCTTCTTATCATATAGCAGGAGCTCTACAGGAAGATCAATAGAGTCAACGAGACTCTTGGGGGATCTCAGAAACTGAGCCACCAGCCAAAGAGCATACACAGGCTGGACTAAGGCCCCTGGCATGTGTGTGTGTGTGTGTGTGTGTGTGTGTGTGTGTGTGTGTATGTGTCCCAGATGTACAGCTCAGTCTTCATGTGGGTACCTTAACAACTGGAATGAGGGCTATCCCTAAGACTATCTATCTGTGGAATCCCTACCCCGAACTTGGCTGCTCTGTCTGGCCTCAGTGAGAGAGGATACTCACTAATCATGCAGAGACTTGGTGGGCCAAGTTAGAATACGAGTGGGAGGTGGGGTGGGGAGGGAGAAGGGGAGGTGGGATGGGAAGAGGAACTGTGTGAGGGGGTACAAGGAAGGGGGCAGCAATTGGGATGCAATTGAATCAATAAATCAATTAACGAAAAAAAATCAGATTTTTCCTATTTGTGGTAAGTTTTCTTTCTGTGATGCTATACGATGCAGAATTTCATCACAAATGAATGCTAGAATATTCCATAGCAGAGGAACTAGAATTACCCTTTATACGAAATATTATTTTAACCTATTTCTCCTACATTTATTACTGTCAAACATTGAATTTTTAAATATTCGTAAATGTTCAAGGTGGTAATCACCATGGTAGAAAATAGTGTGAGAAAAAACAAAAACAAAAACATGTATTATCATATGTATTTAATGTAATGGATCAGTATGTTTAATTGAGCCTTGGCCTATTGAAAAATCAGACTCATTCAATACATAGTTCAGTTGGTAGATATCTTGAGTTATGGGTAATTTAAAACCATGCACCATGCTTAAGGATTGGGATTCGGATATATATATATATATATATATGTGTGTGTGTGTGTGTGTGTGTGTGTGTGTGTGTGAATGATACTTTCTTTATTTACATTTCAAATGTTATCCCCTTTCCTATTTTCCTCTTCAAAAATCCCCTATCCTCTTCCCCTGCACACCAACACACCCACTCCGGCTTCCTGGCCCTGGGATTCCCCTATACTGGGGCACAGCATACTTTATTTTCCTGCTGGGGAAAGTGAATGCAAACACAGAGAGATAATAAATTACCACTTGTTTCATTTAACACACCAATTCAAGGCAAAGTGCATAGGAAAGGATTTTAAAAGTAACTGATAAATGTGAAGACGCTCCGGATGCCATTTTCCTCCCTTTGTGGGTAAAAGTTACCTTGGGCCAGTGTGAGAATTAATGGAACAACCGATCTGGAGGAGCATCAGGTGAGTGAGTGATCGCATGAGCATGGGTTCTGGAGGAGCATGTGTTTTCCTACCACGAATTAACAATGCCTGGGTCCCTCAGAAGAGTTGCTTATGTCTGAGCATGAAGATGCAAGTTCATTCTCAGGTTAGCCCTAACGTGTGTGCGTTCTTATTTGGCTCCTTGGAGATCAAATACTGATGGATTCATCAAATTCCTTTATTCTTGTTCTGCTTAGAATAACCCTTCCCACTATTAAAAAAGCATGAAGCCTGTTCATTAAATTTCTGCTAGGTATTTTCCCAATAGGTGTTTGCATCATTTTTGTTCTCTGTAAGTAACGGAACAAGTGACAAATGGCTATCCTATGTATGATGTTTATGGTTTCTCATGCTTTTGAAAATAGGGATGATAATCAGTGGCAAAGAAAGCGAAGATGAACCCTCCGCTGCCCCCATGCAGAGCGTTAGGTGAGTCAGGCTCCTCGGTCACTCAGGTGATGGTCTGCTGTGAAAGAGCCCCAGAGAAGGATATCTGTGTTACAGCTTTGTTGCAGTCGGAATAATATAGTATATTTGGAATTTATTTGAAAAAAAAATTTATTTGAAAAAAAAAATGTGTGTCATTGGAATAGTTTGTGCCACAGCCCTCCCAGATGAAAACAAACTTTTTATTAAGTTGATTTATACTGTAATGCCAGTATCATAGTAAAATGTCTAATAAAGAAGAAATGCAAATGTACATTGTGCAATGGCTCCCTTTAGTTTTGTAATAAAATGTATATATTGCAAAGTTCGCTTTAATTTATTCCATCAATTCATTATCATTTGCATAAGTGACTCGCTGGCTCCTGATGTGCCACGTCAGGCTCTGTGAGCTCCTAATGCTTCCTGGCTGGCTGCACAGGGGCATACACTGCTAAGGAAGCACATCGCACAGCCAAGTGGGTTCATGACTAAAGTAATAACGCTCTGCTCTGTCCTTGAGATCTGCACTGGTATTCACCAAAAGGTGATTCAACTTCTTCATAAAGACAGCAAAAATGTGATTGAAACGCAGTGCGGATGTATATATTAGATATTTTCAATATGATGTGCGTACAATGAAAGTAGAAGAATGGAAAACATTACAAAACTGTAACCAAAAGAAAGGAGTCTGAGCTATGGTAATGCCAGATCAAGTAGCCATGTGGTTGAAAACTATCATAAGAGTAAGGAGAATGCCAAATAAAGACAAAAGACTCAATTCACCAGTAAGATATGGCAATCATAAATGCATGTGCTCCTCTGAGAGGAAGGCACAAATACGCAGGCAAATATTGAGAGAACTATAGGGTGAAGTAGTTACTAATCAAACCTCTCACACGCCATTTGAATAACGTCCAGAAAAAGATGAAAAAGGAACAAGCTTATAGGAGTAGCATGTAGACCAACTGTTCCTAACAGACATAAACAGAACACTTAAGGCTACTTCAGAAGAGCACAGATTTTCTAAATGTTCATTGAGAATTCTCCATGATAAACTACCCATGAGGGACTATTACTGGTCATAATAAAATGGAAAAAAAGAATTAAATCATACCAACAGCTAAAAGTGTAAAACAAGACATTTCTCAAGTATGTAAAAAGTTAATGCATATTCAGACAACTAGCAAGTTAAGGATTAATCACAAGAGATACTACAAAATTATTTAAGGCAAATAAAAATAATATACAAACCAAACTTATGAGATTCAGTGAGAAAAGTATGAAGAATTAATTTTAAAATTGTAAACAGAAGACAAGAAAAATCTCAAAGAAAAAATCCACAAAATTACAACTCAAGGAAATGAAAATTAAAATAAATGTTAGAGTAGGATTGGCTATATGTTAGTATGTAATGTAAAATATATATATGTATATATATGAAAAATATAACTGAAAAGATAAAAATCAACAAAACTAATAGATATATTCTTTAATATCAATATAACTTGCAAGTACTTCACTGTATATATTTTTAAAAGGAATGGTCTCTAAGTGGAAAAAGCATAAATCAAGGAGGAATTATTTCATCTGGCCACAGAAAAATGATGTCCATTATTTCTATTAGAAGTTAACTCAATGCCAATAAATAATACATCCTGGACCAAATAGGTCAATATTTAGATATGTGTATTCTTCAAAGACTAAATCATAAAGAAATCAAAATCTGCAAAGACTTATGGTTATATGTATATACATTTATATATGTTATAAATGTATTATATATATATATATATATGAAGCTAGTAAGGATATTTGATTAGAAATATAATTTGTAAGCCATATCAACTACAAAATCTCAATACCACATGGCTGAACTGTAGAAACTTAGAACATTAAAAAAGCAAAAACAACAGAAATAAACAAAAACCTAACACCAATTCTTAAACTATTTCATAAAGTTGAAGGAGATGGAGATAGTGGTGCCTCTTTGTTTCAATAAAGAAACTCTAGAGACCAGTAAGACCACAGGTGGAGATGGTTAATATTTATGAGGGAAAAAGTTCCATGGATTTTTACCCTCAAAATTTTAATGTAGTATTAAAAACAGTTGGAGGGGACAGCCCAGAATGATACAAAAAAGTACATCAAGTGCTGATTGACAGTTATTGAAATTTCTGTAGTCAGTTTTCATTTTTACAATTATCATTCATGTAGGTTCAAAGATGACAACTTTACGAATTGGTTTAAATAAGGTCCCCAATTTAGATGAACCAAAACACAATACGAGATTTGATATAGTCTGGTAACTGAAGGACTTCATCAGGATGTTATAAATATATTTATTTATAAGATTAAAATCAGGGCTGAAGAGATAGGTCCGCAGTTAAGATCGCTGGATGCTCTAGCAGAAGACCAAGATTCAATAGAAGCACCCACAAGGTGACTCACAACCATCTGTAACTCTAGTCCCAGGGTATCCAAAGCTTTCTTCTGCCTTCCACAAGTACCATGCACACACATGGTACACAGCCATGCATTCAGGCAAAACATGCATGCGTACACAATAGAAAAAGATAAGTGATTCTTGAAATATAAACTAAGTTAAAATTAAATGATAGGTGGCTTAATTAATAGTTAGAAATTGGATATTCAAATTTGGAGGCTGCAGTCTTGGTGGAGTGGGTGATAGACTCCATCTCCAGTTTGGCTTTCTAACAGGAATTTAGAATCTCAAAAATGATAAAGGTTGAGGATGCAAGTTCCATTTTCAAACGGCTTGGCTAAATGAAACCTAGACTTTTATCCATACGGTAATACTACATTATTTTATACCATTAGTCACGTCAATTTGGTACCAAGGATAATGTTAATTGAAATGTCTCCATGATGGAACAAAGGAAACTTAGGAATCTCATAGAATGAAAACATTCCTTCGCACACCGAGACTGAAAAGGGTGGTTTCATAGTTTAGGATTTGAGACTATGCAACATTCATCCCCAAGGAAGCTAACTGTTCAGGATCTGTAGCTGCTTATTTTTCTGTGTTTTTAATTGCTGGCATTTTATTTATTTCATGTAGTGATTTTAAACGTATGACTTTACTACTTTTAAAATATGTGTGCATGTGTTTGTCTGCACGTGGGTTTGTGCAGGTGAGCTCAATGGCTTTAGAGACCAAGAGAAGGCAACAGAACCTCAGATCTTGACGATTGTGTGCCACCAGATTTCAGTGCTGATAACCACGAACTCCAGTCCTTGAAAGAGTAATATGCTTTCTTAGCAGCTAAGCTGTTTCTCCAGCCCTTTGCTAACACTTTAATACCACAATGGAATTTAATAAAATAATATCGATAAACTTTAATAAAATGGAATTTAATAAAATTTCAGTTAGACTCCTTTTGCCCTCTCACACATTTATATCAACATTAAAAAACATTAAACACATAATTTCATTTCCCTATACCTTACCACTCTTTGTATACTCAGACGTAAGGTATATTCCTTACAAAACCTGAAACCCAATCAATGAAATGATTGTTTATAACTGTCTGTAGAATCTGTGGCTTCGTGTATGCTTGGATATACTATTCATTTTTCTTAGACATAAGTTTCTTAAAATAATTCTTTAGAGGTGGAATTGCTACATTAAGGAAAATAAAGTTCTCAGTTTCTTGGCATTGCCAATTTGGTGTCTAAAAATATAACAGCATGACCTGAACTTTCCACAGAAGTTTCTGAGATAGCCAGGCTACAGACTTAGGAATTGTTGAATATGCCATAGCATCTATATACAGCTCTGTCAGCTTCCTCAATTGACCCTGTGGGCTAGGCTAGCTGACTTAATTTTTCAGACTCTCTCCTGGTCATAAAATGGGGAAAATATGAAAAACCCAGGTCTTGGTTGTACCAGACAAGACTGTCAAAACCAGGGCTATCCAAGGCTGCCCATGTGTAGTCTTTGTCTTCTGGAACACACAAGAAGGAGAAATATGTTTTTGCTTTTTTTCCTCTTTGATTCAGAGCCCAGAGTGGTTCCGAGATTTCAATAATCTTACCCTTGGATCTTGAATGGTAGAATTACAGTAGCCCATCACTACACCTAGTTGGGTCATCTAACTTTTAGGTGTAAGAAATTGTTTTAAAAATGGATGAAAGCGGGGTTCAGAGAACTGCACCTGTGTAATTTAGACACAAGTAGAGCATATTTCGTTTACTTGAAGGAACAATTCAAATTATCTTAAATTTATCTTTTAATTATGAAAATAAGGTATTCATTGTGTGTGTGTATGTGGTGTTTGTGTGTGTCGCGGTGTGTGTATCTCTGTAAATGTATCTCTGTGTGTGTGCATACATGCAATAGCATTCATGCAGAAGTCAGGCATCAGTCTTCTGATACCATCATGGTGGTCTTGGGGTTCAAACTCAAGTCATCAAGATGGCTGATAGGCTGAGCTATCTCACTGGGTGTGAAAGGGGAAAGAGTCAAGTAGCAAAATAAAAATCAAAGATTGAAGAATGGTTGCAATACATATTGGGCCACAAGATAAAAACTACCTAAGTAGTAGTAACTACTTAGTGTTTCAACTTTATGCAGATTTAAAAAGAAACACACAAATTTAACCTATGGTCTTATGTGAAGAAAATTTCCTTAATGATGTTTCTTTGAAACAGTATATCTTGTCATCTTTCATAGTTCCTGGTTTTGTTTGAAAATAATTATGTCAAAATACAAAATTCTGAGACCTTATCAGGTTATTTAACATTTCTAGAAGAATTTTTCAAAAATGGAAAAACAACACTATGGGTACTTAGGGGATATGGAATGCATGTCAGATATTAAATAACCAAAAACAAACAGTCAAAAACGAAGCACAAACAAACAAACAAAAACAGGAACATTTTTCCATTCAAAGAGCACTTCAGCAGGCATCTATCCTGAGCTTTCTACTAACTTTTCTTCTGGATAATGAATGACACATAAGTGTCTGCTATAGTCACTTATTGAATAACTACACATAATGCATACCATCTAAACAATTTAATTTGACCTAATTATACATATTTATGAGGAATAGGAGATGCTTCAATATAGATTCTATGTATAATGTTCCAACAGAATAATTGGCATATTGATCTCTTTAAAAACCAAGACTTTATTGAGAGGACATTCCAATGCCTGTCTTCCAGTTATTTTTAAATCTGCTATGTTTATCACTGTCTATAGTCAATCAAGTTGCGGTAATACAACATAACTCTTCCTCTATCTGCCTATGACTCCATATTTGTCTGATACTTCTAATTCTTACCAAAGGTTACTAATATCTTTGCTTTCCAGAAAACATAGTTACTTTCCACACTGTTTGAAGTTGAAAAGAACCTTCAGATCAATTCCCTTATTTTACATATGAGAACACAGTAGCTTGCCCCAGGGTCTGTGTGAATTCATTTGTATCACAAGGGGTTATGAGGGAGCCTGCCTTCCAGATGTTCTCTGTTCTGTTCCTTTAATAGTTTATCATGGCCTTATTACTCTCTATTTATCCATTTCTCTTTTCTACCTTCCTTCCTTCTTTCCTTCTTGCAAAAATGTCATATTCCTAGACAAATTTCCAGTTTTCTAGAACATAGATTCCCCAAACTTGGAAAAATGAGTATCCCACAGTAAATGTGAGAATATTTAATTATATTATACAGACCACGATCAACCATGCAACTCTGCTGGACTTTTTAGGAAAAAACAACCAACCAACCATGCAAAGCACTCTATGGTTTTAGGTTGAATATTTGTTTTGTATTCTAGGTAGACCGCAGAAGCAAAGAAAACAAAATTCACCCATGAAGAAGTTCTATTTAAAGTTGAGCTGAAGGCAGTTGAGGTAAATTACCGACTGACTAGAGAAGTTCTGGGAGCTTTTAAGATGTTCAAGGAAAACTAAAACTAGTCACCTGGTAGCATCTAGACAAGAATTCTTTAATGATAAATGTGACAAAATGAACTCCCTTTGAAAATAAGAATCTCATTTTACCTGGTCACTTTTTAACCTCGAGAAACCTCTCTTTCTTTTGTCCTTTACAGGCACGAATATATTGTATCTGTAGCGATATATAGGAAGCCAGTGTAAAGGCTTAGAGTAAACATACTAGTTTCAAAATATTTTCCCAGCAGAACACAACCCAACCCTAATCGATTCAAATTGCCCAAGACTCAGTTCCATCCAGGGAAGGGCTCCTTCGGCTGGGAGACACCACGCATCTACATTCACTTATCACTCACATTAATAACGAGCCACAGGGAATGTCTGCAAAGCACCATAGCTAGTGTTTCCGATCTTGTTAGGAGGCCGTTTTCTGCCGGGTTAAACTCTGCTTGTTTTTACTTATTAGACCATTTGTTATGCCTCTGATAAAGCTGTACAGATCACTCACATGGTCCCCGCCTCAACAGCATAAGGCTTTATTTATGAGGCTCTGCTGGAAGCGCTCAGAGCAAGGATGGTTGTGTTAACCAAAATGAAACTTGGTCTCAGTCCTCTAGAATGAGGCGCTGTCAGGAAGTAAGTCATTCTGAGTAATATGATCACTATGTAAATAGATGCAAATGATATTCCCCATGCACTTTAATAAAGCGGGTGAGACAATAGAACGCCGGGATGAATGTTGGTGGAATTATTAATTGAAGTCTTATTTTTTTTAATATCTGAGAGGAAAGAAATAGGTGGCTTTCTCCCCCAAATAGTCTCTAATTGAAGAGTATTTTTTTTTCTTAATGTGTCTGTAATTGAAACTTTATTTTGAAGGAAACTGAGATCTTGTGCAAATTAAATACAGAACCATGATTTCCCAGCACCATGATACTTTAATTTCCTATGATGCCAGTGAAAAGTATTATTAAATACAAGGAAATGGAGAAGACAGATGAATTTTACAATGACCCATTCTATTATAGGGTGGGATTTTTTTTTTGTCGTTGTTTTTTTGTTTGTTTGTTTTTCTTTCTAATCCTCAGGCAAGTCAGATTAGTAACAAAGAAAAGTAGAGCTTTAATCGGACACCAAAATTGTCTTTGGTGATTGCTTTGAAATACATAATATGCTAATAACCTATTCATTAAATTGCTTTATTCTATTTTATTTAAAAAGCCCTTTATATTACCAAAGCTAGCTTGACTATTTTATAGAATGAACTATAATTACATTTAAAAGAATTTAAAAGATTACAACAGCTTATTTCTTTGTAGCTTACCTCAAAGTAGGCAAAATTAGGTCTAAGTTTTTGTATAGGACCGCTCCAAGAACAAAAACAGATGATTCATCTAATTCTAGGAAGAATAAAGTGAAAAGCTATTAGCAAAACCACATAAAAAATTCAACCATACAAAACATTTATTCATTAATCATCAGTTTATTTCAGTACTTGCCCACATAAAGGCAGGTAGCAGAAATTTAGTTGTTCTTAATCATACCTAGGGTAAGTTAGCCACGCCACCTTGCTCAGGTAGTTTTAGAGGTAGTTTGTGATGGTGTTACATGAGGATCAATCTTTTCCCTGACCAGGCTGAGAGTAGAGGCTGCCTCAGGGCCTCAGGTCCATTTAAAGGATTTACATTCCCAGTGAAATCCCAATGAATTCCCACTGGGGGAAAAGAGCCATATATCTTCAGTAGCATTAAGTTAAAGCTCACCAAAGTGAGAACTAAGACCACAGTGCCTCTTCTGAAACTACTATTAGAATGGATTTAACAGTAGGAGAATTTACTACTACTACGTTTTTTGTTTTTTGTTTTTGATTTTTTTTTTCTTACATGTGATACACCAAAATAAAATCTGGAAACAAAAGTTCATTTTAAGGTGAGATAAACAAGTAACAACAACAACAAAAGAAGGTGAGAGTAACAAGAAACATGACTTTGAATAGAAACTTCAGTCACATTTCAACATCTGAAGTTAAAGGGTAAGGCTATGCACTTTATTTAAGGATAAATATGTTAAAGGAGAACTATATGCATACCAAGTTCAGGTCAATAGTGTATGGTTCTATTTTCACCCACTTGAATAAATCCTTTCCTTAAATAAATCTGTTTATTTAAGGAACAAGGACAAGTTGTCTACATTTACAAACTTAGATTACAAACGTGTTTGGAAAGTATTTCTGTATTATGTGATATATGAAGAATTCTACTTTATGCTTCACTAAGTGACCTTGTCAGAAACGTTTGGTTCAGAGCTCCTACTATTTCTCATTATTACCTTTTGAAGACACGGGAGTGAAAATGCTTTTTGGAATCACAACGCGATCTTCTGAATTTCTTGCCCAGTCTACCATTCCTTTCCGGCCTTTCATGGGGAAGTTGATGTCGGTTAGAACAGATGCAGCAGGGAGCTTCTGAATGCTCGCCACTATTTGAAAAAGGAAGAATCCTGTCAGAGAAGCTTGCTGTAAATGTCACTGAAATAAAACTCATCAAATAAGAGCTACGGATACTCAAAATTCAATTTTAAGGTAAACTTACATTTAGTAGAGCATTAAAACATACACATTTATTAGATAACGTTGTTCTTTAAGCGTGGGAAATCTTTCATTCACCACTAGGTTTCTTTAGCTTTGACTAGGATTTTTATGATGATGGTCAATGGTTATATGAGTGTCCTAAAGGCACCAACAGAAATAGCCACGCTGCTTGGCTATGCCCCCTCTCCACGGCAACTATTAGAAGCCCACACTGCACTTTATGGTAGGCTGAAATGCTTAAAATCTTCTTCTGTCTCCACAATATGTTTTCTTTACATAATTATCAGAATAGCTCTGTTATGATTTTTAGATGGGTCCCAGGAAGATATGGACAATAAAAGAAACCTTTTTGAGAGAATTGTGAGAATTTAAGTAACACACCACGATACCATTACCATGAAGACAACTTTGTACAAAGAAATACTAGATAGATCAGTAGCAATGTAACCTTAAGATTTTGCCCTAAAATTGCAAGAAATATAATAAAAATAGATAAATAGCTTATATATAATCATATTGGGAACTATGTTTTCACTATTAGAAATACATATTTAAAACCATTTTAATTTATTTATTTTTATTTATGTGTTTGAGTGTTTTGCCTGCATGTGTATCTGTGCACCATGTGTAAGCAGTGCCTGTGGAGGCCCAGAGAGGGTACTGCATCATAACCATCCATATAGTTGTTGATAAATGACCCAATGCAGCATCAGGCAGTGGAGACTGCTAAGCTATCTCCAGCCCCCTAGAAATACACATTTTATTCTATACTAAAACAAACATAAATGATATGTTTTTGGAGGTCTATGAAATAATAGTCTGTAAATTTATATTACATGTTCCCATATTTATAATAATGTATAAGGGTTATGGTGATAAATATTTAAGCACATAAATTATATATATTTTAAAATTAAGAAATACAATTTGTAAAATTTTCATAGGCTGTGCATATCCTATAGTAATACTTCTAGTGGAAAAATAAGGGGAAACCTAAAAAGCTACCACAATAGAAAGGCCAAAGTGAAAACCATTAGGCTTTTTGTAAGTGGATTTTCCTTTAAAGGAACTTGTAATTTAAAACAAGAGAGGATGAAATTAAGATTTTAACAATATTAGTTGTATAAATATATTACTGAACCCCTGGCTTGGTTTCAAATTAAATTGGTTATGTATTATGGCAGTGCACCAGTGAAATTATACTTTATGAAAGCTCTTTGTGGCTATTATACACATCCATTATCAGCACAGGATGGAATTTCATTTGGCCCGCAATTTGACATATTAAAGCTTAAAAAGGATCCGCTAACTAAGTGTTGAAGGAAAAAAAGGTACTGGATAAGACATAAATTGGTTACGGATATCAAATGCTATTTTTTTGTTGAATAACGGGTGTAATTATTTTCGTTTCTTTTTAAATTTTTTTTAAAGCCAGTATGCCTTTTCTTTCCATAAATAACCCCATTCAAATGTGCTCAAGGACACAAAACTGTGTCTATAAAAACAGTCAACACGCTGGGAAACATACATCCTTAACTCTTGAGTTACAATGTGTAAAATTACATGTAATGTCTTTAACCCAAACTTCAATTGCCTTGAAATTTAGAGATCATATATTTCACTAGTCTGCTGTAAAAGCTGACTAGAAGAAAAGAATGTTGTCTTACCCATATTGTTTTCTTCTCCTACAGAAATTAAACATGAAGTAAATGTCTGGGCCCTCAAGTCTAATCATGTGTTTATTTCTATAAACATTGACCGGAAAACAAAAATAAACACAAAATAAGTTTTAAAGGAAGGTATTTGTATCTACCAGATGTCAAATTACCCTGGGTAAATGTTAGCTTAATAGCATATTCGTGAATATGTAATTTCATTTTGTGATACTAGCATTCATTTTGTCCCACAAAACTGAAGTCTTTCATTGCAGATATGTTATTGGTTAAATTGCGAATATATAGAATAAATTGTTAGTGCTTAAACTCTGACTAGACAGAATAGATTATACTTATTGATACAGTATAGAACAAAGGAATGTAAACATAAGTCAATGCCACTAATTGGTACCCAAGTCTAAATTCCATCGTCTTCAGCATAAAGAGTACAGAAAACAAATTACTTATACTTATGACTCATTACTTATACTTAGGAATCCAGTTTACACGCGTGCGTGTGTGTGTGTGTAAGTTATTCATTTTTGTTTAAATGGTATTCCATCTTTTAATGTATATACACAACCAAACTGAACTAAATGTTATGTGCAATAAATCACAAAGATTAACTAGTTCTCACAGCAATGTTTTTCTAAAAATACAATGAGATATTCAATGAAGCCATTATACAAGATGATACTTCAATAGAGTGATGGGGTTTAATTTTTACCTTCTGAATTACCAATGTCTTTGATATTAATGTGTTCTGAATACCAATGTATTTTAAATAAAGATTTATTCAAACTACTGAGGTGTATGTTTAAGGCTGACATTTTGGCTTCTTAGGAGCACTCAATGGTTATTGAGAAACATACTATGGCATAGCAAAAATAATTCAGAATTGTATTTTTTCCTCTTTTTAGGTTCTTGTGTATGACAGTGGGATCAATCCAGTTCCCAAGTCTCGTATATAACTTGGGGACTAGTTAGTCGTTAAGGAAATGGGATAATCTTCTAGGCAGGTGAGATCCAACAAATGAATTCTTTAAACTACAAGTTAGTAAGTATGTGAGTTTTACTGATAGAAAGGAAATCAAAGCATGCATGAATGGCTATGCTGCATCTCTGGAGTAAGTGGTTAATTAAATGCAGCCCGAGAAGCACACAGAAGGTGGAGAAGCTTTCCTCAAAAACAGCCTTTTACAGATTACAGTTCTTAGATGAAAGATGATAGCACAGTGTGTTTCTGGATAAATAGGGACATCTTCAAAGATCTAAGAAGTTCCCTGAATCGAGTGTAATGTGTTTTCATTGTAAACCTAGATTTGGTTTCTTATGCAGTAAAACAAGTGACTCGTCATGGTAACTGTTGGAGTGAAGCCAGCAGACTGGGTTTTCATCATGCCTGTTATTTGCCAAGCTCTAAAATGATCAAGGTCCAATATATGTGCTTTTCTCTCTTTTATAACTTTATTTTTATAGGATTGCATTTATTCTTTCCTGATTTTATATATGCTTACAACATATCCACCTCCACTCTCTCCTTACAAGTCTTCCCAGCACCCACCAACACACACTTCTCCCCCACCGCGCCAAAAGCTTGTATCCATTTTTTCATTATCCTTCTTTCTAAAAATTTTGTTTAGCAGAAACTTGGGGGAATTTTTGTAGTAGAGAAGTCTAAAGCATAAAGTTTGAGCTTGCTTGCTTCCTTCTTCCCTCCCTCCCTCCCCCCTTTCTTTCTTTCTTTCTTTCTTTCTTTCTTTCTTTCTTTCTTTCTTTCTTTCTCTCTCTCTCTCTCTCTCTCTCTCTCTCTCTCTCTCTCTTTCTTATTTCATGATCCTTTCCTTTAATCAAAGCAGGCGATCATAAGGTTTTTATCCTACATCATTGTGGAAGTTAAGGAGAAGGAAGACTGTCATTCATCATTGTAGTGAGTTTGTTCCACATACAAACTGGATATAGTAAATTTGATATATCATCTGAATTAAAGACAGAAATGCAAGGCATGAGGAAAGAAAAACCTTGAGAGCAAAAGCACATGGATGAACATACCAAAGATGAGCAAAGGAACCAAATTAAGGCTAGTAAAGATTAAGGCCTGTTTTATTTAGCCTTGGACACCATTTTTGCCCTGGACTCAGGTCCTGGGTGTTTCTCTGTTTACAGTTTGTGTAAGTATTAGGAGAATTCCCTATCCATCTCAAAACTCTCAGTTGCAGATAATTTTCAGTGTCTGGGGAGGTACTTGTTTTTATAGCATCTAAAAGGCCCTGGGTCTAATGATTTATAACATATAAACTGGATGTGATGGCACTTCCTTAGAAATCTAGCATTAGGTAGATGGGAGCTCTGGGATCAGAAATTCAAAATCATCCTGAACAACATATCAAGTCAGAGACTAACCTGGACAACATGGGACCCTGTCTCAAAAAACAAAAACAAAAACAAAAAACAAAAACAAAAACAAAAACAAAACAACAAAACCCCAACAATACAAAGCACAAGATTAGCAGCAATGAAACAAACAAACAAAAAGCTATAATAAATATAAAGAGAAATTCCTCATGAATTCAACAAGCTATGTGGCCGAGTAAAGGGTTATCATCTCTGTGCCTTAATATCTTCTTCTGTAACATGGGTCCGACACTATAATTTCCTTCATGGGCTATGAGAAAATGAACCAAGTATCGATCAATAGTAGTCTAGCCAGAACTACATCCAGAGCACAGGTGCTTCTATGGTAGTGTTGGCTACTACTCTTGGAGCAAATTTTCATGTAATTTTTTCAAGAAAGCTACTACATGATGGGTTGTACATGGTAATAAAGTATTTAACATTTACTGCAACATTATCTTTGGTTTTCTTTGACTGACCCCAGATGAGAGATTATGTCTTGAGTGCTTTATATTAACTGCATTCATTTACCCAGAGACAGGAACCACACTTCAATAAAACAGAACTCAAAATGTAGTGTTGAAATGTAGCATCCAGAGAGGCGAGTTCAAGTCCTGTGTACTCTGACTTGTTTACTTTACCCTTAACTTTTTTCTCTGTTTTCTTTTTCTTTCATTCTTTCTCCCTTTGATTCTCCTTTCTGATTGACTCTAGCAGAAAGAATGAACTTAAGTTTTTGTTTCTTTTCTTTTCTTTTTTCTCTTTTCTTTCCTTTTCCTTTCCTTTCCTTTCCTTTCCTTTCCTTTCCTTTCCTTTCCTTTCCTTTCCTTTCCTTTCCTTTCCTTTCCTTTCCTTTCCTTTCCTTTCCTTTCCTTTCCTTTCCTTTCCTTTCCTTTCCTTTCCTTTCCTTTCCTTTCCTTTCCTTCCTCCCTCCCTCCCTCCCTCCCTCCCTCTCTCTTCCTTCCTTCCTTTCTTTCTTTCTCTCTCTTATTTTTTTGGATTTTGGGGGGAATATAGATGATCGTTCAGGTTAAAAACCTACTGCTTGAATAAAGAGAATAAAAGCATCATGGACAACAAACTCAGAGGCAGCAAAGAGCCCTTCAGAAGCACTATGTTCAAGCATCATCCCAAGTGCTCATTGCAATGAGTCACATTCGGTACCACTCAGTGAAAATGATCAGAAGAAACACCCAGGGAAGGGAGCCTTGCAGCCACAAAAACAACTTGTATGGGTATACAGAAGGTGTTTAAAGGCTGTCTTAAAAACAGCCTTTTTTATTGTGGGTTATTGTGTCAATGTTTCAGACATATTTGAAGTTCGCATCATTTTTCTTGTTCCTTCAAATGAAACAACTGCTTAGCATCAATATTGGACAGTTTTCCAGTTATCAAAATGGATTTACTTGTGGTAAATATCACTCAAGATTTTTTAGGTGGTCATCTGCATAGCTTCTCTAGGAAGAGATTGGGGCTGGAGAATACGAATTCATGTTTTGGTATGGTAGGATATACCTATTGGTTTCCTTAGTATATTCTTAGAAAGTCGATTCACTGAGTGGCACCTCTGAAAATTTCAGAGGATTTAGCAGTAAAAAACTTGTAGTTTAGGTTTATATAGAAATGCCGACTCCTCAGCAAACACTGAGAATGTCTAAGAAGGGAGGAAAGATAGCTCTTTTCTGGCCTTATTGGATAATTGTTAGGAGCTTGACACTTGGTATTCACTATTTAATTCATTCAACAAGTATTTTGTCAAACATCTCTTCATTGCAAGACACTGTTTTTAACATGACACTTATCAAGAAACCTTAGAAGTGATATCTCATTTACCATAAAAATCATCTCAGGAGGCATTATTATTGTGGTTATCTTCATTGCTATTATCAAGGTCTTTGTTTTACAAATGAGGAATCAGGTTATGTTTGAGCTACTTCTCCAAGGTTGTAAGTACTCTCATGAGGATTCAAATCCCAGTTTGTCTACTCAGATTTGTGCAGCCTGGTGCAGTTTGATTTTATCTAGCAAATGAACATCAAATGTAGTGTCTGCCTCATTGTCCTGTTTTTCACTGAGAAGAAAAGACAGATTCAGGTTTTTGGTCTGAGGCAAATCAAAATTACGCCCATCAAATCAAAACTAGATGTCATTGAAGAACAATGATTTAAAAAAAAAACACATGTAATTTCCTTTGCATGCACTCTGTTATGTTCTAACATCTCCATGAAAAAAATCCTTTCTTAAAATTCTGCCACAGTAGTCTGTAGGAAACATTCAGATATTTCCATAAATAGAACTTTAATTGTTCACACCACCAACACTTCACTTTGGTACGCTGACATCATGGGATTCTTTTCCAAAGGTGGGGATTAGAATGTTGAAGGTCATAGAGAAAGGGAGAGATGGATAGGATGTGGTGCTCATCTGTATCTTCCCTGTAAACAGCAGCAGTGGGCAGTGCATGCTTCAGACCAGTGAATCTCATCCCTTTCATTACCTCCACCTCCATTACAGAGTTTAAGATGCCCAAGTCCAAGCTGGGCATGGTGGCGCATGCCTTTAATCCCAGCACTCGGGAGGCAGAGGCAGGCAGATTTCTGAGTTTGAGGCCAGCCTGGTCTACAAAGTGAGCTCCAGGACAGCCAGGGCTATACAGAGAAACCCTGTCTCGAAAAACAAAACAAACAAACAAAAAAAGATGCCCAAGTCCTAGTGACACAATATTCAAATTTAAATGAGAAACTTCCTTGCTTAAGTTCTCAATTTCTCTTGTTAGGGAAAACAAAAGAAAAGAAAACAAAACAAAACCTTGTGTCAGTTAAATGTAGACAAACTAGATGAGGCCAAAAGTAAGTAACAATGTAGGACTTTTCTGAGTTCCTTCTTCAGCCTCTAAGTCTTAAATATCATGTGTGATTCAACCATATAATTAACTATTTTTCATATTCCTTTCCTGTATCAAAGCTTCACATTCTATTTTTTTTTCATTTTCCATTACCAATTTCAAATAAGGGATCTGACAATAAAATGCGTTTCTGATTTTAATTTTGTTTTTGTTTGTTTTGTTTTGGTTAGGCAGAGGCACTCATGGGGGAAACTCCTTCAACTTCTTAGCACATCATTCTTATTTCTTCAGCATTGAGGGAAGAGTCCAAGGCCATTCGTGTGAGCCCTGTACAAGTAGGAATGTCTTCACCAGAAATAGGTAAATTATTGCCTGCAACAAATATGTCTGTCCCCTTTGCTTTATTTTATGTCACTAAAAAACTAAAAAAATATTTTTCACATACTTTAAACAATTGGAAAAATTAAGAATAATTCTTCCTGGGATGTGATACTTAAATAAAATTGAAATATCAATGCTGTAAATAAAGTTTGTTGGAACTCAGCAACACCTACGATTTCTTTATGGCCATTCATTACCTTCAGGGCACAATGGCAGAATTGCATAGCTGCAACAGAGATGGTGGTCCTGAAATGTTTACCAGCTAGGCATTTAGAAGAAACGGGTTAGCCACACTAATCTTGACACAATTTCAGGACATTCTGTTTTGGAATGATTTTTTTTAAACAAGTAGAATAAAAAAAAAATCACTTTAGAATGATCATTTACTGCACTGTTTATTGAAAACCCTTTCCGACTATGGTGTTTTTTCCATATTACACATAACACAGTGGAGAAGCTGCCCAATTACTATACTAATTTCTTTTCTATTTCAAGAAGGTTATGTCTATGATCTTTTAGAAAACACACTCTCAGATAATCATTTTCTTTATGCAGATACTTCAGAATTCTAATCCTACCTAATGCAAAGTAAGATATGAGATGGAAAATTATTTTTGCATGTATACATAAGTAGTAAAACCAAATTACTTTAGAACATGCTTTAGGTTAAAGTCTAATTCCAACCAGTGCAATTTCTATAGAGGGGGCCAATTATAATTAACCGAGTATAAAACAGTAAGGAGCTGGAAAATGACAGCATTGATGTTTCTCATACATTCCCTTATTTATTTGAAGCTGAGGGTTGCCTAAACCCTATCAGAAACAAGGCCAGAAGCTCCGAGGAGTTAGGGCTCAGCAATACCAAGGCCCTCAGATATTGACTCACACGTTACCTTAAGAGCAGAATCCACGAGGAGTACCTATCTTGATAGGAGTGAAGACATCATTACTGACTTACACATTAATTTGTGAATATATACATCCAATAAGTCTCCTTTAAACTACAGAGTATTCCAAGAACTTCCCTACCACTGAAATCTGGGGACTACAAAGGAAACAGGAAGTATTTGTCCTTAAAATGCTGAAATAGACCACCAAGGGAAAATGACAGTTCATAGCATTCTAGATTGTAAGTAGTATTACTATAAAGTAAATGGCGGATGAGGCAGACAATAGGAAGTAGATCAAGAAAAACCACTCTGAACATGAATGTCTGAGGTGGGTTTCACAGATAGTTCCTAGTTGACAAGGAGAAGGAAAAGAAGAGGAGGAGGAGGAAGAGGAGGAGAAGGCAGGATCCACTGCCTATGCTGGTTCAGGGACTAGTAAAGGCCAATGATGTTCCAAAGGCATCAGGACAGTACAGAGAGAGAGAGAGAGAGAGAGAGAGAGAGAGAGAGAGAGGACGGAAGGAAGGAAGGAAGGAAGGAAGGAAGGAAGGAAGGAAGGAAGGAAGAAAGAAAGAAAGAAAGAAAGAAAGAAAGAAAGAAAGAAAAAAGAAAGGAAGGAAGGAAGGAAGGAAGGAAGGAAGAAAGAAAGAAAGAAAGAAAGAAAGAAAGAAAGAAAGAAAGAAAGAAAGAAAGAAAGAAAGAAAGAAAGGGCATATTGAATAGTGAAATGGTAAGACATAGAACACTTATTATATTACATTAATACTAATAGTGATCCCATATTCAGCGGGCAGAGTATTTAGTTAGGATACAACATATGTAGCAGAAGATGGCCTAGTTGGCCATCATTGGGAACAGAGGCCCCTTGGTCTTGCAAACTTTATATGCCCCAATACAGGGGAATGCCAGGGCCAAGAAGTGGGAGTGAGTGGGTAGGGGAGCAGGGCAGGGGGGTGGTATAGGGGACTTTCGGGATAACATTTGAAATGTAAATGAAGAAAGTATCTAGTAAAAAAATCAAAAAAAAAAAAAAAAAGAAATATAAATTGGATGCCTTCAAGTTAGAACTAAAAGTTGACATGTAGATATGAATACATTTTCCAGCATGGAGAATGTTGGAAATCCAACAGCATGAGGAACTCATTCATTCAGCAAATACTAATTGAGCTCCAATCCTATGCAAAGCACAGTCATACATGTGGGGACGTGCCTATGAGAAACAGCGAATTTACTGACCTTGTAACACTGGCATGCAATTTGAAGAGAAACCATATGAGCATGGTGAGAAATTATTTACAATCTGAAGTTACTTTTTCCCTTCAGAAAAATTTTAATTGTTGACTATGGTCATACCATCCATAATGCCTCTGATTTCACCCTGTTTCAACCTCTCTGACGCTAAGGAAGGCAGAGCCTCAGCGCATGGATAGGAGGAAGTTTTTGTAGGTTTCAAAAGCTCCAAATTCTTCCAACTATAGAAGAGACCTTAAGAAGCAGGGCCACTAAGACATTTGTAAATCCTGCAGACGATAGGGCTGCTTGATACATATATAAACAAACAATAAAACATGGCAGACAAACGTTTAGATATCGCCAACTTAAGGCAGAAAATACTGTCTTCTAAAAATAATTCAAGGGAGCTGCAATTTGACTCATGACATATAAATGCACAGAAAAGAGGAGTCCCTCCTTCAGATACCAATTGCCTCGAAATCCTTATGGGTGTTTACTGTCATTACATGCCAGAAGGCAATTGTGCCATATGCCTAATCTAAATCACACAGCACATTGTTTTGATTATTACACTATCTGCCTAGAAGTATAACATCATTTTCCTCATTGTAAAAAAATGTGTATCAAGCATAATATTTAGATTTTAAAAAAAATATACAGGGTAGCAAATTTTAGTATCACTTTTAAAGTTTTCTAGGGGAAGAGACTATGGTCAGACTGACTGGAATAATGTCACTATATTTACACATCCAGTCAGTAGGAAAACCCATAATTTTCCCTCTGCGTGCTTTACAAAATAAAGGCGCTATTACTTTCCAGCTATCAAATATATTTACCATAGAATCATGGCAGTAACCCCTCAGGGAAGTTTTTATTTTATTTTACTTTATTCTGAGAGTGGCATCAGAGGACTTGGGTGATGAAGTGACTTGTGTTCGTCACTGAATGTGATTAGCCATGTGTCAAGACTGAAAGCCAGCACAATTTATCTTACTCCTATATATTTTTATTGGACATGGTCTTGTTATGTAGCTCAGGATGGCATTGAATGCCCTATCATCTTGACTCAAAGACTGGAGTTCTGAAACTACAGGAGTGTACTTTTATACCTGGCCAGCATTTTTGAAAAGCTACAGAATAGCTTCTCTGCCCCTCTCCCCACCTGCTAGGACAGAAGACTGTTGGTTTCTAATCTGAGTCTGTTTTTCGGTTTGCAAATTTAGATCAAAGCCTCATACTGAGCGAAGGGTATTTTGGTAAAGAGGGAGAAGTCAGCACAAGTTTCTTGGTGTAGCCAAATAAAGCAAGAAAGCATTTCCAAAGCAAGAGACTCATGAAAACAGAAAAGAAGGAAATACATTGTTATGAGGGACTCATTGCCTCTGTTCTTTACATGGTTATTATTACAGAGTCAGACCACTATTGTCATAGAGATGACAATTATTTCCATAGAAACAGCTGAAACAGGATTAGCTTTCATAGTGGCACATACGGTAGCGTCCTTTCAGTTAAAGAACAAAATTACAAGGAAGGATACAATATGACACTTTAAATAATTCTAAATCCTTACACTATCAGATAAACCAGTAGGTACTAGCACAGTTTAAAATTTTATGTCTTGCTTCCAGAAGGCTTTAGATTTTTATCTTTCCATTTATACTCACAAGTGTGAATCTACCAGATTTTAAAGAAATTAATCGTAAACAAAAGGAAAGAACTCACGACGGAGAAGCAGATGATTCTGATAACTTTTAGATCAAAGTTCTCCATGGAAACAAAAAGCCATCCCATGTCCCAGATATCCCTTCTGCTCACTCCCCTGTCAGAAAAAGCTTCCCTGGCTGCAGGCAGGCCCTGGAAGCTCTAAAATGAAGATCAAAGCTACTCCCTCTTGCAAAGTCTCTCTTCATAGCTCTCAAATGCTAAACGTCCCTCAGTAGCTTCAGTGTGGATACTACAGACCATCAAATTGAAGACTTTTATGGTGAGGTGTATGTGTCAATGTATAAGAAAATCAATAACTCTCCTATGGTCAATCAGAAAATTTAATATTGAGGTTATTATTCTCTATTAAAAGCTAACTACCCAGAACATTTAAATATGAACTTCACTATCCCTGTTACATTAATTCACTCCTACAGGCTGCAGTTTTTCCCTCACAGGCATGCATGCCTTGGCTAGACACGAAAGTTTCTATTTTATTTCCCATTGTTTTTCTCCAAGGTCTTGGAAAGTTTATTCATTCTCTATTGCTAATATTGTAAACTGGGGTTTGTGTGTCCTGGGTTTTAGAGATCAAGATGTTTCCCTCAGTGTGGATAAGCGCAGAACAAAATATTCAATGGCAAACATACAAAAACCTAATGGGAGGCTCAAAAGCGTCAAAGTGACCACTCTAACAATTTTATTGAGAAGTATAGATTTTTGAATCTGGTTAATTTTAGTGTGATGATTGCTTTTAGTGTCAAGTTTTTTTTGAAAATAATGTTTATAAAATAAAACAAAAAATAAATAAATATAAAATAAAGACTATATGGTAGAGACAGAAAATTGTTCCTATAGCAACCCATTCTCTGCAGGATGGTAGATGTAGGAGTCTAGACTGAATGAGGAACAAGTCCATAACCATTCCTTGGCTAAGATGTGTTACATAACATGTATAACAGGAAAATTCATATTCGTATTAATGGTATGAATAATTGGGCAGAAAAAAAACAGTTTAAAATTTTTAATGAAATAAGTATTTATGAAGACTGTTGCTGCAAAAGAAAAAAAATGGTCAGGAATAATTTAACAATGATGAGCAAAAACAGAACATATGAATAAGTTACCTGAGGGTCATAATTTAAAAAAGATAATTTGACTTAAATTCTAAATAGAACAGAAGTAGGTTTGAGGGTGATTGGCTGGACCAAAGAAAGAAACAAATCTTGACCTGTTAGTTACTGAGATACAAAGGGAAAAGTCATTTATTCTGAAGGCAAATCACTGACATAGGACAAACCATGCAAGTGCCTTCCACACACCTACAACAGGGCAGTCAGAAAAACAGCACCATGAACACCATTAATTTGGGAACTTCTCTAGAGTATGACCTGAACTTTTGTTAGGAGAGCATAAGAAATGAGGATGCAATGAATAGAAATGTTTTCTATCCACTGTACTCCAATGAGACTTCTGAAAATAGATTTTTGGACTACTAGTCTCTATCTGACACTTTGTAGTTGTCGTTAAAATGCATACTCAAAAGACGCGAACCTGAGGTACCTCAAAGAAGACTTTCCAAAGCTTTATGTTATTGTTTGGAAGCAAGCCAATAAGGAAATAGGAGTCAAAAATTATTAAATAGTAATTTAGGAATGACTAAATAAGATAGTCACAGCAGAGCAGTTCAGTTTAGAAGTTGGAATATCAGGATACTATAGAAAAATTTAGGAGAGTTAGGTTATATAAAACAAGACAGAATGCTCATTGAAGTGCTTTAAAGACTTTCAGCAACCAAAATATTATTGAATAAGAAGTTGATGAATAATTGTGTTAACATAAGAACATAAAACAGATTATATAAGCATAGATTTTTATGTAACTAATTTTCACCCTAATTTACTTACAGGAGATTAAATCTCTACTAATACTGCAACTAGATAACTTGATTAATGTTTTCTATATTAAGGTCTAGATTTCTAACTGTGACAATAACCCTGTGAGCGATAATATTTTGAAGCTGGAGTGATAAGATACTTTCAAACGTGTATTTTAATTACACATCAAAGTTTCGCATGCTCTTAATTTTTAAATATTTTTAAATAGAAAATGTTCTTACAAAATACAAAGCATATTAGAATTGGCCAGCTCCTAGTGGGGCGTGGTCGATTTTTAAGAGTTCTGTTATTGAGAATCCATGACATAAATATAAGAAAGAAACACCAACATTTCAGATAAAATATAGCTTATTTAAATTAAAAAAATCATTGGGAAACCATGATCATTTCAGTGTTTAAATGGCAGCTTAAGCTGTGCCACAGTTATAAAATTATTTTAATGATGATATTCACTCTGGTTCTTGTCTCAGGATTCAGAGGATGGGATGGAAATAGGATGGTGTTGGTTTCCATGATAATATTGACCAGTCTCCCTGAGAACAGAAATGAAATTAGCCTAGACTGTAGGAGTTAGGACTCCTATGTAATGAGGAAACACAGCTTCCATCTCTCTGTAGGTTGTGATGTGTGGTCTGTCTGTGTTGCCTGTCTGTTGTGTATGTCTGATCTGTCTATGTTTGATGTCTGGCTATTGTGCCTGTCCCTAACCAAGAGCTTTGCTCTGTATTTATTGAGCATTGAAGAAAATACAGTATAAGAAAGGAACAAAGAATTAACAGAACATTATAATAGCATTTTAGAATAAAAGAAGTGACATTTTTGACCACTGACCCAGAAATACACTCAACACTTCACATGTAGTTTCCTATATTTATGAGGTATTTATGTTTTGAGGTTGTTTTCATATGTCAGCTTTTAGTAAATGATTAACACAATATACACACACATGCACACACACGTATAAATACATATGTACACACATACACACATGCATACACACACACATATTCACATGCACACGTTACACACACAAATGAACATACATGCTCATGCATACACACACACACATATACGAATAATTACTTTATAGATACAAAGAAATACCCTTGAACCTTTATTTTGTGTTTCTTGTTTATCTTTAGACAATCTTGAAAATCATGAAATCTTCTTGCATCAGCATCCACAGTAGTTGAATAGCATCCATGCCAAACTAAGAATATCCTCTTTTTTGTTCACAGCCTATCAAAACTGTTAGTAAAATCTGCCAGACCAACTAACTTCTTACCATTTCCAGTGTCATCTATCCCATCCCCTGTATCTTCTCACTGTTCCCAGCTGCATCCTCTCACATCCCGAATAGCCTGATCATTTCCCATTTTGTAGTCCTAATAAAGCCACTAAAAGACAGATCCAATTATGCCGTTTTCTGACCAAATCTGCCCTCATTTTCGCTTATTTTTCAACCCAGTCAAATGTGTTCCCAATCTCTCTTCGTGTTCCCTCTTTGACAGCCTTGCTTTCATGGTCATGCATGGCCACTTCAACATTCTTAGAGTTCTCCCTTTACTTCAGTGTACAATGCACTTGGGTGCACCATAGCTTTTACGTACTACTTGTGTTCCATTGGAAATGTTCTTCCTACACATGCCACTGTGGCTCAGATTCTCCGTGAGCCTTTATGCCATTTTGAATATCAATGATCATGGCCTTTACTGGCCTTTCATCATTAAATGTGACCCCTGTCTTCACTCCGTATTCCAAAACCCGGTAGATTGCTTTATTTCTCTTCCTAGCAGTTATAACCATTGGGCATATTGGATGGTATTTGTTTGACATGTGTCTCATTAATATGAAACACAAATTTCACAATTCCTCAAGAGTGAGGGCTTTGTCACATTCACTCACTGACAAAGCCTGAGAACCTAGAACAGGACATGACATGTAGTTAATAAGAGACTGAGACAGTATAAAGTGAATTAAATATGTGAATCATTAATAATAGACTGTTCTAGCGCTAGGAAACACTTTAAACGGGGGTTCTTTGCTAGGTGCACTGGAGCCCATCTATAATCCCTTGGTTGTTTGTATTGCTTATAATCCCAGAAAATTTGGAGAAAAAAAAAGTGCATTAACTGCCCCATCGTTTCGACCCCTAGACATTTGGAATACATGGAGAAGTTGGTATTTTGGAATAATTATTATCAAATAAAAATGAAATAATCAAAGAATTCAGTGTTGATATCATTCAATGTCTTGGTTTCCAAAGACTTTTGAAGTATTTCCTCAACTGCAGCTGTATGAAAGAACTATAGAAAGAAACTTGTAATTTACATTTTTTTCTTTCTGACTTAAGGAAAGGAGAATCACTCACTTATTACACGTGTCTGGCTAGGAAGTGACAGAGTTCCTTACACGTTTCCCCGCCACCATAGTCTAGCTAACTGAACTGACATCAATAATACAAAATATGCAAATCTCTCTATTTTGGGGCCTTCGCATCCACATGTATCTTGTTTTTAGGGAAAGAAGCTGAGCAAGTGAGAGAGATGTGTGAAGCACAAAGCTAGGCACAGAAGGAGAAGCCAGGCCTTGCTCACAGCCTGCAGCATCAGATGGAACTGCTAGTCCTCCTCAACTGAGGACCAAGATATTAGACCAAAGTGGTTATCAAATTTCACTGTAAAATTTGGAAATGACAGATATTATGCTGATAAAAAAGGCATTGTGGAGGGAAAAAAGATGTTGAAATTGTATGCCTTTATTCTGATTCAATTTCAGAAATATGCTTGTTCATTCTGAAAAGCACACTAGTCCATATTTCTAAATCAAGAATAAGCCATGATAATTCACTTCACAAAGAAAACCATGTGTTTACTTTAGTGTAACTGAGATACCTGTATTACTGCTGTACTGAGGAGGAAATGGAGATATATTTTCAAGAATCCTGCATTTCAGGAACAGCACTTGAAATTCCTTATAGTTGAGAATCCTTACATTCAGTATTTGAAGATATTATCAGGCTTAAAAACATTCTGTTTGTATAATATTGTCAACATTGAGTACTTCCTCAGAACAGTTGTGGCACAGCAGTACGTGAGCACAGCAGTGTATATCCGTGCTAAGCCAATCCTTGCAGACAACTGAATCAAAACTTCAGGATATAACCATGGTAGCCACCTACAGCATGAAAACGTATGCCCTGTTTACTGTGTCTGTACTTTTCCTTAGAATTTTTAAACACAGCACCAACCCTTATTTCTGTGTGGTTGATCACCATCTATATTTATTGATTTGACTTCTGTGCCAAAATCCAAGGTCTCATTCTTGCTTGTCACTTGGGGATGCGTATTTTCTAAATATCGATATGTGAGAGATAGTTTCAAATGCTTTCAGAATAAATACAGTCTCAATTTCTCCCTGTACACTCACGGTAGCATCAGTTATGGAATCCAATCAATTCCAACCTCAGAGAGAATCCCAAATTCATTCCCACATTTGGTTTTTATCCATACTTTACTAATTTGATTCTTCATGATGTCACACACTGATTGCAGTTAAGAGCCCTTTATCTCTCCTCACACTAATTGTGTTTGCAGTCTTTCCCTGTAGCTGTAGCTCCATTTTCTGCTTTAAGAGCCTCCCTACCAGAGCAGGGCTCTTACCAAGTCAAGCTTCAGTGATTCTAAATTTTCCTTAGAATTCAGAAACTTGTCTCATAATGGCTCTCATCTTTTTCTTTACTTCCATAAATAGTAGTGTCATTTTTAAAAATCAAAACAAAGTGCTTATATTCTAAACAGAACCTCAACCTAGACATCTATCTGTCCTAGTTTTCTCTGTGCTGCTGAGCTAAAACGTCCTGATCTAAAGCGACTTAGGAAGCAAAGGGGTTTTTTTGTTTGTTTTTGTTTTGTTTTTGTTTTACAATTTCAGTTTATAGTCTACAATTGAGGGAAGTAAAGGCAGGTGCCCATGTGAGTCTTGAAGGCATACTTATTTGATATTCCACAAAGTAGTAACTCTGGCCAAGAAACTCATTCCATAGCCAAAGAAATGAAACAGGAGCTAGAGGATGCTGCATATGGCAGAGAATCATAAGCTTATAGACCTTTCTTATACAGTTCAGGACCTGTTCTCTAAGTAATAGTCCCATCCTGGGATATCTACAGCAAATAAAAATGGTGATCCCTCCAGCACACACTCTCACACACACACACACACACACACACACACACACACACACACACACACACACACACATCCCTGCACCGCAATCTGATAGAGGTAATTTTTTAACTAAGATTGTCTTCCCAGACAATTCTAGAATGTAACAAGTTTTTGCTTTAGAGGTTTATTTCTTTACTTTTATATGTATTTATGTGGTCCTGAGTATGTGTGTATGTACCAAGCATGCAGATAGCCATGAAGGCCAGAAGAGGGCATTGATTCTCTAAACTGGAGCTATAAATGAAGGAATATTTTTAAAGCTGAGCAGTACATCTCTTAATTATCTTTGATAAAAAGCAATGGTGTGCAATGTAACCATCTGCTTGCTAACTGCTTCCTTTCATCTTGAAAGGTAAAAAAAAAAAATCTCAGCAAAACTTCAAAGTCTATCATAAACGATCAAATGCTTCTTTCCTTAGAAATATTTAATTTTTTATTTTCTCATTCTTCTTTATTGAATAATTTAATATTTAGAACACATTTAACTGAAGCAAAATAGTCTTGAAATACAAACATACTTTAAATAGTTCCTTTCCAGCATTTGGTTTACTTGGCACATGCAACGCATACTAAGTGTTTATTTACTTATGTAAATGTTTTATGATTTAAGAATGATGTGTATGGGTGCTTTATCTGCATTGATATCTATGCACACATGGATGCCTGATGCCCAGCAATGCTAGAAGAGGTCATAAGATCCTTTGGGAATGGAGTTACAAACAGTTGTGAGCTACCATGTGGATGCTGGGAATTGAACCCAGGTCCTCTGTAAGAACAGGCAGTTTTCTTAACCGCTGAGCCATTTCTGCAGGTGCCTGTTGGCTCCACCTCTATTGATTTCTTACATGTTGGGGTCATTGTCTTGCTCTGGAGTTTAGGTTATACTAGAACTCACAGTTCTTCTGATTCTGAGTAATGGGATTGCAGCATCACAGAGTCTGAAGTAATTCATTTGCATTAGTGGAGTCAATCTCACAGAAAATTGAGAAAAATTATTAATTTGCTTAGTCGGTAATTTTGTTTTTTAAAATTGAATATAATACATAAGATAACAACATATAACATATTACTGATATTTGGATTCAGATTAATGAATACATTTCAAGTTCTAAGTAAAAAAGTAAAAGAACTAATTATAATGAATAGACTATTCTTGTGCATGCTACAGCAACACATACATTAAAATTGGAATGATACAGAGATTAGCTTGGCCCCTCAGTGAGGATGACACACATATTTGAGAAGTGTTCCATAGTAAAAATAAATAAATAAATTAGTCTTCATAAGGTGAGTAAATTTAATATGTTTCATGAAGTTATTGTGAGAATTACATCTTAAATGAATGTTGAGCTGACACATGAAAATTCCTGGGGGAGAAGAAAATTTACTTTGGTTTAATTCTTTTTATAAAATTATTTTTCCCAATGGCATATTAAAGGTGTTGATATATATATCTTTTGAAAATTTGACTGTATTTGGATATTCTCTTTACATTCTCCCAATCATATAAGTTTTTAGCAAAGTATAAACTTCATTTGCCAGATAGTGATATACATGGAGACACTTTTTTTTAAATGAAGATATGTTGAAACTTTTTACTGAAATTATTCTTGTAGAAGACTATTGCAAGACATGTAATCTTTTTATCTCAATAAATTAAGTCCATGATTTTAAGCATAATTTATTATTCTCAGCTGTAAGACCATCATTTTTAAAAATAAGGTTTTAGAAGTCAGTTATCACATTATTGGTTCTAACTTCTGGCACACCATTCCAGAACATTTAGCAATCACCTATACTATGCAATTTGTCACTTGTTGGAAATCCCTATTGGTACAGAATAGCTCCCAGTTACAGTCACCAAACTATAGTAAGGGTCGAGGCATTACTTGGAGGCAAATCAGTGATACATAAGACTTCTTATTAGTGGTCAGTCAGTAATTTGGGATTTTTGTATTATAAATGCAAAACATGCCACAATATAATAATAGTGAAAAAAGATAAATGTATAAAATAAATATTTACTCATGATGTTTAAACTCTAGACATAATACATTGTCACTACTACTACTATAGATAATTTGATATATTATTTTGAAACAGTTCGGATTAAGCCAAAATTTAAACATAGGCTCTCAACCTTCCTAATGCTGTGACTATATATTATGTTGCAATGACCGCCAACATAAAATTATTCTTGTTGCTATTTCATAACTGTAATTTTGCCACTGGTATGAATCATAATATGAATATCTATGCTTTCTGATAGTCTTAGGTGACCCCTGTGAAAGGGTCACTCCAGCCCCAAAGTGGCTGAGACTCGCTGCTTTACAGTATTTTAAATATCTGAGATTGATCTAATAACATATTTTACTATTTTGTTTTTGAGAGTTTCTTATGTAGACCAGACAGGTTTCAAGCCCTTCAGGCCAGTGCTCAGATTAATAATAATGATAACACCTTACTACTCAGAGCTCCATTGTCTTTATATGAAGATAATTGTAGCATGGCAAATAGAAGAAAATCTTTTTGAATCACAGTAAAAATTAGGGCAGGAAGTATTAAGGAAATAATAAAACTCTAATCCTTCATGAAACCAATTTGTATAATAATGAAAAAGACAATTCCTTTGTTCTTTGCTAATTTTCATCTGCAAAGAGAACTATGCCATTTGCTTAATGCAGTTATTGTTGGCTCTGTAGAAAACAAGGCATGGGGGTTTAGCTCCTCTTAAGAATCTCATGAAGTGCAGCAGTAACAGCAAGGAAAAGAAGTTGTCATTTGTGGGTGTGTTTACCATTTTAGACTCCACAACAGAGATTTGAGTAACCTATGGCATCCTGGAAGGTATTTCAGAAACCCCAGCAGTGGCATGATCACATGTCCCTGAGAAGCACTCTGAAATGTTCCATAGAAACCTATCATGTTTGGTATGCTTAGTAAGGAAGTGACTCAATAGCCTATACATATGCATGGGAGATAATGAGGTTTCATGTTTGATTATGTCTTTTAAATCATTGATGTGTAATATTCTAAATTATATTTGATAGGTAGCAAGGAACACTTGGCAAATGAAAACAAAATAAGGATATATTAACCTCTATAGAAACATGCACAGGAAAAAACTGTGGGCACATGGACATTTTCACAGGTTCATGCTTGCACAGGGAGTGTGCTTGCATGCATGTGTATGCATGGGTGTGCTGGTGTGTGTGTGTGTGCGCACACACACACACACACACACACACACACACAATTATGTATTGACTGCTTTCTTTACATTGAAATTTTTATTCCTGGATGGAGGAGGGAGGGTTACAAGACTCAGGAAGTCAATGAAACTTATAAGGTTATGGAATCTCAAAAACTTTGAAGATTCAGGATAATTAGAAAGCTATAATTCTCAAAGGGCTCTCTGTACGATTATATACACTGTAGGTAACTCTTGCAGGAAGGCATGTTCTTCTGTGGAGACACCTGTAAGTTAGACAGAGTTCTGGGAATGCACCTTTCTTGCACAACTTTTGTTCCCAAGGAGTGGGCTTTTCAGTTATATAGCTGCCTTTGATGACCCTCTAAGTGACTTTTCACCCACATTTTTGCAAGCAAGCCCAGTAAACTCACTGGCTCAGCAAGCTGTACTTTCAGGGAACACTTTTTAAGCTTGTCACTGGGGCCTAGCTCAGTTGCAATGACGCTTGTTCAGGTGTCTTCCGGCAAAGTTATGTAACACAAGCAGAACCTGATAGGAGATTCCCAGAACCTAGGCTAAGTTGGGGAAGAACAGTTGCGTGGTTTCTAAGACAGGTGAGAAAGCATGAATCTGAGGCTGGAATGTTTAGGGACAATATTCCCACATGGAATCATACCTTTCCCTGTGTGGTATGAGGTACATGTCCCCTTGCTGTAGTGGCAGGTATGTGCATCTTGCCATGCTATTGCATTCAACTGACATATACGTGAGAGCAGAGCACTCTGGGATGGGTGGATCCCATGCTTGCTATCTTCATCTGTGCTTTATAGTGCTTCTCATTCGATGACAGGGATAGCCTCCAAATGACTCCTAAACTAGAAAATATATTGCAATCCCTGGAGACATTATATAAAAGGTGGGATTATAAGCAGGCTTGGTAGCAATCATAGAGCCCTTCCTTTGGGTGATAGAAAATGTTTGTAACTGAGGCCTTGTCTGGAAAGAACTTGTGTACACAAGGAAGGGGGTGCAAATGGTAAACAGACGTGGAGATACTATTTTTCTGCCCTAGTTTCTGATTCAGGAGGAAGGATATAGAAGCCAGAGGATGAGATAGATGCTTTGGCTTGCTGTTTCTTGTCAGCTACACATGAAGGTAAAAAAGTGTAAATTATATCTCTACTAAAGAGTTCATTGCCAGGTGGTGGTGGTGCACGCCTTTAATCCCAGTACTTGGGAGTCAGAGGCAGGTGGATTTCTGAGTTCTAGGCCAGCCTGTTCGACAGAGTGAGTTCCAGGACAGCCTGGGCTATAAAGAGAAACCCTGTCTCAAACAAACAAACAAACAAACAAACAAGAACAAAACAAAATAAAAAAAAGAGTTCATTGTGGGATCTTGGGGGGAAATCAGATCAAGATCAAGATCAAAGTGATAGAAGATATTTCTCAGGTCCTTTATTTAACATAAAAAGTGAGAATTCATGATCTATTGCAAAAACATGGACCTTCTGAATAGTCCAGTATAGGAAACCATAATAATTGTTTGGATTGTGAAAGGCTGCTGAACAAGAAACACGTGGTTTTGAAGTTTGGCTCATGTGGTTGTGGGATGTAGCTGCAGATGGAATCAGTCTAAGTGCCATGGGGTAGAGAAACAGAATAATGCAAACTACTCATGTCTCCCTGACACAAAGGCTGCATAATCAAGCACAGTATGAGGGAAATTATTCGCTGACAAACTGGCTCATAAAAGCCATTAGGAACAGTTAGTTCTGGTCAATAGAGGTCACCAAGAGTATCAGGAACTGGATGATAACAGGATTTTAAAAAATACCCTTATTGAGTAAAATGTGCTTGGTATAGGGGGTGTCTGCTGCCCAGTTCCTCTGGTTTAACAGAAGCATCATCTTAAAAGAATAAAGAAATGAATTCCTCAGTGCCCTTGAGATTTACCTGATGCTTCTGTGGCTTTGGCTAAACAGCATGTTGGGACCTGATCCTTATAAGGTAGGGGAGTCTCTGGCAGATCTGGGCAATTTAGCCTGGCATATCAACTGAGCTTATAAAGCACTACAGAACTTGTGAGCCAATAAAAAAAATGAAGATATAGAAAGAATAACAGACAAGGGAGACTATCACTTACTCATAAGCAAATGGGACAAGCTGTTCATTGAGTTGGAGTATATTTAAGATGGATGTTTGGAAGGGACACTGCAGCTGTCCTGTGTGGCTAGTGGACAGTTTGAAGCCAGGGTCCAATGTCTGGACCCTCTCAGATTCCAGGTCCAGCCATGGGAGGAGTAGAGAGATCATAGCTTTGTGGCCCCTTAATCCTGAGGCATGTCCAGAAGCTTCAACTCCCTGTCCTGCCCTGTAGGGGTGGAAATAGATGTTGTAGCCACACAGTTGTACCCCAGAATAGAAGGCTCGGGGGTGCTAGTGGGAAGTGACTGGGAGTCACAGAAGGCTAGGTAGAATGATGTCATTATCTACACCACTGGATTAACAATGTTCTTCTGTTAAAGCAGCTAATATAAGTGATGCTAGAATTTTCTTTTAACCTTCGTCCTTCTAAATCCCCAAACCCATTGACATTTGTTTAAAATAGCAGTGGTCAATATGCAATCCTGGCCATGCTCTCTAATGTGTTTCATTATATAATGCTAACCTTTATGTGGTTTACACATTTTGAAAGGTTTAGAATAACAGTAAAAACAAAAATTGGAGCATTTGAAAAAAGAGACACTGTGTTGTTAGAAAATGAAACTCACAGGAGGCCTAAGGTTACTGGGTAAACAGCTGGCTCTTACTAATATCTTACCTTCCCTGAATCCATGGAAACCATACAGGCTATTGAGATACATGTTGGTTGCCTGGAAGCATTAGATTGTAAGTTCTTATTGCTAGGGACACTTTCATTTGGTTTTAGGACATGGTGAAATTAAGCTGTAAGTGGTACAAAGCCCATTCCCACTGGGGAGTAATGTATTCTTTTCAGGGTAGAGTGGTCACTACCTGGCAATCATAACTGTCTAAGATGCTGAGAATAACTTCATATTGGAAAGCCTGGCAGTTCCATGTTTACTCAAAATAGAAAAACAACTAGACACCCAAACCACCCCTTTCAAAGTTCAAGGATCACCAATAGAGGAGTAGATAGAAGCAATGTAAGAGCCAGGGAAGAAATCTTAAGTGGGCATTTGTGTCAAGTTGAACATGGAAGAAAAGGGAAAGGAGGGAGGAAGGGAGAATGTAAGACTTAGGTAGTTAATGTACCTTACAAGACTCAGGAGTCTGAAGATTGTTACACAGTGCAGGAAGCTAAGAACATTTTAAGACTCAAGAGGCCTCCTCTTCAGGTTATATTCATTAAGCAAACACCCAGGGTGTTTTTTTTAGGAGACTTTTCAGTGGAATTGCCTGTGATTTGGGAAGGGAGCTCTGAGCAAGCTGCTTTTGTTAAGTCTTCATCTGTGCTGGGGTAGGTCTTTCAGTGATGCAGCACCTCCAAATTACCCATGCTCTCCTATGTAATCCCTTATGCAGGCTCTTATAAGTACATTTAGGAAACATATTCATTTAACAAATTAGCATTTGGGTGAAGTAATTTTGTTTTGTTCTGCACTTAGTGCCCTACCTGGGGTGAATAGGTGGTTGGTTATCTCTCCCTAAAGAAACTCATATGATAGTACACATTTAAACAGGGGTATGTATTTAATGTACATGGGACTTGGTCTATCTACACCACAGCCAGTAAATTTCCACAATATATTTCTTCACATATACCTAAAGATAATAAACAAGAACATTACACTTGAAACGCGTGGCACAAACTCTGGCATTTAATTTCAGTAAGGTTTTGAGCACTGTTCCTATTTCTTACCTACATTTCCAGTCATTAGGTATGAATTTTGAAAGTCCATCATCCCCATTCCAACAATGTGTATAAAATCTTCAATCACCTGCATTAACTCTATTGAGCCTGGGTAAATCTAGAAAAATAAGAGCAAGTTAGACTTGATAAAACGTTCATATGTTGGGACACATAACTAGAAAAGTAAGATACACTACATAATAAAATTACAAATGAGATCCATTTTGTTTGGAGAAACATTTGCAGCTGGAATCATATTTTAGCTTTAAAATTAATAGTTGAATCTGATAGCAGGTGTCCCACAGCAAGAGCTTTGGAAGTGACAAGATACACTAATTCATCACTCCTGAAGCTCAAGAAAACTTCTGAAATGGCTGTTAGATTGTCTGCACACAAATAACATTATGTTTCCATAAAAACTCTGACTTACATCAGAAAACACAGAAATTAGACACTGAATTTTTAGCTTAATATCCATATGGAGAAACATATCATGAGCACCTGTGAGAAACATTTACTTCTGATAATTTTATTAGTCACTGTATGAACAACATTAGCAATAAATGTAGGATTATAATCATAGCAAACATGTAAATATTTTTCCATATACCCATGAAAGGAACAAACCTATGTGAGAATATTATACTTATTGTAGGCTATAAATAGAATCTCAAGGAGGATAACAATATAGCTGAAGCCATTTTGTACCTCTTATAGTAACTGAGGCTGTATGTATCCATTGTCTCATTTGCCATATATCGATTTCTATTCCTGTGTTTTCTACCTGTCTGCCTAGTTACCTATCCATCTACCTATTGGCAAGTCAATTTACCTCCACACTCTAAGTGTCCTTGCCAGCGCCACAGTGCACACAAAAGGATCTGTTTTTTCAAAGACACCACAGCCTGGAAAAAGCTCATACCATATGTAACATTGATGACATCAAAAAAAAAATGTGCTATTTACCTGTGTGAGCATGCACATTGGAGCAGCTTCAAATCATGCAAAATTAATTGATACAGTTTTAGTTACTTTGTATTATAAATGCCATAGTGGGAGAGAAAAAGACCTGACTGTCTGGATAGCAGAAGGCCAGAGGTCTGAGAGACTGGATCAGGAAGAAAAGGGCTGAGTAGGCTGTCAGCCTATGTGTGTATTTATCAGAGGTTTGTACATATATACAAACTTTACCTATCCACTTACATATACACATCTTCCACAGGAAACCTCAATGTTTAATACGGGGAATATTTTGGGAGGTCAATCTTTATCTCACCTAGATTCTCAATCCTGAGGTGGGAATTCTAAAATTCCATCACCCCCATTCGATGAGCATAAAAGAGGGACCTATGGGCCCTGAAACTTCCTGAGTCTACTGTATGACGCTGACTTCTCTTGCGTACGCTTGTGAGTGATGTATGAGATAGGGTTGACCACAAACTGAAAAAAAGAGGCTGACGTTTCCCTCTTGGAGACAGCATCGGCCTCTCCTTTCCCTTTCTTTTACTAGAGTACGTACTTAGGAAAATTAGTAGTCGTAAGAATCATCCAGCCTATTGCAAATATGCTTAAGTCTTTTTAAATTGTAAACCCTTTCCTGACATACTAAAGGCCCAGTTATTAACTCTATCTACCCAATAGCCATTCAGTGTAATAGAGCAGGGCTGGCAAGGTTTTTTGATAAGGGCCTAGTGATCAGTATATTACACATTCCAGATCATGGGGACTTCAGATAGACAAGTCCTTTCTGTCCTTGCTGCAGAACAGTCATTGAGATCAGGCAGGGCACAGTGGTATTTACATGATAGGCATTAGATGGATTAGGTTAACTGAACAGGGATTGTACCCTCATAAGCCAGGGACATAAGGGTGGACTTTGTAATATGAACTATTGAAGAAATTACATGCCTTAAACCCACTGCCATGGTGTTGGTGTATGTGCACGTATGTGTATGCGTATGTCACGGGAGAGGGAGGGTACACTGCTATTAAGTACATTCTTCTTTCACTTTAGGCTACAATTTTTTTTCATTTTTTTAATTAGATATTTTCTTCATTTACATATCAAATGCTATTAGGCTACAATTTAAGAAACATCTTTATCTAAATACAGTTCTGAGTCTTCTTAAGTGCGGTTGTTGAATGACCAGCGGGCTTTCCAAGGCATGTTTTTCAGAATTGTACGTCGGTTACAAATTCTGACGTCAGAGTTCCTCATTTGGTTTACTAAAGTCACATTGAGATCTATTTTCAAGGTTGTTTTTGTTAAGTCTACTTCTCGAAGATAAAGAGCGATCACAAGGATTATTTTTGGTAAGTTTTAAACACCTTTTCCTTTTTTACTTTTATTTTGAGGAGTCACATTTTGTGTCATGCATACTTACCATGTAGCTGTAATTACTTTTAGTAAAAGCTACAAAATAACCTCTTTTAAAATTCTAAACCATCATCTTAAAAAACATCGTTAAGAATCATTCCAATTGAAAATATATTATAAAAACGAGAATAGAACTAATCCTACGTCACAACTAAACATACAGATTACACATTCCTGATTTTTCCACTGACAAGAATGCCTAATACCATTTGTTACTTGCTCACATGACATTCCGGTAAAAAACACCATGAGATGAATTCCTGCCTTGTCCTAAACAGAATATCATACATTCATTCTGAATGTATCCGTAATTAATAGGATCTAGCATTCTGGAAGGATGTGCCGAGCTATGACAGCTGTATTCTAGGTGAAGACCTCACTTTCTCACAGCGAGGGAACAAGGCTGCCCTCTAGATAAAGGCCAAGGACAAGTGTATAATTCAAAGGAGCAGAAGAAAATAGAGTAAAGTTTGAAACTAAAAGGTGATTTTTTTCACCCTTGGATTGGCCAGAAGCACAGAATTGGTACCCGATAATGAGGCTAGCCACAGTGTGTTATTTATGGATCTCCTAGCATAACTGGAATAAAGGTCAGGCCTCGCTTCTGAGGGCCTTAGCTGTGACTATAAAGAAGGCAGGCAGTGGATGGTTTACCTCAGAAACTTCAGTAAATTCTGTTTCTCCAGAGTGCCTTGAGCTGGGGAATTTGTAAACCAGAAAGCTTAAAGAAGTTTCATGCTCAGATATATTAAATTCCCATAGTAATTAAAAAACTATACTTCCACTTTGTTCACCTGTAAAACACCTTTTCTGTTTTCGGGAGAGAGTCTCACAGTACATAGCATAGTCTGAGAGGGCAAAGCATTTGTAAATGAGCTAAGACAGTAAAAAGTCCGCTAACATATAAGGCACGGCAGAAAGGAAAACTTGAATATGACTGTTTATGAGAGTTTATATTAAAAACTGAATGAGAATCCACACAAGGCAGTTCCTGTGAAGCATGAATGAAATGCAATTGATTTTCTCATTAGTAAATAGCACATCACTTCCATTGAGATATAGTTTCTTCAATTATCTTGTTTTCCACTGTCTATAAACCAGAACAACACCTATTGCTAACTTACTTAGTGATCACATATTTGTTTCTAGAAGTTGCAAATTAGCTAAACATGGTCACTTTTTTTTTTTTTTTCATACGCTCACACAAAATTTCTTCTATGGGATGCTATTCTAAATAATGACTTGATTTCTGTAAAGTTGACTGTTTTTTCATTTAGAATGATTTCCAAGATCATGTCATACTCAAACTATTGACTGTTAATGCATTTTAAGAACTGTGTCTAGTTAACTTTGTCAACAGTTCTAAAATAATCCCATCCTCACCTGTTGTGCGTCTTCCCATTTCTCCTTGTTTTCTTCATCAAGAAGGTTGCTAACTATTTGAAAGAAGTTCTGTAAATTAAATCAGATAAGAAGTTTAGTATCCTCTTTGAGAATGTACTTTGTGAAAAACCCATCTGGAACAATTCTGTTATATGACTGTTTGCAGCATTGCTTTACATCCCGACACAGTCTTCATCTTTATGACCAATACAGATGTGGATGCTTGCAGCCATCCATCAAACTGAGCATGGAGTCCCCAATGGAGGAGTTAGGGGAAGGACTGAAGGAGCTGAAGGGGTTCATAACCCATAGGAAGAACAATATCAACCAACCAGACCCCCCCCCCCCCAGAACTCCCAGGGACTAAACCACCAACCAAGAGCACACATGGAGGGACCCATGGCTCCAGCTGCATGTGTAGCAGGAGATTGTCTTATCTGGCATCAATGGGAGGGGATGCCCTGGATCCTGTGGAGGCTCAATGACCCAGCATAGGGGAATGCTATGGCGCTGAGGCAGGGATGGGTCAGTGGGAAGGCACTCTCATAGAAGCAGAGAGGGGTGGGATAGGAGTTTTGCAGAGGGAAACTGGGAAGGAGGATAACATTTGAAATGTAAATAAATAAAATAACCAATACAAAAGAAGTCTCCTCAGCATCATAATTCCTCAAACCTGCATCCCAGTAGCAGCCAGAACAGGTAAGACACTTTTTGTTCACAATGACTTGTCCCATTATCACCTCTACTACCATCTGTAATGTCATCTGAGAGTTATTCTTTACAAATGTTTTATTCCTTCTCTAAAGAGGTCACTTGGCACTTGTCTATTACAAGTTATCTTGTGAACTGCAAACCAGGACTGCTATCTCACTGTTTATCTTAGGAGTGTAGTTAGAGAAGGACAATGGGCAAGCCTGACCTAGGCTCCTCAGGTGAAGACTTCCTCTGTCTTTTCCTATTTATGGTATTTTTGCTTTTCAGCTAACCATTGAAAAGTGTAAAGAAACATTTAAATGTTCTGGCAAAAAGAACATGTACTTTTAAAATCACTTGTTTGGATCTCTGACATCTTTTTGAAGGGGTCAACATGTAACATGTATGATCTTTTAAAAAGTTCCAAATCCTTTCCAGCATCCTCAGTGCTAATGGCAAAAGACCTCTTGGGTTTTAAGTCTTCATCTAGAATTATGCAAATGATGGTCTGTTTTTTATTTCCAAGCAGGCAAGCTCATTCTAACGTTCATTTCTCATTGAACGTGAGCATGTTGGCATACTGCATTCAGCTTGTCTGTGTTCTCACATTATGCTGTGCCATCAAGATACAGAAGTCAGGAGAAGAGATACAGAGTACCCATTGAAGGGTAACCTGAGACCTACACAGTGTCCAGTAGTAGAGACAAGATACAAAGATGGCAGCTTTTTGGTTGTATGCTTAGTTGCTTCCTTGGTTATATTCCATCTAACTGGTCTTTAGGTGATTAAACCAGCACACTGCAGCATAACGGACTCACTAGCTTAGGGCAGGACTCCCTTGTGGGCAGAAATAATATTAGTTCATCAGTTTTGTTTGAGTTCTCCACATACAGCTTTTCAAAACAAGCATTTGCTCTCGTCACTAATAAAATCACCTGGGTGTTTTTAGATGAAAAACAAGGCAGCTTCCTTTCCTCTTCTGTGGTTTGAAGCTGTTAGTATCTATATTTAATTGGCCTATTTGTGCTATTTATTTTAATAGTTCCTGGCAATCACATGGTTGGAACATGTTTCAAATTGTAACCTCTGTGAATGTTCTAGAATATTTTATGCAACTGTTGGGGGCTGAGTACTAAGTCTGCTTTAAGCCCATTTTCAACTCACTTAACCTTGCTGTACTACCTGCCATTTTTACCACTTAAAATTCCATGCTTGGATTGTTAACATTTTAAGGGCTTAGTCCATTGAGCTGTAACTCTACCTATGGGCAGAAAGAATTAACCTTCAGAGTTCTCCAATTGCCTATGGCTGGTTAACTCGGTAGGGGACAGAGAGCTAATGAGGCTAAGGTTGTAGGTTTCATCCCTGTGCATGCTAGATGGCTATGTTGAGGTCCTTGACCTTGGTTTGCATCTTAATCCCTCCAGCTCTCATGCAAAATGCATGCTGCTGTTAACAAGAGACACTGAGAGGAAGAGGGAAGCAATTTGTGCAAATGCAGCCCCATTTCTGGAAAAAACACTTCACAGAGCATGTTTTTCTGACAGTGGGTCAGTGACCTTTTACTCTACATAGAGGCCACTGCACACACACACACAATTCCTTGATGAAAATAATGAATTCACTGTTCTCCTCTTTTAAATAACCAAAGGACAAGTATAAAAACATGAATTTTTAACCAGAGCCTTAAACTAAGTGAGCATAGAATATAGCAAACATTTTGTATTGTTTTTCAGGGATAATACATAGATCTTTATTGAATCCGAGTAGGAAAGCAGCTCAGATTAGAGTTCTCCTGTGATCTCATTGCTGATCGTATTTCAGAATAATCAACAGCTGTTTTCTGACTTATGCAGGCCATGTAGGACACAACAGGAGGAGTTAAACCTCATCTTCTGGAGTGATAAGGAAGACGTCTTTGAGGAAAGTGAGTCTTTTTCTATTTGTGCCTCAGTTTATCCTGAACACTGACCCAAAGGAGTCAGTCATCCAGTGAAGTTCAAATTACAGGAAAGAGTTACAAAGTCAGAAGACCGTGGATTTGCAAATAAGATTCTGCATCAGTCCTCTGAACTGAAAGCTCCCGCTTGCCTCAAATGCACTGAAAAATATGTATGTTAAATTTGGTTCTTATATGTTTTAATTCAGGGTGACTTTTTCATCCATGACCAGGATGACAGAAAGGAAGAGACTAAACAAGGAGGAGGAGACTGGTAACATTTAATCATCACCTAAAGGCTTCTGAGCAGTCTAAAGAGACTTCCACTGGGCACTGTTCATTAAGAGCTCTTGCGTGCTGCAGAGACTCTTGATTGATGGACAAGGTTATTTATGCCAGTCCCTGATATGTACCACAATGTAGTGTTTGCTTTTAACGTGTGTGTGGTTTTGGAAATAAGGTTTGACTATGTAGTTAGTCCTGGCAAGCCTAGAACCTGCTACGTAGATGGCATAGGAATGATTCTTCTGCCTTGGTTTCTGTGTGCTGGGACAACACTTATGCTTTGATACACTGATCCATGACATAGTCTAATTTCATCAAGTCCTTGGCAGAGTCTCAGTTATGGGAAGACTGAAGGAGCAGACAGATACTGAAGTTTCTCTTTTGAGTTTTGTTTTAGCCATATGGTCCTGTCTCACTTTTCTTCTCTACTATGTAAAAGCCACCTGGCAGAGACACCTGAATTTTGAAGGTAATTCCTAATCCTGTGCCTGTTGTTTGGAAATTTCTTAATATAAGGGCCTTTTATGATTGTATTTCTTCAATATTATCTTTTAAAAATGATTTACCACATAACTAGTATTTACCACTGAATTAGGCTAACATGTAACTACCATATTGGTGAAGACTATCATGTTCATCTCTACCCCCTATGAATAATAGTTGGTTCTTTCATAGCAACAAAAATAAAACAGAAGCAATTAAATACTAACTTCAATCCCTATAATTCTTTTTTTTTTTTTAAGACAGAGTTTTTCTGTGTAGCCCTGGCTGTCTTAGAACTCACTCTGTAGACCAGGCTGGCCTCCAACTCAGAAATCTGCCTGCCTCTGCCTCTCAAGTGCTGAGATTAAAGGAATGCACCACCACTGCCTGGCCTAATAATTCTTAAATAGATAGTTTAGTGATTTCTAGGTATTTATTTAGTTTGAGGTGCTATGCCAAATGGCTATAGAACAAAACTTCACACAGGCATGAATGTGGTTATATTTATAGGAAAAACAACAACAACAACAACAACAACAACAACAACAACTGCATAATGGATAGGAAAATACCAAAACTTCTGTAACTACCAAAGTAAAGGTTCTCAGAATGGAAAAGAGTAAAAAGAACATTTTATTTTATGGATGGTAGTCAATAATCTTGCTGCACTTCTGATTGGCTTTTATTTGCCTGACTTCTAATCGATCATACCTCACATTGTATAACTACATGAAAGCATTTGTACGAAAATTTAAAGGTAGATTTGACTAATGATTTGATGACCCCCAACCCATGTTTTCCCCCACCTTAACTCAGGAGCAAATCATCTGCATTTCAAGAGACAAAGGCAATCCTTAAAGGACAAGATTCCATAATGCAGAGGTTAAAGACTTGATACCTTGTTTGGGGGTATGGAAGCTGATCAGGACTGTCAGGATAATTCGAAGAAGTCCTTAAAGGCTAAACTAGGGAGAAAGCATACTATAAGGGGGGATAGTAGAAGATGAACCATTGATTGACAACCTATAGGTTGACTTAATAACTGCAAGGTCATGTGTGATGTGGAGGTCTGCTGTCCTCATCTTTGTATTTTGTTGTCCTGTCCCATAGTTTGTCTATAGCCAAAGTGTATAGTCAGGTCTTCATGCATCCAAAGTTATACAGTCTTGTCTGTAGATGAATACAGAGAATAGCCCTGGTTTTTGTTCTTTATGCTGTAATTGGCCTGGAAGACATGAAGATAGTTTAAAAGAATCCTTTCTCTTCTGACTATCTAACCATTGAAAATAGACACCCCCCCCCCACCAATGAAATGAGAATTTCCCCAGGAATCTTAAACTGGAAAAAGAAAAGAGTGACAACCAGAATAGAACCTTGTTTCTAAATTTCAATTTCAAAAACTTGTAATAACTGGTTAGACTACATAGGTTGAGGCTGACACCCAGGCAATGGTGGGCAAGAGCACACTTTGCCTGGGACTCCTGAGATGTGCTATCTTTGGCACTTTATTTAAACTTTGATCTTATTTCAGGGCACTGGAGACTTAGGAAGCTTGCTGGAACTCTTAGTCCATCTTCTAATCATAGCCACATTGAAGAAATGGCTTTAATTGCTGTTCTTTCTTTCTTCTTTATTTCTTCCTTCTTTATTTCTTCCTTCCTTCCTTCCTTCCTTCCTTCCTTCCTTCCTTCCTTCCTTCCTTCCTTCCCTCCTTCCCTCCCTCCCTCCCTCCCTCCCTCCCTCCCTCCCTCCCTCCTTTCCTTTTTGCCTGTTTGATTGATCTATTGAGGACAGGTACTCAGGTCTTGCCAATTTGGAGTTGTCAGGGCCCATGTTTTCTCTAAATCTCTTGTAACAATGATGTCCAAATGCTGTCTTTAAAATAAATAACAACACAATCAAGACTTCCAACAAAGCTTCTTTCCAAAGCTCAGGCAGGAAAGCTGGCAGGGCATCTCTATCCATGCATACCCTCTCTTTTACAGAATACACGTGGATCATATGTGTGTAGTTTGCTCAGCAAAAGAATGGATTTGGAGAGCTTTCAAATCAAAACCCAGATATCATAGTGAATGGGGCCCCAGACCAAAGATAGGGATATCACGAGTTATGCCTGAAAGTGACTACTGGAAAACCAAAGGCAAGAAAGGGATGTCGGGATGGAAAGGTGAGGAAAGCTAGAGAAAGCAAGTGGAAGTATATTTACTTGTGAAAATGGTATGTATAGAATGATAGTTCTCTCTATTGTATATGGTGCTGAGGATTATTAAAACTGAAAGAGACATATGTGGGGTACTTAACTCATCGATCCTAAACTGCAGTGAGCGAAGAAAGTAAGTACATTTCAAATGATGATTTTAGGGTTGGA